>NC_058127.1:9221944-9528610 GCF_914725855.1 Thunnus albacares | reverse complement strand
AGTACGACAGTTGAACTAATTCCAACAACCAAAGAAAATGAAAAAAGGCTAAATACAATTACTAATCCACATAGTTTGATTTTGGCTTAACTCCTTATACAAAGCCTGCACTCACAAAGTTTGATCAAATGAGTTCAATGCAAATACAGCCTTCCACCAGACCTTAACCAGAGTTTTAAGACATTTCTTCAAGTCCAACTGAAGTTAAATTGCCTTCTTTGTTTACTATAGCAAATCAAATCTTGCATAAAGGAATGATGTGGCATTCTTTCATAGGTAGAGCAAACGGTCACATAGAACCTGATAGCATCCTGCTACACAACCCACATTACCTTTCCTGCTTAAGTCCCCTTCTTATCTAACTTACAAACATGAAAACACATCTTGTTCTGCACCTTAACTTGCTGAACGAACCACCAAACAGACATTCACTGTGAAAAAAAGGGCATGGCTAATGTCAGTTAGCAGGCTAGTTAGCTAAGCTAGCTGCTCAGCTGCAGCACATTAAACAGACATTACTGAAAATGTCACTGTGGACCTATTAGGTGCTGCTTGTGTAGTCATTGCCCTTTAAAATACCTGTTAGTGACACACTGTCTGTCCATGACTTGTAGCTATAGCAGTTTGATTATTTTGTCTCTGTTCTGTACAGTGTAATACCAGTAACCTGCCAATGAATGTGAATCAAACCTCCTACACACACCCCCAGCCGGCGAGACAAAAAAAGACTTCCTGATCGTTCCCAAAGACCTCTTTTTCTTCATTCTAATAATAATCCAAATAATACTATTAACACTACATTTAAAAACATGTTGACATTATTTTTGACTGCAAAGAGGGCTGACTAAATATGATTTCAGTTGCACTTTAAAGTTTTTGGTTAACTTTAACTAAATCCTGTAACTCTTTACCCATTTACTAGTGCCCTTATATTTACCTAAACCAGATAGCCATAACTTTATTTGCCTGAAATAAGTATTGTGACAAATACTGCATTCCAATATTTAAGCATTATAATACTGTGCTAAACAAATGTATGTGACCAGCCTACAACTCAGATCTCCAATGCAGGCCAATGCCAGTATCATATTATACCACACGATGGCGTGGGGTAGGGAAGTGAGTAGATTCTATCCCTGCCCTGTCTGCTGTTGTGTCCCTGAACACTTCCCCTTCAATTAAATCTGCTTCAGTTCTATAGAGTAAGGATTACATATATGTCATTACCTCTCAAAGACTGTGTAAAATTCTTAATTTACTGGTAATGAGATTTGATGTTCCTTGGAATTTGATGATCATTATCATACATGTAATAATATATTGTAGTAATATGTGTTCAAAGTAAATGGACAATAGCATCATGTCACTCTGGGATGATAATAACTTCTTATGTTTATTTAACAGAATCAACTTCATCATTTTATATGTTTCCAAAAGATATACACTTTCATAGACTAAAAACAAAATCACTTTTTCATCTTATTATTTAAATAATAAACATTTCACAGCGTCTTACTGTAGAAATATGCTCCAAACAGCAACATTTAAAACACAATATTGGTGTACTATCAGTATCACATTTCATCAAATTTAGCATTCTTGTTTGAAAAAATAAAAATATAGGATAAAGTGCATGGAGCTTGCAAAGATGAAAACCAGTCATTACCAAAATTTGGCAAAAAAAACACAACCAAACAAACAAAAAAAAACAATCAATCAAAAAACCTTCAAGAGCATATAAGTTTACAAAACAATTACAAAATGAAAACATTAACTCAAGAATATAAGACTGGTAGTTAAAAAATTGTATAAGATAGACTTATTTGGTTAGCATCCATTCATTAAAATTGACAATAATTAAAAAACAAACATTATATGTAGTGTAACAATGGACAATGAGCCCGTACTGATTAATATAATATGAAAATGCATCAACAACTGAAACATTTCACTTTTGACTTTAATGTTTTTCAGCTAGGATCACATGTATTTTCAATAGTGTAAATGAGGTATTTCCTGAAAACCTGCAAAACCAAAAAGATCAACTTAAAATACCACAGCCCTAAACTTGGGTCAAGGCTGGTTTTCTTAGTCCCTGAAAGTTTGTGACATACATGTTTCAACACAACAGCAACATTTGTTTCACTTTACTTACTGTTTAACTGCATAACACTGCAGATTGTTGCTAGAGTGCATGCCCTAAATCGTTTGGATGACATTTCATTAAATACTGAACACAACATTCATAATTTAATGAAATCTTACTATTCTTACTATTCTTGCTATTTAAATATCCTTGAGAAAAAGCTGCGTATAGAGAAGGATGTGTCCAAGGTGTAGATGTGAGTCAGCCCCAGAGATTCAAGACGCTGAAGTTCAATGGGAGTATCAAAGGAGGGATGACTGATGAGCTGGTAGATTTTCAGAGGGTCTCCTGAGCGGATTAGAGTCCGTGATTGGATTATTAGCACTGCCAAGGGCAAAGACTGAGTGGGTGGAATCAGGGACATGGTTACTTTCTTGCTCACCTTTAGATCCCAACCGGTGTCTCTGGTCCTCTCCAGCTTCTTAATGGCCTCATTTATGTTCCCCTTGAAAAACTCCAGGACTTTGTATCTGACCGTGATGTGACTGTCAAATCTGGTAGTTGAATCACTGTGGGAGTTTTTGATTTGCTGTGTGGAGTATGTATGAGTGACTTCAGTTTGTTTACAGAAGAACTCAACAGACTTCAGCGCATTTTGCAAATCTTCCAGAGCTTGATTGATGCAGTTGCAATCCTGACGCCTGTCTTGCAGGGCTAAAGATGCAAAGGCCCGGTTGTAATATGCAATTGCTGCCCAGCAGTGGTCCTCCTGTATGGCTTTAGTGTACATCTTGATACTCTCTGCAAGATGTCCCTTTTCACGCAGTTCATTGCCAAAGGCAGTGTAGTGGTGCAGGTTTGATGAGGGTGATTCTCTCTGTTTCAGTTTTTGCGTGGCAGTGTTCAGATCTATGTGTAGTTTTCTGTTTAACTCCATGATAGAGTGTTTGTCATCAAAGTTAGTGAGTAGCCACACACCCCAGAATTCATTCAGTGCAGTCAAATCTGAATCTGCTGGTTTGTTGTTACTGCGTTTGTACAGATCATCTCTTATGTTCAGATACTGACTGAAGAGCTCTTCCTTCTTCTTTATGTTTGGGATGTCACACTCCGAAAAGCTAGCTAGTCTTTCAGCCGCATTGTCATCTCTGGCCTTTTTAGCTATAGTCATTTGTGAATCAGAGGTTTTAGTCAAAATGTGTAACAATGTCAAAGCTAAAGATTTAGATTCTTCATGTCGGTGGCTGTTTTGAAACAACCGAAACTGGATCACAAAAAGATCTTGATAAATTGGCATGACATCAGGCATGTTCTCCAATGAAAAAAGAACTTTGCCTGCTAGAGCCTGCAGCTGGAGTGGTTCTGACAGATGGCTGGAGCAGACAATGAGCTGAGCAGACCCAGGAGATCCTTGTCTGGCAGTGCGGCCAAATGCCTGTGCCTCAACACGAGCATTCTCAGGCAGGAAGGTCTGCAAAACGAACAAACCTCCAGCTGTCTTTACGTCATCAGAAACCTGAAGGTCTGTTCCGCGACCTGCAAGGTTTGTTGCTACGATGACATCTCCAGCCTGAAGCTCCTTAAAGATTTCGGAATTGTTCATGTTGCTGCTTATGTAAAGCATCCTCTTTTTAACCTGATCTCCCAAAGCACGGTGAAGAGCCTCTGCACGGTTGATGGTCTCACAGATAACCAACACAGCTCTTCCAGCCCTATAGCAAGAGGGCTTGATTTCTGCAGCAACAACATTGCATATTTTCTTAATCCAGTCTTTCTCATCATCTATAATTACTCCTTCAACCTCAAACAACTTCCTGCGTTTGAATAAAGGTATCTGACAGGTCTTGATACCACTGTAGATTTTCTGCAAAGTCTCAGTTTCTGCTTGTTGGCCAAGAGTCCCAGACATTCCGTAGATCTGATCTCCATACTTTAGAAACAAACTGACACTGGACATATAGTTTGTGATAGCTGTCATGTCACTCAGTTTGAACTTATGTTTCATTTCAAGGAACTGTTGTAGTCCATCTGACAATGTCATAAAGTTTTCAACAACACCTGTGGAGCTGTAGTCCACAGGTACTATTCCGTGTTTCTCAATGATATATTCATGGCCCATTGTCATTGTTTGTGCCTTGAATGCATTTTCAACCCAAACCTTTAGTTTGGAATTAATTAGATCTGAGAGGAAGCCAGGAACACAGCAGGTATTTTTATCTTTGCTGAGTTCACATGGTGTAAAATGTAGAGCACATTTTATTTCTGCTTCTACAGCCCTCAGCATACTCTCTTTATCAGGATACATGTATTGACAGAATCCTCCATTGATTAAAAGCAATGGCACTCTTTGATCTGTGTCTAGTTGTGGTGTTTTGTTCAGTTCCTTTATTGCCCCTTCATTGTTTATGCAGTGCAGAGCAAAACAGCAAGATGGGAATTTCCTCTCCACTGTCTTAAAGAACTCTGCCAACTGGTTTGCAGCAATATTTGCAGTTTTTTCAGTTAAAAGGTTTGGGTTCTTTCTTAGGTCCTGGACTGACCCTTTTGCCAGTATTCCTGTGTCCTCAGCCATTTGTAGGATGGTGAACTCATCCATATCTTTGCCCATATTTATGTTTTCAAGCACAACTTGATGGAAAGGGTATTTTCGCCCCACAGTTATCCATGTGCCAATCTTACTGAACTGATTAGCAGTGTCCCATATTAATGCCAAGAGTGGATTGAGGTGTTGCAAAGCAGGCATATCGCTACTTATGTAAACCACATGAAGACCCTTATCCAGCATCAAGGAATCCACTTCATCCACAATTGCACATTCAAATGTTCTTTTCCCAAATATATCCATTCTTTCAAAGCGCTGGCCTAGCCAGTCTCCAGCAAACTTTTCAGCAGTACCATAAACAACCTGACACTCATAGCACTTTTTTAAATTTTCGGATTGTTTGTTGGTGTTGCAGCTAACACTGATTTTCAAAGCTTCATAAAACTTTAACCAATCATTCAAATCTCGCTCTGCAAGAACTGATGAGCTGGTCATGATGTCTACTTTTTGTCCTCTCATAGCTCGAAAAGCTGCAAACATTGCCACAATGCATGACTTCCCCTCTCCAGTGCCAACCTGAATTAACCGCCCTGTTTTGGAAAGAGCCATAAGACACCAGCTCACCATCTGTGTCAAACGTGGTTTGATCGTAACTGTTTTCTCCACTGCCTGACAGAGCGTCAGCAAGTCCTTTTTCAAACCACTCTGCTGTGATCTGCTGTGTGAAGTAAGATCTTTATCAACTGATGATACAATGTCTCTCACATCATCTAAAAGTTTTCATCTATTTGGTTTAACTTTTGTTGGCGGATTTCCTCAAGAATTTCATCCAGTTCCTTCTCTGTGTCTTTGGCTAAATATTTTTGAAGGTTATCATCTGTTAGAGTCTTGTCTCGGACCAGCTCGATAACTGTCTTTCCTAATTGACATTTCCAACTGGGAGTAATATAATTAATCTCTATACAGTGCAACATTGTCATTATCCATGAGTGGACATGTGATCTGTCATTTGTTGTTGTTGACTCAAATCGCTTAAGAAGAGCATCGAACAAGTCTGCAACATCTGTTGGGCTCCATTTGATATTTGTAACCAGTCCTTGCAGCTTGTTGAGGAGAAGTACTCCATTATTGTTGGAGGTCAACAAACTGGGAGCAATGAGTAAAGTTCTGAATCTGTTAACCAATTCTTTGTGTCTGGAATCCGTATCAGATGCATCCATTATGTGGAAATTTCTGGTCAAAACAGTAATGGAAAAAAATAAAGACTCTTATATAGATAAATCATTTCTATAGCTGCAATTCAGTAATATTGTGATTACAATGTTTTTATTCTCTACATTTCACAGCATTGTCACTCAAACAATCAAATATTCATAAATATGCATCATAACACAAGTATTATAACTATTCATGGCATTTTGTACCTTAAAAGTTTTTGTCATTAATTCATTCAATGTATTGTGGTGGTAGCCTCATACTCACCTCTTAAAAAGATGAAAAAGTTCAGAAGTGATGTGTGTCTTCAGGACACATGAGATGATCTGTGGCAGCAGCAGCACTGAAATTCTATATTTAAATTCCTTTGTTTTGTTTCTTTTTCGCCGAACTTGCCAAGGCACCGCCCCAAGGGAATTTCCTGCCACCCTTTCGATTTTGTTTTGAATTTATTATAAACAAACTCACTTACTGTACGTGCAGATAATGTCAAATATAAAATCAAATAAAAATCAAATATTAAGCTCAAGAGCAGGTCCACTGCAATTGTTCCCCCCAAAAAACAACATTTCTTCTTCAATTCCCTGACTCAGGTTAACCAATTTTTACATAGCAGTTTATTACTGGCCTTAATGTAAAACACTGTATATTAGGAGTATCAATCCTAAGGTGTGACAAAGCCAAAGTAAATTATTCATCTAAAGTATCATTTTGTATTTATCTGTAACAGCAATACTTAGCTTTGCACAATCACCAGTGGAATGTATGCAATTTGGTGTTATTAACTTAAAATCACATGCTTAAATTTACTAAATTTAAGATTAATCTTCAAAAGAAATGTTAATATATGATGGACACACAGATACATATATTCAAAAGGAGATGCATAACTATAATGAACTATAGAAACAGAATTATGTTTATGTTCTTAAACCACTTAGTTCAAAATGATAAGAAAGATGGAAGAACACGTTTTGTCTGCAGAAGCATTTTGCTCTTGCATTCTCCAAAGCAACAAACTATTAGTTAAGTATATAATAACATTTAGTGATAGATAATCAGACTTAAAGGCATAATATTAAACCATAGCAACCTATCTATAAGAGTTTTCTGGGCCTGCCTGAAACCTTCCTGTTCAACCACCCTGTACTTATTTCTCTTTGCCTTTGTAGGGTGAAACTGACGCATGTGACAGGCTGTGTGGCAAAAGTCATGCCATTTCTTGCAAAAGAATTCCCCATAAACAGTTTACTTTCACTCTCTTGAAAATCACATGACTTCTTGGTAGCACAGGTGTCAGGTGTGCTCTGATGGTTATCTGTGCAGCCTTAAATATAGTTGTTACATGCCCCCCCCTCTCTCTCTCTCTCTCTCTCTCTCTCTCTCTCTCTCTCTCTCTCTCTCTCTCTCTCTCTCTCTCTCTCTCTCTCTCGTCTGTCTCTCTCTCTCAGGTGCTCCTCATTGGATGATTAGTGATTGGCCCTGCCCTATATTTAAGAGAGGCTGGAGGCTTTGTTTTCCTTTTGAGGATGGAAGCCTGTCAGACCAGTTTTCGCAGTTTTTGTTTGTTAGTTTAGTTTATGCACGGTTCTTGACAGTGTAGGGAGGGAAGCTCTGGGTCCAATGGCACATTGTGTGGTTGGTCCAGACTTACCACATCTTTTTGTTTTGTTTGGCCAGGCCTCCAGACTCTCATAGTTTTGCTTAATTCATGGCTAACTTTTTTTTCAAATAAAAATATTCTCCTTTACGACTAACCCTTGGGTATGGCGTCCTCTTTATATGTTACAGGTCACACGGTTGTGCCAAATATTTCCTTTGTTGTGGTTGTTACAACGGTATTCATATGAACTGTTGTGGAATTATGTGCAAGCATGTTATGACAACAGATCAGCATTTGATATTTACATAAAATAAATGATTTAAAGATTGGTCGCACTTTGTTTTACACAAGCTGCAGCATACAGTAGTTTGACACACACATAACAAACATTCCTCTGTATTATTTAAATTTAAGGGGTTTGCTTTATTCCTGTAGAATTAAAATTGATAAAATATTATGTATGAAATTATTTGAACATTCTACAAGGTTAAAATGCTTTTAGTTAAATGCCTATTGTGTTTATGCAAGTTTGCAAGGTTTACAGTATCATTATATGGCAGTATCATTATACTGTACTTCACATATGGCAACTCTGAGAATTCAGAATATATTTTATTGAGTTTGAGTCTTTGATTATATTGGTGAAAACAGTTTCGATGATGTATCGTAACCAGTAAGCTGCCCAACCATTGTCTTAACTGTAATTTCTGCCATCTGTTGGACAAATAATGTTAGGCTACAACATTTTCTATATACTAAAGTCAGTGTCATCCAGTTAGCCAAAAATATTTGGCTAACTGGATAGTTTGCATGGCATTCTTATTTGCTGTATAAGAAAAAGTATACCACAGAACTTTTGAGTCACTGTCCTCTAATGAATGATTGTCTTGCCTCGCTTGTAAGTCATATTAGATAAAAGTGACAAAATGTACTGTACATTCACATTCCCACACAGTATTTATATAAATAAAGGACTCACACAAAAACTTGTCAAGTAGGGGTAACAAAAGCCATGTTTGTACTGATCATAACTATATGGCACTGAGCACAGTGCTGCTTAGCAGCGCACCCCAGCAGGAGAACAAGTAAGAAATTAAGTGCCATCTTGGATTTTAGGTTTGTTGCATTCATTTACTAAATGGAAAGCACCATGCTCCATCGAAGTAAAATGACTTTTAACTGCTTAAAAGTTTGTATCAGGAGCTGTTGGTGCATTTTGTGAAACAGGGTGGGTTCACTTGCCAAGCAGGACAGGACTTTGATAGGGTTAGCTTGTTGTACAGGCTACAGCACAGCACAAACTGGCCTAATATATTTTTTTCATGACTTCAACACTTATAATATTAATACCAACGACAAAAACCAACTGTCAAAAACTTTAGTTTAAAAACTTTTGCCCCTACTGTGTTAGGTTTTTGTTTAACATTGACTAAACGACCCAACTCTTTACCCAACTTTTTGTAAGAAGTTGTTTATATATGCTGTATTTGTTAAATACATCTTACAAAAATGTATGATACTTTGCTAAACACATGACTGTATCAAGTCTACAAAGTGTCACTGCAGTCAAATGCAGGCAAACTTCACTACTATATTATACCACACAGTGGCAGTAATGAAGTGATTATATTTAGTTCTTGTTCAGCTGTTATGCTAGATTGTCTATATACTGTTGTGTTCCTGTGAGCATTTCCTCCATCAGTTAAAACTGCTTGATGTGAAGATGCAGCCACATCAAGTGGTGTTAATACATCTGAGATACAGTGGTCAAGTCATGAGAGAGTTGTTTCTTGCAATTTGAGGATTTCATGATTCATAGTATAGTAACATTTTTTTAAAAAGACAATAATAGGTAACTCTACTGTGATAACTTTATTTTTATTGTCCAGGTTCAACATGTGTTATAAATGTGATAAAATATATGTGATTTTATAGTTCTCAAAAAAAAAAAGAAAAGTACAAGCCCTCACTGAACAAACACCTTTAGACATTATTTTCATGTGTATTCTCCAAACTGCAACATATAAAACACATTAGTGTAGTATCAGTATCACATTACTTTATCATTGTCATTTGAAAAGATAAAATATCTAAATAAAACAGTCAATAAAACAAATCATAACCAAAATATGACAACAAACTTTGATATGCTGCAGAAAACCTTTAAAATTGCATAACATATACGTTGTGTTGTGAAAATGTAAAAACTACAAAATACAATTAATAAAAAGCATATGCTGTAACAATGAACCCGCACTGAATAATGTTATATTCATATATATATTCTTATATTTATATATATAACAACTGAAACTTTTTCTTGTGCAGGCTTTAGTGTTATTGGGGTTTTTTTTTCCATTTAGGATCACATGGTTTCAAAACTGGCAGTGATGAAACAACTTAAAAGCCTAAAAGATGAACTTAAAAACCCACGTCCATCAAACTGAAACAAGTACTTTTTTCTTGGTTCCTTAAGGTTTGTGGCTTACAAGATTTCCTTACAGCACTATAAGACTTTTCTGTTTCACTTGCCTTATAACTTCATATGCTTGTTATATGCTTGTCATATGATTGTTATGCAAGTGCTGAAGACCTGCCATCTAATCAAAAGCTCGACTTATGGTCCTATGTATCTTTGAGAAAAAGCCACCCAGAGAGAACAGTGTGTCTAAGGTATAAACATGAGTCAGCCCCAGAGATTCAAGACACTTAAGTTCATTTAGTATATCAAAGGAGGGCTGACTGATGAGCTGGAGCACCTTTAGAGGGTCTCTGTTACGGATCAGTGTCACTGATTCAGTCAAAGGGACTGCCAGTGGGAGGAAATGCACTAGTGGAACCAGGAAGTAGACTAGACTCTCCTCCACTTTTACATTCCCACCTAAGTCCCTGGCCCTGTCGACCTTCTTTATGGCCTCATTATATGCAACATATAAAACACATTAGTGTAGTATCAGTATCACATTACTTTATCATTGTCATTTGAAAAGATAAAATAAAACATCTAAATAAAACAGTCAATAAAACAAATCATAACCAAAATATGACAACAAACTTTGATATGCTGCAGAAAACCTTTAAAATTGCGTAACATATAAGTTGTGTTGTGAAAATGTAAAAAGTATAACTACAAAATACAATTAATAAAAAGCATATGCTGTAACAATGAACCCGCACTGAATAATGTTATATCAAAATGCATTAACAACTGAAACTTTTTCTTGTGCAGGCTCTAGAGTTGTTGTTTTTTTTTCATTTAGGATCACATGGTTTCCTCAAAACTTGCAGTGATGAAACAACTTAAAAGCCTAAAAGATGAACTTAAAAACCCACGTCCATCAAACTGAAACAAGTACTTTTTTCTTAGTTCCTTAAGGTTTGTGGCTTACAAGATTTCCTTACAGCACTATAAGACTTTTCTGTTTCACTTGCCTTATAACTTCATATGCTGCGGATTGTTATGCAAGTGCTGAAGACCTGCCATCTAATCAAAAGCTCGACTTATGGTCCTATGTATCTTTGAGAAAAAGCCACCCAGAGAGAACAGTGTGTCTAAGGTATAAACATGAGTCAGCCCCAGAGATTCAAGACACTTAATTTCATTTAGTATATCAAAGGAGGGCTGACTGATGAGCTGGAGCACCTTTAGAGGGTCTTTGTTACGGATCAGTGTCACTGATTCAGTTGAAGGGACTGCCAGTGGGAGGAAATGCACTAGTGGAACCAGGAAGTAGACTAGACTCTCCTCCACTTTTACATTCCCACCTAAGTCCCTGGCCCTGTCGACCTTCTTAATGGCCTCATTAATGTTTCCCTTGAAAAAGAGCAGCACTTTGTATCTGGCTATGATATGTTTGTCAAATCTGGTAATTGAATCATTGTGGGTGTCCGTGATTTGTTGCGTGGAGTATCTATAAGCAACCTCAGTTTGTTCACAGTAGAGCTCAACAGACTTCAGTGCATTTTGCAAATCTTCCAGAGCTTGATCAATGCAGTTTCGATCCTGATACCTGTCTTGCAGGGCTAAAGATGCAAAAGCCCGGTTGTAATATGCAATTGCTGCCCAACAGTGGTCCTCCTGTATGGCTTTAGTGTACATCTTGATGCTCTCTGCAAGCTGTCCCTTTTCACGCAGTTTATTGCCAAAGGCAGTGTAGTGGTGCAGGTTTGATGAGGGTGATTCTCTCTGTTTCAGTTTTTCCAAGGCACTGTTCAGGTCTACATCCAGTCTGCTTTTTAAGTCCATGATAGAGTCGTTCACGTTGATGTTCGTGAGTAGCCACATACCCCAGAATTCATTTAGTGCTGACAAATCTGACTCTGCTGGTTTGTTTTTACTGCTTTCGTACAAACCATCAAGTGTGTCCAGATACTGACTGAAGAGCTCTTCCTTCTTCTTTATCTTTGGGATGTCACACTCCAAATAGCTAGCTAGTCCTTTAGCCACTAAGTCATCTCTGACCTTTTTAGCTATCTTTATTCCCGAATTGGAGTTTTCAGTTAAGATATGTGATAGTGTCAAACACATATCTTTAGATTCTTCATCTTTGTGGCCTTTCTGATACAACCTAAATTGCATTGCAAAAAGATTTTGATGAAGTGGTGTGACACTTGTCATATTTTTCAATAAAGATAGGAGCTCACTTGTCAAAGCCAGCAGTTGGAGTGGTCCTGACAGATGGCCGGAACAGACAATGAGCTGCGCAGACCCAGGAGATCCTTGTCTAGCAGTACGGCCAAATGCCTGCGCCTCCACACGAGCATTCTTGGGCAGGAAGGTCTGCACAACAAACAAACCTCCGGCTTTCTTTACGTCATCAGAAACCCGAAGGTCTGTTCCACGACCTGCAAGGTTTGTTGCTATAATGACCTCTCCCGCTTTAAGCTCCTTGTTAAAGATTGCACTATTGTCTATGTTGTTGTTTATGTAAAGCTTTTTGTCTGGGACTTCATCTTTTAGAGCATCGTCAAGAATCTTTGCTCGATTGATGGTCTCACAGATGATCAACACAGCTCTTTTGTCATCATCCAGAGTACCTTTGATTTGTGCAGTGACAACATCGCAGATTTTCTTAATCCATTCCCTTTCATCATTTACGATCACTCCTTCAACCTCAAACAGCTTCCTGCGTTTGAATGAAGGTATCTGACAGGTATTGATACCTTCATAAATTTTCTGCAATGTCTCCGTCTCTGCTTGTTGGCCAAGAGTCCCAGAGATTCCATAGATTTGATCTCCATACTTCTGAAGCAAACCCACATTGGACATATAGTTTGTGATAGCCGTCATGTCGCTCAGCTTGGACTCATGTTTCATTTCAAGAAACTGCTGGAGTCCATCTGTCCATTTCATGTAGTTTTCAACAACACCTGTGCAGCTGTAGTCCACGGGCACTACTCCATGTTTCTCAATGATATATTCATGGCCCATTGTCATGGTTTGTGCATGGAATGCATTTTCAATCCAAACCTTTAGTTTAGATTTGACCAGATCTGAGAGAAAGCCTGGGATGTAGCAGCTACTTTTATCATGGCTCAGTTCACATGGTGTAAAATGTAGAGTACGTTTTATTTCTGCTTCTGCTGCTCTCAGCACACTGTCTTGGTCAGAATACATGTACTGACAAAAGCCTCCGTTGATTAAAAGCAGTGACACTCTTTTTATTTCAGCCGTTTCTTTTTGTGGTCTTTTGTTCAGTTCCTCTATTTCCCCATGCTCATTTATGCAGTGCAGGGCAAACTTGCAAGATGGTAATACCCTCTCTACTTTCTCAAAGAACCCTGCCAACTGGTTTGCAGTAACACTTGCAGTTACTGGAATGTAAAGGCTGAGGTTCTTTCTAAGGTCCTCCACTGAACCTTTTGCAAATATACCTGTGTCCTCAGCTATTTGAAGGATGGCAAACTCATCAACATCTTTGCCCAGGGTAAAGTTTTCAAGCACAACTTGAAGGAAAGGGTATTTTCGCCCCACAGTTGTCCCTGTGCCAATCTTACTGTACTGATTGACAGTGGCCCATATGAATGCCAAGAGTGGATTGAGATGTTGCAGAGCAGGCATATCACTACTTATATAAACCACATGAAGACCCTTATCCAGCATTAAGGAATCCACTTCATCCACAATTGCACACTGGAATTTCCTTTGCCCAAATATGTCCATCCTATGAAAATGGTGCCGAAGCCAGTCTCCAGCAAACTGTTCCGCAGTACCATAAACAACCTGACACTCATAGCACTCTTTCAAGTCTGTGACTTGTTTGTTGGTGTTGCAGCTGACATTGATTTTCAAAATGTTGTAAAATTCTTTCCATTCTTCCGAATCTCGCTCTGCAAGAACTGATGAGCTGGTCACGATGTCTACTTTTTCTTTTCTCAGAGCTCGAAAAGCTGCAAACATTGCCACAATGCATGACTTCCCCTCTCCAGTGCCAACCTGAATTAACCACCCTGTTTTGGAAAGAGCCATAAGACACAAGCTCACCATCTGTGTCAAACGTGGTCTGATTTTAGCAGTTTTCTCCACTGCCTGACAGAGCGTCAGCAAGTCCTTTTTCAAACCACTCTGCTGTGATCTGCTGTGTGAAGTAAGATCTTTATCAACTGATGATACAATGTCTCTCACATCATCTAAAAGTTTCTCATCTATTTGGTTTAACTTTTGTTGGCGGATTTCCTCAAGAATTTCATCCAGTTGCTTCTCTGTGTCATTGGCTAAATATTTTTGAAGGTTATCATCTGTTACAGTCTTGTCTCGGACCAGCTCAGTAACTGTCTTTCCTGAGTGACATTTACAGCTGGGAGTAATATAATTAATCTCTATACAGTGCAACATTTTCATCATCCATGTGTGGAGATGTAATCTGTCATTTGTTGTTGTTGACTCAAATCGCTTAAGAAGAGCATCAAACAAGTCTGCGACATCTGTTGGGCTCCATTTGATATTTGTAACCAGTCCTTGCAGCTTGTTGAGGAGAAGTACTTCATTATTGTTGGGAGTCAACAAACTGGGAGCAATGAGTAAAGTCGTGAATCTGTTAACCAATTCTTTGACTCTGGAATCAGTGTCAGTTTCATCCATTATGTAGAAATGTCTGGTCAAAACAGAAATAAAAAAAAAAAAAAAATCTTATATAGATACATCATTTCTATAGCTGCAATACAGTAATATTGTGATTACAATGTGTCTTTTATTCTCTGCACTGCACATTATTTCTACTCCAACAATCAAATATTCATAAATATGCATCATAACACAAGTATTATAACTATTCATGGCATTTTGTACCTTAAAAGTTTTTGTCATTAATTCATTTAATTATTGTGATGGTAGCTTCATACTCACCTCTTGTGAATATGAAAAAGTTCAGATGTGATGTGTGTCTTCAGGACACATGAGAGGATCTGTCACAGCTGCAGTTTTGGATTCTTTCTTTTAACTCTTTTGTTTTTGTTTCTTTTTCGCCAACCTTGCCAAGGCACCACCCTGAGGGAATTTCCTGCCACCCTTTTCGATTTTGTGTTCAGTTTATTGTAAACAAAGTTACTTACTGTACATGCAGATGAAATCAAACATAGAATAAAATAACATTATATTAAACTCAAGAGCAAATCCACAGCAACTACTACATGTATGAAACTTACACATGTGACAGGCTGTTTGGCCAAAGTCATGCCATTTCTCGCTAAAGAATTCCCCATACACGGTTTGCTTTCACTCTCTGAAATCATGATGAAAATCAAATGACTTCCTGGTAGCGCAGGTATCAAGGTGTGCTCTGATGGTTATCTGTGAAGCCTAAAATATGGTTGTTACGCGCTCCCCTCCCTCCTTGTGTTTTTCTCCCTCTTCCTCCCTCTCTCTCTCTCTCTCTCTCATTCATATGAACTTATGTGGCATTATGTGCTGGTATTTTATGACAACATATCAGCATACATTTAGTATTTACATAAAATAAATGATTCATATGATTTAAAAATGAGTCATGATTTGCTTTATACAAGCTACAACATACAGTAGTTTGACACACAGATTGCTCAAACATTGCTCTGTATTTTTTAAATCTAAGGGGATGCTTTATTCCTGTAGAACTAAAATTGATAAAGTAAGTAATAATAATAAAAGCAACACAAGTAACAATCATCAAACAAGTCAGCAGCATCTTTTTGGCTCCACTTGATGTTTGTAACCAGTCCTTGCAGCTTGTTGAGAAGAACAGTAGTTAACACACTGTCATTGATGGGTAAAGTTTTGAGTCTGCTTAACAATTCTTGGCCTCTGGGAATTATGTCAGAAAAAAATAAGGATTGTGTTTTTGTTTTTTTTCTAAAATGATACATTATATGTACATAGTTGTTAAATAACTGCAGTTCAGTAATACAGTTATATGGAGTGGCTACTTATCACTATAATAAAGGGGTGGTTTCCCCAAAGTACAAAAAACAAAAGTACAAAGAAAAAAAGACACATATATTCTTATTTACATTTAGTGGCATTTTGCCACTAAAAATAGTTTTGTTCACACATAAATCTGAATTGTATATTACAGTAAATACCTGTTATATTACAAGGATTGATTGGAACGTAATCAATTTATAAAAAAGCATTCTGATGAACTTTAGTAGTCTTTAGTAATCTGAAAAACAAGCACAACTGAGGCTTTTGTTGAATATATCTAAAAAGGCTTTTATTTTAGTTCATATAATCTTATATCGATTTTCCTCCAACACCCTAAGTCACATTCATGCAAAAACAGGATGTGATGAATTTTAACATGTACAAAGCACAGAGCTCATCAAGAACAGAGACAGAGGTCTGAATGCTTTTATAATGTAACAGTTTGTAGCATAATGACCACAAATAAACCATTTTTTACCACGGTTGTGAATGGTTTAGCTAGAGAAGTGAACAACTGAACAATTAATGCTTTAATCTTGAGCATTATATTGTCATCTGCTGCATTGGTCTGTTCAGTAACTAAGAATTATATACTGTCTTTAAGAGCAAAAGATAATGTTTTATTGCTTAAAAAGAAAAAGAAAATATCTTCTCTTTCATTTCTCTAGCGAAACCTTTGTGTTCCTGATGAGATCTGTGCTTTGTACAGATAAAAGTTCTTTTTAAGATCTGGCTTCTAATCAGATTTTACTCAATGATCCCTCCAGTTATGATTCACTGAGGGTTAAAGCAGAGTACAGTATGTGAGGGAGGCAACTGATGCAAATGACAGCCTTAAATAGAGAGTGTCATGTGAAAGGTTGTTTGGCAAAAGTCACACCAGACATATTTGGTGGTTTGTGCCATCAGAAAGAATTCCCCGTACATTTTTTATGGTTCCAACATGGTTTCTCTTTCACTCTCTTGACATCCAAGTAATGTGAATATGAGTGAAAGAAAAACCATTGGTAGCACAGGTATCAAAGTGTGCTCAAGGGATGGTGACCTGTCTTAAATTGGTATTCCAGTGAGGAAATCCAGTACTATGTGAAAAAATGTTGTAATCACATATTTGATATTTATACATAAGGGATTTTAAATGAATTTTGGTCAAGCCTTATTGTTACACAGACTACAGCATAGTTTGTGTCACCATTCGGTTCAACATTCCTTTGTATGATTTTAATTAAAGATGTTTACGTCATTCCGTTAGTATGTTAGTAGTACATTAATAAGTGTATAAAATTCTTTGAACTGCACATTTTGCACACAGAATAGCAATACATTTGTAAACATAACAGTGGAAAAATTGAATACTGCACTGTGTTATAATGATTGATGACTGTCTTTAACGGGGCATATGCTTTACTGTACCATTATACTTCACACATGCCAAAGCAACTGGAAATAACTTAAATAATTCAGAATTATTTAAGAAAACCCCATCTCTCCAGAGGAACATTGAGTGATATGATAAAGATAAAAACTCTAGAACAGCTACTTTATGGACCTTGTGCTGATGTTGTTTTTCAGCTGTTTCCAGTGTCAAGAATGAACTTTCAATTTCAACTGCAACACATACCCTGTGAAAGACACCAATATTTACAGTGTTTAAAGAGCTTCTGCCATCTGTTGGGAAGATTATGTTACAACACTGTTTATATTCTAAAGGCAACAACTGTGAAAAACAAAATTTGCCTGTTACAGCTCCTCACTGAGGTAAATATTATGCTTAACAATTTTATTTATTATATTTAGTGTGGCTAATTTGGGCTACCTTTCATTTCTCAGCAAACAATCATCAGTTAAATTTCTTTTGAAAAATATCAATGTCTCTCTCAGCTGCTGTTCATCTACAGTTGACATGAGTATGTGTTATTCTTACAGTATGATTATTCACTCAGTACTCAACATTTGCCTAAAACCTTACAACTTACATCACTGCTGTTTTTCAAAATGCCCACACCCTCCAGCCCCTTCTATGGTGATTTTAGAATCAAATCTTTCTTACTTTCCATACTTTAAATAAACAACTTATCTTCTTAAGTTTTGTTTGCATTTCTGGACTGTAGCAATCATAATTTTATTATAACAGCTTAAAGCAAGAGACCGCAAGAAAATCTTAAAACGCCCTTACATTTTTGATTTTTCAGGAGACAAAAGTGAGTGCAAATTAATGTAATGTAAAATAAAGGCTCACATGATTAATCAGGATAAAAAATGTTATTGTTGAGGGAGAAATTTCTACGCCTGCACGTCTGAAGACTGAAAAAAATCAACGCACTAGATAACTGTTTTTTCCCTGCAACGTGAGCCAGGTGATAATACATGAATCTAAGATGATTACTTTCAGTAAAGGCCTATTAAGAAAATATAATTCTAGACAAAGAGAAAACCTTTGCCTTATTAGATGTATAAGAAAGGTTTCTGTTAAATAGAGACATAATTTTCTGAAAATTTAGTTTGTTTGTTTGTTTGTTTGTTTTTTAAGATATTATAGTTTGTTCTGCAACTGATGTAATACTCCAGTACTGATAATCGTTAAGGAATAACATGTTGATCTAACTTGGGCCTTAAGTGTAATACTTTATTATTTTAGAAAGAAGGGGGTTGTCAGTAATAAAACCACCATGCAAAGTTTCCTCATTCTGTCAACACAGGGCTTCAGTACGTCAACACATCGGGACCACACCGCCCGGTCGAACTGGGCGAGGACAACCGGTCGGTTTGCATTGAGATAAGGACAGTCAAGGGAAAGGTACCTGTGTGATGACAACACAGTCAGATTGAAGTCGGAAGTAAGGTGATTTCGTCTTCAAAATAACAGCGAGAAATGTCGCTTCTTAGTTTTTTATTTGTAAAAAAGGATAATTTAATGTATAGTTAATTTAAGTTTTTAGTTTTATTAAACCAGTTATTTTTTTATTACACTCTGTAATTAGCTTTGAGCATAAAAAAATCACAAAATGCAAATAAATTGTAATTGCTTGGAGTGATAAGTAAATCCTCAGGTTTATATATAACGTAAAATCAAAGTTAATTGGTTGACTAAATATGTCCATTTCAAACAGCAATGCGTCACTCAAGACACAAATGGCCAGAATGAGACTGAGCATGCTCGAAGAAAGCTTTTATTTTGAAGATTTTGAATTCAGGATGTTTAGGTATTCATCAAGGCGGACTTGACTCAGCCAGGTGCGTCAGGCTGGGAGATAATTACCGATGTGAACCATGTCAATCATAGGGACACACTGAGGCGTTTTAATGCAGAGGAAACGACATCAGCCACCGAATAAATCTTAAACGTGGGAAAACATCTTGCTCTGTTGTGACGCAGTAATTAAATAGACCATTAAACCAGTTTCACTGGTCATGAGGGGCGATACAACCACGGTAAGTCATGAAATTGTTGTCTCGAATGAACAGTTTGTGATTGAAGCAAGTAAATTTTGTATTTAGGTAAAGAAAGGGGCATTTTAAAATTGTTTTACAAGTTTGAAATATGTCTCTGTGGTTATTTTCTTACTTTCTTTTGCTAATATAAATGTTTATTAGGAGAATGGGGAGGAGGCAGACCATCACGGAGAGAGTGCAGCAACAGAAAGACGTCCCGTGAGTAAATTTCAATTGGAATTGGTAGTTTTTGTGGTGATTTTGTGTGGGTGTGTGTGAGATTCTCAAGACAGCAAGTAATCAGTTTCTACATTACCCTCTTCTTCCATGTGTTTCATATTTAACATTTTATCCTCAAACAAGTGAACAGTCCAATCATTTCAGGGCATGTGGGGCAGTCCTTGTATGTACTGTTAGTAAACATTTTGTTGGCATCTATGGCTGGCATGTATTTTCTAAAGGAAGGCAGACTGGGTAGCCAAATCCAAAGTATTATGATGTCAGCTGTTCTGAATGTATTTTGCACTGTCATGTCTGTGACTGATGGCTGTTTCTGCACAAGAACAGAGGATCAGGACATTCTCTGTTGACACAGTGTGGTTTTCACTCCCATCATGTGGCTTTTCTGCGCTTGCTTACTCAACTGCAGACACATTTATAATTGAAGTCATGAATTTTGACAATTTATTTAACAGAAGCTATTAAAATGTTTTACTAATTCTGAGGAACTGTCACCTTTTGTGTAGATGCCTAATGACTTTGTGAAATGTTGAGTAGTTTACCAGTATTGTTTAATAGGAGAAACCATTAACCACTGCCCTCAGATAAATGTTGTATAATTAAAAAGTACAACTGTTCCCTTTGGAGTAATATTGTAAATCATAAAAAATGGAAAGTAAGCAACCAGTATCTCAAAAATAATCCACAGTTTAATGGTGATTTACTATACCATTTAGCATTTAAGTATACTAGTTGTCTAAACGTATTTATGTCTACTATAACTCACAAACTGAGCACAACTTTCATGTGTCAACATTAATAAGATCAGCTTCAATTTTGCACTTATTTTGTAGACCAAAAACAGTAGTTTTATTTGTTTTTTTGACGTCTTCACAGCTATACTATGTAGTCAGTGACCAAAACTTAACAAGCAATAAAATAGTCAACACAGTTTTATTGCAACCCAAAAAATATTACTTTTGTTCAAGTAAGAACAATAAAGTCAGTTAAGCTCAGAGTGGCTTCATTGTCAGGCTGGGCAATATAGTATTATATTGATATCATGTTTCATATGATTTTGGATACGATTTTTGATTTTGTAATATTGTTATATGGCATAAGTGTTGTCTTTTCCTGTTTTTAAAGGCTGCATTACAGTAAAGTGATGTAGTTTTCTGAACTTACCAGACTGTTCCAGCTGTTCTATTATTTACCTTTACCCACTTAGTCATTATATCCATATCACTGATGATTATTTTTCAAAAAACTCATTGTGTAAATATTTTGGGAAAGCACCAATAGTTATCCTTACAATATTGTTGCAAATATTGTTGGACAAAAATATCATGATATTTGATTTTGTCCATATCGCCCAGCCCTACTTCATTGTGAACAAGAAAAAGTGGACAACTGACGATTTTCTGTCTTTTCTTTACAGAGTATTGTGACACTTCAAAATATGCTAAAGAGAGTTTCCCAAAGCCCTTTCCATAATCAATACAACGTGAGTGTATGGCTCTACACAAACACACACAGTTCCACAATTACAAACTCTCACAGACATTCAATCTGTTTTTATATCTCAAACACACACTCTTACACTCACTCAGTCTAAGTACAGTGAGGGGTTTGCGTTTTGATTTAAAAGTGAAAAAAGGAACATAAATTATCTTCTTTATGATAATATAATGAATACTTTGTCATTCTCCCTCTTAGACTCTTGTTTCATCAACCTCTGACTCCAGTGGATCATCTGCAAATGAGTCTCAAAACAAACAGGTCAGAGAGAAGTGATGACAGCAACTTTCAGCTCTGTATATAAACATGAGTTGGAGAAATGTGATGAAAAGCATTACATCATCTGCATACTGCTAGATATTGAATCACTTATGTTTTCTTTTTATTGTTTAAACACAGACGTAACAGAAAACAACAAATTCTTGTTTGTTGGAACAGCAAGTGTAAAAATGCTTGCAGTATCTTGTAGTGTTGTCAAATTTTTGTTTCGCATTTCTGACAAATGACATGTGACTTTCATATCTTATCATGCAGTTTTGGAATGCATGAAAACTATGAGGCGTGACTTCCCACGCTTCACTCCATAAATATGTTTTGTTGTTGTCTTAGTGTCATTAAGCTTTGGTTGGTCCACAGGATGATGAGTTCCTTAGTGATCTCTCAGCTGCTGCTACAGATGTGATAGACAATCGTCAGCTACACTTTGGACAGGTGAGGTATAACATCAGCAATACATACACAAATTACATACAGTATATTTAACTCCATATGGTAGAATTCAGATTAATTTTAAATGCCTCAAATTCCTCAAAATTGAGCTTTTTGAAGTGGTAGTTTGGGAGAGTGTGATGGTTTTGCATTCATTGCACCTTGGTTGTAGGCGCTGTTCACATTTTCATTAACACAAATATTCCTTGTCTTAAGAAGGGGTTGAAGATGGATGATAATAATCTCCTTCCTGCTGCACCCCAGGTAAAATCCACACCCTTTCTCTTGTTTTTTTTGATCTTTGAAGTACAAAAGATTAACTGTTATCTCAGATCTTAGTGGTGTGTAGACCTGTTTGTGTGGCTGCTCTATAAATAAGTCTGTTCTTTGTGGCAACATTTAAAAGGTATGAAGTGTACACTTTTGGAGACAAATCAATCAAAATAAAACAGTGATAAACATGCAATCTCATAGTGTCACACATATTATGAAAAATCATTACATGAATTAATTTGGAAGGTAAAGTATATTAGCATTTCTGTTCACCATTTCTGTCCCTTGAGCCAAAATGTTCATTTCACATGTCACTTACCTGTATGTCCTGTATGTAGTTTTTACTGTAAATGCATGCACTGCCACTCCAGAATCATCCAATATGTAACATTTCTGCTGCGTCACTGTCTAATTCTTTCGGAATGGAGTGCTTGAACTGCTCCATTTAAGCCCTAAGGTATGATTTTTTTATATGCCCGCTTGACTCAGGTTGAGGAATCTGTCAATAGTCTAAATGAAATCTAACTCCTCTGTCTCATTTCCTTTTATTTTTTTATCAGAATGGAGTCAGCAGGGGTTTGGCCAGATCTAACCCTTTTTATACAGATTATTTAGTACGTACAACAATTTCATTTAGTTTGTAAAACCAGATCACAGCATTACCTTAAATATTACCATTTTTCTTGAACATATCCTTAATCACCATGTGTTCTGCCATCAGGAATCTGGAAGCAAAAGTAATGGCACAGACGATGTAGGGAGGAAAACCTCAGGAGAAGTAAGCCTCGATACCATCTTTGTCCCTCCGCCTGAATTTCAGAGTTCGCCTCTAGATTTTCAGCAAGACAGCAAGACCATAGAAAATGGAGCCAAATGTTCAGAACCTGAAAAGGACCTATTCCAGACCCTCAACCATAACCCTATGCAAGACCTCTTCCAGACATCAATGTCAGCCCAAAATGCATCTGCCAATGGTCATTACCATGATGTAACTCTGAACTCACCTGAGACAAATCCTCCTAAGACACAGAACCTCTCAAAAAACGTGCAGTCAAAAGACTCCGATCTGTTTAAAGGTGAAGTGGAGAATCTTTTCCATGCTGTTAAAGGAGAGAGTTCACACTATGCTGCACATGCTAAGGAGGTGAACCTCTTTGATAAATCTCCCAGTATTTTTGTGGACCCATTCAAATCTCCTTCAAACAAGGAAGATGATCTGTTCCAATCCCCACAGTGTACGGCAGTGAACCCGTTTTATTCTGCCACGACCAAGGAAACAGCTTTGTGTCAAGTTGTTCCAACTGAAAGTGATCTAGTAAGGCCAAAGAGTTCTATGAATGATCGGGATGTATTTTCACCATCATCCACAAATACATTTGACCCATTCCCAAGTCCGATTACAAGGGATTTATTCCAAGACGTCTCCAGTCTGGATGACCCGTTTGGTACAACTCCTTCTAAACAATATGACCCTTTCCAAGATGATTTCAATGGGACTCCAGACATCTTCCAACCTCTTCCCTCAAACACTGTTAACAACAGTGATCTATCCAAGATAACCCCCAGCAATACAGCTTCTAAGGCTACGTACTCTACACCTTCACTCAGCAGTCCGTCAGAAATTAACTTGGACAAACTATCGTCACCGGATCTGTTCAAGGCAACACCATCAGAGCCTCTATCAGCCATCCAAACGAAGTCCTCCAACATGCCACATGAGATTGTGCTGATGACTCCTCAGGGAACCAAACATGATATTCTTCAACCAACTCCCTTCAGTCAGGCCAGGAATCTGTCAGTGTCACCCAGCCAATCTCCAGCTGAAATGACCCATGTATGTACAGAGTGTCATTTGATACATACATACAGTCAAAAAGTCATGATTTTAAGTTATTATTTGTACATTAAAGTGTACATTGTTGAGGGTCCTACTGTACTGTAGAACTCATCTCATTAAAAAATGCTTAAGACATATTCTGAATCATAATGTAAGACAAGCATTTTTATACCATCTTTCAATATCAAACTTTCAGATGCAGACTTTCAAACGTCCACCAAAGCCACTCCCTCGAACTAGACCGCCCAGGACAGAAAAGCCACCCGGGACAGAGAAGCCACCCAGACCAGAAAAGCCACCCAAACCAGCAAAACCTGTATGCTTAAAAACTCATTTTAGCATAATATTTATTACCTGCTTGTATAACCCACTAATTTGTCTGCAACTGAATCTCCTATTCATTATCTTATTCTGTTTGGACTTTAGGTTGAACCTGAACCAACTGTACCAAATATGTCTCCTAAAACAGCCTTCAGACCGCTTCCAAAACCAGTTATTCGCCGGAAGCCAAAAACTCAAGTATGCATGTTTAACCTAATCAGCTGACATCATTTGCTTGTACAACAAAATGTTCTAGGCTCTAACTATCTAATGAGGTAAAATAATAGAGGTCATGTGTGGATAGTTTGTGTAGCTGTTAAGATGCACTGGGGATTAAACATAATTTTATGCATCTCTTTTACAGGAATATAAACCGATGAACCCTGAGAGCTATGTTGTCTTTGAGGACATCCTGCTCACTGGACAGGTGTGATTTTGACTGTGAATACAAAAAGTATTAATGGGACAATGATGAGTCAGGGAGCAAAGGCACTGTGTTAAAAAGATAAAGAAACATCTTTGAAAGATGGGCCCTACAATGTTCATTACTCTATGAACATGTTGAATGGAAGGAACAACTTATGTTGCAAACTGTTGCTAAAATGCTGCTAAAATGTTAACTTTGGTTTGAGGGTTGTGTAGACCCTCAAACCAAAGGCTATAAATTGATATTCTGTATACAGATAGATAAACTTTCTGGAAAAGAACTGTCTATATTAATGTTTGCTTTACTAAAATCCCAAAACAGGAAAGGTGTGTGGAAGACTGGCCCGAGGACAGCCCTGAGTTAAACTCTGACTTCCAACCAGTAAGAAAAAAAGAAAATTTTCAAAATTTAATCTAGCATCCTTTCTTTACTTTCTCCCTAATATGTTGGAATACCACAGCAATGCTTTCCATCAAGAATTATTGTGGAAGATATTTCAGTGATATTTTTTTTTTGTTTTTTAAAGTCTGGAAAATTTAGACTACGGCGAGAATCATTGAAGGTAAGGGATGGTTAATTTCTTTTGTTAGCATTGTTTGTTCGGAAAACAAAGCAGCTAAAAAAGCAAGAACTTTCTCCTAGGTGAAGGCGGACTCTGATGGAGGAAGTGGAGAAGATCAGGATGGCCCTGGAAGTCACAGCAAGGTACAATCAGTCTAAATAATTTTTCTTTAATCATTCACTGATAAACATTTTTTTCTTGCATGTAGCCTCACCTCCAGTATAAATATTTATTACAGAAAAAAGACAGAAAATTCAGAGTCCACTCCATACTCCCCAGAAGAGGCTCAAAGGTAAATGAAGTAACGTAAAATCACACCTTCACTGCTTTGATTATGTTTGCATGTTTGGCATTGTAATGATAATGATTGTCACTTTGTAGGATAAATTTCCTGATGACACAAAAGAGGGGAGGAGTAGAACATTACCAACTCAACGTAAATCATCAAAGGTAACAATTGCTTGCCACACTGTAAAGCTAATTAAGCAGCTGTGAAATTTGCTCAAATAAATCAAGACAAGAATTACTGTTTCATTGTATCTGAACACACCAATGTGTACGTATTAACATGTTTACAGTTTAAAGGTGAGTGCTGCTGTTTTTCAGGAGTATTTTTCTGAAATACACATGTCACCAGAAGAGAATGATGATGGAGATGAATATGGGATGGACTACAAAGTATGTTTTTCTTTTTAACCATTTTGTCTCAGTATTTATAAGGAATATTAATAAAGCAGCAGTGGTTAATTCATGTCCTCTTTTGTCAACAGAAGAAACCTCTGAAAGCCAAAGTCAACCAGCTGCTTAGAAGAGCATCCATTCCCTCCTCCGTCCCAGAGGGGAAGTGCATGAACAGACACTTACCTCAAGAATCAAAGGTAAGTTATCTCAAATGTGAGCGTGTCATTTTATGGTTGATGTTTTCCTTAAAATTTTAGTTTTATACATACTATACCTGTCATTACTTTTTCTCTGTAATGCCACAATAGGATGATGACATCAATACGAAAACTCTTAGCAAAAAAAACTCCATAATACGACGATGGTCAGAGGTAAAGTACCTGCGGTCTACTAACTGTGACTAAAGATGATAATAAATAATATGTTTAATTGATACTGCACTTTTCATTCATAGTGAAACTACAGGGGAACTCTCTTAATTTAAAGAGAAATGTTTGCCTTTTTGCAGTTTCTGATGCAGTGTGTCATTTTCAACAGGGGACTGTGCTGGAAAACAGCACTGGTGAGGAAGAGGAGGAAGGAGGAGAAGCACAGCACGAAGAGGTTGGCAGCCATGGATTTCTATACTTTTTATCCTTGAAGAGTAATGTTGAATGGCCATATGCACGATAGTTCACAGCATGGCTAAATTTATTTCCATTCAGCCTGAATGTAGATGTAGTATGGATCTGCTGATATTGAATACTTACACAATCTTTCATCTCTCTAGAAGACAAAAAAGAAGATGAAAATCAAATTTGTACCACACAGAGGATTTGTCATCAGTGTAGAAAAGGTATCGCACCTCTACTGTACTGTTTCTTCTTCACATTTCATAGCTTTATATATGCTGTATGTGTATCACTGTAAAACCTTTTTCTCTCCAGAATGACGAGGAACTGAAGGGGGCACATGGATATACACCTCGCAAAGGCTCAAATGTACGGCTTTTTAAATCAGTAGTAAAGCAGGGTGTACAGTGTGGGGTGTACATTATTTTTGTGCTATGAGGAACTCCAGGCAGTGTAGCAATTTGCAGTGTTTTTTTTTTCCTCCCCTTAGGAGAAATCGCAAGAGGAAGTTTTTGGCACACATGGCTACATACCTTGTAAGAAGTCTCAGGTAAGAAATACCTCCAGTTCAGTTAACTCATCATTTAAACATCAACAAACTCCACAATAGGATGAGGACTGATTAATTCCTTCATTAGCAAACATGGATCAGTTTTTGGCAAGGTTTTATATTGTTTTTCCAGTTAGCGTTGCAGTTTTAGAATAGCTTTTATTTGCGTATTAGCACCAATTATGTCAGTTTTTTTGATTTCAAAGAAATTTCAAAACAATGAATTGACTCCATCTGTTCTGCAGTTACTGAACTTGTTTTCCTACATCTAAATTATAATACTTATTTGACTCTTAGGATGATGTGTTTGAGGATGTAGAGGAGATAAAAGGCCACACTCTTCAGTCAACTAGCAAGGTGCTGTCTTGTTTTGTTTATTAGTTATGTGTGAATGTTCATATCATTGCATGGTAAATGATCATTTTGCTTGACATTCCAAAAATGTTCCACCGTAAACCATGTTAGTTTTCATGCATTTTGTATTTTTCTTGCCAGAAAAGGTGGTTTGATGTTTTGACACAGTGGATATACTAAAGCAGGGTTTTTACTGTACTGGTAGACTTTTGGTTAACAATGTCTGACTCGCCAACAACAAATACATGTTGATCTGTATATTGCTTAGGCTGCTTTCTTGGATGATGAGTACTTACAGAAAACATACCACATGTCTCCTGGATTAAATGGCGATGAAGATACTTATGGAATGGAAGACTGCAAACCTGTAACTTTCTCTTCTGTTTATTCTCAGTTTTTCTTTGAACATTTTGTCACCTGCTTTCATTTAATGGACTTTTTTTTCCCTTCATCAATAGAAGAAACATTCAATCGTGAAACTGCTGCACATGGGCCGTCGTAGCTCTAAGGTAAATGGTTGTTTTTGTGTTTTGTTGAAAGAGATGCTTTCATTTGATTTGAATTTTACACAAATTTGTCTGAATGATTTTTGAAAAAGGAGGACATGCTGGATGACAACAATCCGAAGAAGAGTAGCTTCTCAGCAGAGGAGCTGGATGATGAAGAACTATATGGGATGGAGGACTGCAAACCGGTAATTTTCTAAAAATATGAATTTTCATAATAGTTGTATAACTGGTACATTGTTATGGTAACAGTAACAATATATTGTTTCGATCAGAAAAAATCCAAACATAAAGGGCCTATTCCCTTACCGCGCAAATCTAAGACAACCCATGAGGCCACTGGACAGAGTGAGCTGATCGGATTCAGGCACTCTACACCACAACATGCAGCCAATGTACGTTAAATGTTAGCTTAGTGTGCAACGTAAGCATGGGCCATCATCATATATTTTATTTTTATTTCTGTGGTTTTGGCTTCATTTCTGTCATATGTTTTGGCACGATGGGTTTGCTGAGGATGAATTTGCTCAAACAGGAAAAGATTTCATGAGTCCCAGAGAGATGTATGACATTGAACAAGATGAACTGGAAATCTGCAAACCGGTATTCTTGTCACTCCGATGTTCACTTTTACAACTTTCTTTTTGGAGTTATTTAAAGTATGATTATCAAACATTTTCCTTCTTTAACAGAAGAGGCTATCGAGACTCAAAGGCCTCAAAAAGTACAAAGTTAAGGTGAGTCAGTGCCATCTAACTCATTTATGAGTGTTTGTCTCTTGCTTTTAAAGATCTGACAATAATAAGATCACAGACATGCTCACTTTTAATTGTCTTTTTTTTTGCTAGAGCAAAGCTATGCAGCTTGAATGTGAGGATCCACCAGGAGCTACGTGTAGCGACTACCTGTCAGAGGCCGCTAAGGTTAGTTCATATCTTTGCAAGTAGAAAACACTGCAAGATATTGAAATGATCAGTAAAAACTTAAACATTAAACATGCTTTCTTTTGACAGTGATTCTAATTAAAATGTTGTTACTTGGGTGAATTTCTGCATGTTTGGCTCAAACCGGTTTATGTGAATGTCCTAATAAATGACCCAGATCCAACATTTATCTGGCCCATAGCTTTAGTTCTTTCACCCTATGATAAACATTTTGTTTTGACCTAGAATTTTCCAGTGAGACAGACCTGAGTATGGCTCCATGGAAAATCACTTCTTTGGTCAGATTTAAGGCACACATAATATTGTGCTTTACGAAAGTCTGTTCTGTATTAATTTTCTGCCTGCCTGTTCAACACATGTCTTTATATATGTTAGTTTTCTAGACAAAACCTTGTTATTTTACTAGTGTACACTGATAAGTTGATGAGCTTATTTACCATGCATGATTATATTATTCTGACAGAACCTTGAGCCGTGAGCTGATCGGATTCAGCCACTGCACGCCACAACATGCAGCCAGTGTACTTTTAATGTTAGCTTAGTGTGCAACATAAGCACGGGCCATCATCATATAATTCTGTTCATTTTTATTTCTGTGGTTTTGGTTTCATTTCTGTCATATTTTTTGGCAGGATGGGTTTGCTGAGGATGAATTTGCTCAAACAGGAAAAGATTTCATGAGTCCCAGAGAGATGTATGACACTGAACAAGATGATCTGGAAATCTGCAAACCGGTATTCTTGTCACTCCGATGTTCACTTTTACAACTTTTTTCTGGAGTTATTTAAAGTATGATTATCAAACATTTTTCCTTCTTTAACAGAAGAAGCTATCAAAACTCAAAGGTCTCAAAAAGTACAAAGTTAAGGTGAGTCAGTGCCGTCAAACTTATTTATGAGTGTTCTCGTGATCTCATTATTGTCAGATCTTTAAAAGCAAAAGACAGACATGCTCACTTTTAATTGTCTTTTTTTTTTTTTTGCTAGAGCAAAGCTATGCAGCTCGAATGTGAGGATCCACCAGGAGCTACATGTAGTGACTACCTGTCAGAGGCTGCTAAGGTTAGTTCATATCTTTATAAGTAGAAAACACTGCAATATATTGAAATGATCAGCAAAACATGCATTAAAAATGCTTTCATTTGACAGTGATTCCTTAAAATGTTGTTACTTGGTGAACAACATTCACCAAGTAACAACATTTTAAGGAATCACAACAAGTGAACTTCATTACATCCAGAAGTTCACTTGGTGAACTTCTGGATCTTTGGCTCAAACCAGTTTATGTAAATGTCCTAATAAATGACCCAGATCCAACATTTATCTGGCCCATAGCTTTGGTTCCTTCACTCTATGATAAACATTTTGTTTTGACCTAGAATTTTCCAGTGAGTCAGACCTGAGTATTGCTCCATGGAAAATAACTTCTTTAGTCAGATTTAAGGCATGCATAATATTGTGCTTTACAAAAATCTGTTCTGTATTAATTTTCTCCCTGTCTGTCCAACACATGTCTGTATATATGTTACAGTTTTTGAGATAAATACTAGACACAGGAACAACTTTGTTATTTTACTAGTGTACACTGATAAGTTGATAAGCTTATTTACTATGCATGATTATATTAGTCTGACAGAACCTTACTGTTCAGGCTTGATGTCGATATTAAATAGGAATTATATTATCTAAACAATTCATGGGTACAAAAGAACTTCTGGCATTCAGGCATTATTTATACAAGGTGTACTTTGTACTATTATGAAATGTTGTTATTTTCCACTCTCAGCTCAGTTATCTTCTTGTCTCTGTTCCGTGATGGGACACATTGCCTTGACATGTGAGTGGACTGGTTCAGCAACATAGTGTATATACCCACCGACACACCAGCTAGTGTGTAGTAAAAGCTTAATATATATACAAAGGCCTCAGTTTTGTTGACTAATCTGTGTGAAATATAGTAAGGTATGTACTGAAGACCTATTGACGTATTCTCTGGCTTATTTTTGTAACATCCACCCCACCTCTCCACCCTCACGCTCTATTCAGGCGGAGTGGCTGGCTGCTCAGATGGACGAGCGTGCAATGGCAGGTCTGGAGGATGGGGATGAGGACGGGGTCAGTTTCTCCTAAAACTGACTATACACAAATATTCCATTTCACTACAGTGCATTCACTGTGTATGCAAGCAAATAATTAAGCCTGCCTGTTTGAATAATGCGGCGTTCAAGTGTGAACCATCATCATTAATGTTTTTGTTTTGTCACAGGACACTGACAGTTTGATGGAGTGGTGGTACACTGTGGAAAGTGAGTCATAATCAGACTTATTTTGAATAACTCCTTCATAAAACTAATCATAGAAAAAAATTCTTCTTTAAACACATCAACATCTGTTGCTTGACTGTATTTCAGAATGGGATGAGGTGCCATCAGACGATGAGGAAAAAGTCATAAAAGAGGATGAGTCCAAGTATGTCTGTTATATGTTTGCAGTAAAAGTGTGCTGATCTGACCAATCTGATACCAGCATTCGTTCAAAATAAACTGGGTAAACTGTGTCTGCTGTTGCTCAACCACCAGTTATAGACCCTCTGAATGGGACTAATAATTGAAGTGGAAATCGGAAGTTATGTTAAGTATGCAACATATGGTGTATTATCACACGTATGTGTATGTGTAGTTGAAAAAACCCAACTGGGATGAATCAAATGAAAATGTTGAGACACAGACTGCATATTTTTGATGAAGACATCAGCAGTGTCGAGGGAGTTCATTATTTGTATGACAGAAATTTTTAACAAGGCATTTCCACTGCCACTGCTTTGCTCAAAATTCAACAGAATTGTGGAATATCAGCACATGATTATTAAGGGAAAGCAAGGCTACATGCAAATAACTGGTCCATCTCCATTGAAAAATAATCCTGCCATGATAATAGTTGCTTCGCAAAACAGGTCTAAAATGCTTGTGCAGAAATGTCTTTTTTTACTCTGCAGACACCAGTTCCCTTTTAACAATTCTGTCCCAGTGTAAAGTCAGCTGGTCTATATAGTATTGCTTTCATTTCACAGTTTGGCTTTCTATGTGAAGATCATATTTTAATATTCTGCTTTCTTGCTCTGTAATTACAAAGCATAACCTTGCCTCTGGTCCCCAAATAAATCCCAGGTCCTTCACCATCTTGGCTGACAAGGTTAATCGCGGACTGCGTGTCTTCAACAAGGTCTTCACAGAGCGTGCAGAGGTCCTCTGGCATTCTGTCATCACACTCCATGCCATCGCAGATGACATCAGCAACTTCCACCACAAGGCCAAGATCGCTGGTATTACCGGCGGCACCACCACAGCTGTCGGTGGTGTGACAGCCATCGCTGGTCTAGCTCTGGCACCTTTCACCTTTGGTGCCTCTCTTGTAGTTACAGCCGTTGGTGTGGGTGTAGCAACAGCTGGTGGAATCACTTCAGCCTCTGCGGCAATCTCGGATAATGTTAACAACATGCATGACCGGAAGAAGGTAAGCTGCATTTTTACAATATGCAGTGTTTTAAAAAGTTCTGTTCATATACAGTTGTTATACAGCTGGCAAGATTTTCTTTCAACGATGAAAATAGTGTGACATTATTTTAATACTGCTACTACTAAGTAAAAGTCTTGTTCCATGTCATGCTGCAACTCACAATTAGCTTCTCTGATGTTTGACCCAAGACCATGATCTTTCCCTCTCTCAGGTGGAGACGGTACTGCAGGAGTATGAGGATCACCTGCTGGACATTGGGAAGATCCTCCACTTTGTCAACCAAGGCTTGTACAAACTCCGCGGGCATCCTTTCCTCAGGTCCGGCACACAGCACTACTCAGAGGACTGGGAGGTCCGCAGGGCCGTCCAGATGATCAGCTTAGTTGACTCACCTGTGATGCGAGCAACCGAGATAACAGACACAGGTGTGGCCTCAGTCCAAGGACTTTTCAAAGGCATGGACAAGTACTTCCTCAAGGACTCCCGGGAGCTGAAGAAAGGCTGCAAGAAAGAGGTGGTGGGTCAGATAAAGGAGGTGGCTAATATTCTTAATGACGGGATAGTGGAGCTCAACTCCATCAGAGAGGAGCTACAGGATGCTACTGGAAACATGTGAGCACCATTCCGCATGAAACCACTTGGATCATATCATTATTTCTCAAAGATCACCATCCCCCTCTCCTGGCTGAAATGGGGAACTGTTGGTTTAAAGAAATTCATGAACCAATCGAGAAGTTTCAATAATATTAAAAGGGTTTATGAGGCAGAGTTTTTATCCACATGAGTTAGTTGAACACTGCAGAATCTGGACTTTATAAGAGATTTATGCACCTGGCAGTGTATTCCCTCCCATTGCAATATTCTTGCAAGTAAAAACAACCTTTGTAAAGAGTTATAATGATAATTTTGTTGTTGATTGTCAAAGAGAGATGTTAATTCAACTCTGGTAACTTTTAAGGCTGCAGGCTGTTGTTGTATTATATTGTAAGGTGTTCACTGTCCACACATGCACTGTTCAGAATAACAAGAACATTCATTTTTTGCACTGTTTGTATTGTTCTGTGCATAAAAGGTGTATCAGAAAAATGTAGTATTATTGACACAGGTGGATTGTTTTTTTTTTTTTTAATGATTTCTAGTTCAATTTGTCCACCCACTGTATACACACAAAGAAGTCAACATCTAAATAATAGCACCCTGCAATATTATGCAATCAAAAAAAAAAAAAAAAAGGGGGGGGGGGGTGTAGTATTTCTTTGAGGGGTATTGTATTTAATTTTACCCATTTCTATTATGTTGTCCAATCTATATATTGGATATCAGCATAATCAAACAGGTTAGTTGAGAATCTACCATGAGACTCAAAAAAGGGCAAACTGTGCAGGCAAAAAGTGCCACCTTATGGATTTTGTATGTTTATAGTTGTCATTAGTTTAACTGTACTAACTGTACTCTAATTACTATACTGGGCTACATTTGTAAATAGTAAGTTTCTGCTCACATCATCTTATAAGGATATGCAGTTTTCAAAAATATTTTTATCTTTTATTATTATAGAGTAACTTATTTTTAATATATTACTTTATGGCATTGCTTCAAAACATCAATCTAATACACATCTAAATAAATATTTTTTTGTTGTTTCTATGGCCAAGAGATGGACAAAATAACTAAAATAAAAGAAATATCGTACAATATTAAAGCCCTGCAGTACTGTTGCAGTAATGTTAAAATTTTCTTCATTTTTTTTATTGAGACTGTGTCAGTGGTGTGTTGAATCAGCTTGATGGTCATCGTTAAACCTGGAGTTTGTTGTTTACTGATGCACAAGTTGCAAAATTTTCAACAATTTCCATCTGCAGGTTTTTGTTGCTGGTAATGTTGATAACATAAACACATTACATTGACAATGTAAAATTATTGCACAAAACATGTATTGTCATCTGTGTCTAGATGGTTTATAGAAGCATTCTGTGCACACATATTTGGTTACATTTGAGCTTTTGTTAATTCCTTCATATTGTTAACTATTCTGTTTTCTTTACAAAAACTGGAGACACTTTTGCTCATAGCATGTTTCCTCTAAGTAAATATGTCTGTGCATATGTGTAAGTACTGTTATTGTAACTCTGAATCATGGTCTTCCACCTTCATTAATTTAACCTCAATGGAAATGTTTTAAAATATCAAATATTATATTTTAGTATATTCAAATATTTTAATGGAACACTGAATCTGTGAATAAAGACTGTTTGCAAATGTGTCCTGTTTGCTGTGTTTTCTGTTTGCACCCAAACTTCCTGCCTGCACATGTTTGTTTTTGAGTGAGGCTTTAAGTCAGCAGACATGCCTCGGTATTGTGTTTACCTATTAGGCTATTCTGAGATATGCATAAGGTTTTATGAAGGCGCTTTTGACTTGCACCATTTGTTAGACATAACTATCAAACTTGATCAATACATCATTTTAAATATAGAGTTTGACAGGAGGTGAAAGCACAATACTTAGTGAATTTCATTGTGTTAAAAGTGTGAAAAAGAATGAAAGTGTATAAAATATCAATAATGAAAGAATAAATAGACAGAAAAAATATAAGATAGAAATTAGGAGAAAAAACACAGAGTTTAAATGCCAGAAATTAGCTACATGTATACTGTTCCTTAGCACTGTAAGAAGTATTCAGATCCTTTACATAAGTAAAAGTACCAGTACAACAATGTAAAAATACTCCCATTACAAGTAAAAGTCCTGCATGAAAAATCGTACTTAAGTAAAAGTACATAAGTATTAGCAGCATAATGTAGTTAAAGTATTAAAGTAAAAGTTATGGTTCATATATGACATCATGAGATTGATTTTTCTTCTGTCCTCTTCCATTAATCATCTCATGACCCCTCAGATTTATCTGGTGACCCTTTGGAGGGGCCCGACCCCTAAGCTGGGAACCATTGGACTAAACTAGCTAACTGTACATAAAGTAGTTCAAACTAGCTCCACCTCCAGCAGCTACAACAGTAACAGGCTGCTAACACACTGATGCTTCAGTATTAATAAAGTTCTGTACACAAATCAGTGTTTTCTCTAATATTTTACTTTTGGTGAAATATTGGATCATTTGAACATTTATGGAAATGAAACCATGTGAGAAGTTTAGAGGGAAAAATCCCTATTTGGTGGAGCTGTTAACAACTCATAGACATCTGAAATGTGACTCCTACTACACACTACTTTTTGTAAGACGTCAAAAGCTAAAAAGGTTGGAAACCACTGGTTTCATCTTCAACAATGTGTTGTATTTTAAAAGCTTGTTATATTATCCATTGTGTCAAATCTTCATCTGAAAAGTAACTTAAGCTGTCAAATAAATGTAGTGGAGTAGAAAGTACAATATTTCCCTCTGAAATATAGTCGAATGGTAGTATACAATAGCATAAAATGATAATATTCAAGTAAAGTACCTCAAAATTTTACTTAAGTACAGTACTTGAGTAAATGTAGGCCTACTTATTTACTTTCCACCTCTGCCATTCAAAAAGATCCATGGAAAAAAAAAAGGTCCAAGAGGAAAGAGGCCACGCCCAGCACAGGTGACCTTTCATGAAGACATGTGACGCCCCTTACTCACATTAATGTCATTTGGAAGCAGAGAGTGTAGAGCAGCGACCCATCGATACTCCGACTGCATTGTTTGCCTTTTAAATAAAAACTTTCTCTGAAATCAGAGCAGGCAAGAGTCACATTATACTCTGTAATCCAACTCTCCTGACATCCGCCTTGCCAAACCAGTTTGACTTCTCTTCGCTATGAAGGGGAAGTAGCTGCACTGTATTAGAAGATTTAAAACTCGTTTAAACCTCTGTTGTTGCTTTGCAACTCAACGTTTTTTCTGGCTTTTTGTTTGTTTGATTCAACACTGAGGTAGGCACCCTGTTCGGTTCATTGTTTAGCAACTGCCGTTTTGTGTTGTCAAACATTCCTCTCTAGTGGTGGATCTAACATACAATGCAGTGTGTCGGTATGTGCTCGTTGTAGGAAGACGACACCAACTGAATCGTGTTAAAAGTTCCGTCAGTTCAAATGTCTGTTTCCTTTTCTGTTAACTCGGTATAGAAGCCACCCATAGACATGTTTCCTCTCAGCTGGACACATTTTCAATTCGGCTGAATCTTGTTTACCAAAGCATCACTTGTACAACTTTCCTTATAAGCGCTCTGATTATATAACAACTGACCTCAGAAGCATATGACCTAAAATAAAATGGAAATATAATTGAGAAATACGCCATATGGTGGATGTGATTCAAACCGATTTTTTCAGTAAAACCAAAATTTTCATTAAAGCAGTCAACTCACATTTAAAGACTTTTCTAAGTGTGCCAGTTAGACAGTGTACCTTAAATTGTCAAATATTTGAGTGGAATTTGGTGTGTCGGTCTATCCATAGAGAGGGCAGCCAGTGATGATAGCCACATAGGCCATGCTGTTTTTCCAGCACAATTGTGTTTTAAAGCTGTCAGTTTGTATGAATTTTTAGCCACGTTTTCTTGCCTCATCACCCGTTATTATATAGAAAACACTTTGTGTTTCAGCATGAACATGTTCAGAAGAGATAAAGACTCAACAGCCACAACTCCAGTGGTCCCACCTAGACCCAGCAAGGAGGTATGGAGTGTTTGTGGGGGAGGGGGGGGGGGGGGGGTTGTTGTTGGTGGGGGTGGTTGTTTGTTTACATGTGTTTATGCTATCAATTGATACTTTTGATTCAACTCCAGGATCTGGACAACCCCATCACACACAGCCTGAGCAGAGAGGATGCAGGAACGACTGCAGCCTCGCAGGTGAATGTTCACACTCGCATGTCAGCCATATACACAAGATGGTCTGCCCACTAGAATATTTCTTGTAGGAAAGCAACAATGTTTACATTGTGTCTAAGGCTGCAACTAACAATTATTTTCATTTTTGATTAATCTGTAGATTGATTTTCTCAATTAATCGATTAGTTGTTTAGTCCATAAAATGTCAGAAAATGGTGCAAATTTTCTATTACTGTTTACCAAAGCCCAAGATGACACCCTTCAATGTCTTCTCTTCTCTCGACCAACAGTCAGCAAATCAAAGATATTCAGTTTACTCTCATAGAAGACTAAAGAAACCAGGAAATATTCACATTCAGGAATCAGAGAATTTTGACTTTTTTTTTTTTTTTAAAAAAGAAAAAGACTCAAAATGATTGATTATGAAAATAGTTGGTGAATAATTTGATAGCTGGCAACTAATCAATAATCAACTAATCGTTGCAGCTCTAAGTCTGTCAGACATGGAGGACATGATTACTTTATACTGTTTATCAGAGCAAAACTATTAGAAGGTGTCCTGATTTATAAGGTTGATTTATATTTTGTCAAAATCACTGTGTCTGTTTGCACAAACATCAGAGGACGGGTGTGATGGGAGCTATGCAGAAGATCAACCCATTCAAGTCTATCTCACTGGTAAAAAAACAACAACAACAAAAAAAACCCATGACACAGTAATTTTCATAATTTTGAGTATGTCATGTAAAATATGGTTGAACTTTTGTTCTATATTCAGGCCCCCCCTGCAGTCAGCAAAACTTCCTCTTCAGAGTCACTAGAACAGGGCACAGCTACAGACTCCACACAGGTGAGAAGAACTCAAATATAAATTATACCAACTCAAATATATCAAAGCATAAATATTGTACTTGGTTGTTTTTTTTTAATTTAGCCACTCATTGTTTGAACAACATCCTGTGGGATTTTCTCTTCTTTTTCTGCATTTATTCTACCAAAAAATGAGACAATGACAAACCAATTAGTATTTTTAAATGTATAAAATGTTACTGGTACATTTCATAAAGTTAAAAAAGTAATTAGGATACCTTTTTTACAAAAACACACTTGAAACAGTGAAACAGCAATGTCATTGTCCAAACAAGGCAGGAAGCTAATTATCTTTGGCTTCATCTCCAGAGTAAGCCATGAAAAATAATCTCAAAATGTGCAGTGTACAAACTTAACAGTACTTTAAATGGAGAGATTCTATTCCTGTTTTGACAATAAAAAGCAGAGCCACAGTATGGATGTTTTTCCTGTTATGTTCAGTAATTAAGTGCCTATAATCAGTAATTTATTACATGACTACAATGTAAAGCATCACTGTATGTTCTGAGGAGTGGAGTTTGGTATTAAAAGTTAATTGCAATGATTTGTGAAATCTGTATTTCAGAACCCTGGTATGCTGAAAGGGGTCATGCAGAAGGTCAACCCATTCAAGTCTACCTCCCAGGTAACCACAGCATTGTCTGCATATTACAATGGTTATTATAAAATGATCCGTTTCAGACAATACGGCATCCACTCAGCTGGTTTTTCTCACGCAGGTCTCTAAAGCTCCGTCTTCAGAGTCACTGGAACAGGGTAGGGTTTCAGACGCAAATCAGGTGGGTTAAAGATGAATATTTTTGTATCCTGTTGTAACCTGATCAGAAACCAGATTTTCTCCCATAACCTCTTAGTAAAGTAAACCTGATCAGGTTTCCAGACTGTCAGCTGAAAGAAGGAATTGCTGCTCTTAACAGTTTAATGGTTTTCATGGTCTTTTGCATTAACTGTCAACTCACTACCTTAGCAGCCACTTTATATTGCAATTGATTATTGTCAATAGGGGAGGGTATGCATTCAACTGCAACTGTCCAGTGTGATGTTAAATTCCCCTATAGGACATTTTATGTTTTAAAAGTGTATATAAGAATGTTTCTTCAGCAGAAATCTATCTGTTGTTTATTACTGTAGTCTTTTCATTTTAAAATGCAAGCTGAGTTTTGTAGTTATACTATACTAATACTAACATTTCTAAGATTCATTACTGTAATTGGAATAACGCTTGAGGTTTTTTTTAGAAAATGCAAAGTTTTCATAGCGTTGCTTTTGGGGGTGCAATAGATCACAAAAGTCACGGTTTGGATCGTATCATGGTTCGGAGTCATGGATCGGATCATTTTTCAGATAAGCAAAAAAAAAAAAAAAAAGGAAGACAAATATAACTTTGCCTTCTATTGTTCTGTAAAACACTCAAAGCAAGGAACTTTTGCCCATGGTCTTAAACGAAAAAAACATCGAAGATGTCCTATGTTTAAATAAAATTTTATTATATAAATATATAAAATATTCAATACTCAATTGTTAAATTAAAGCGCAATATGAAGCATGATACCATCCTGCTTTAAACATGGTAGAGAATGAAACTTCATCAAAACTTGTTGATAACTTACAAATATGAACACGTGTCTTGTCCTGCAGCTTAGTTTGTTGAATGAGCCACCAAACAAACATTCATCAGGGAAAAGTGCACTCCTAATGTCAGTTAGCAGCTAGATAGCTAATTAGCTGCTCAGCTGCAGCACATTAAACAGCATGTTAACATACCTGCAGATGTCACTTCAGACCTGTTAGATGCTGGTTTGGTCGTTGCTCTTCAAACTCCCTGTTAGCGACATGCTGTCTGTCCATGACTTGTACTTAAAGCAGTTTGTTTACTTTGTCTCCAATGAGACATTGAATTATGCAGTTAATCCGCAGTTCATATGCGTACCGAACTGTGGGGGGTGATCCGCATGGATCATGAATCAACTACGTTCTGTTACACCACTGATTGCTAGAGTTGAAAAACTTAGTTCATGGAGCACAGGATTACCCATTTGTGTGGTTGTGTTACAGAACCCTGGTATGTTGAAAGGGGTGATGCAGAAAGTCAACCCGTTCAAGACTTCCGCACAGGTACTGTCTCTACAATTCTTGTAAGCAAGATACTGATACTTTGCCTCTTTTCATGAGGCAAAGTATCAGAAACAACAGATGCAACTTCAGAGCTGACCTGCTTTTGACTGGGACTAGTGGACATAAATTAAATGAGATCAAGTGATTAAGAAGAGCTTAGCATGTTGACTAAAGGTGATGTCTAGATGAGGTGATGTGATCACTTCTACACTTGTTGGTGTTCTTCCTTGAAATCATGAATCTAAAGGCAAGTCATCTATAAATTCAATCTGAATTTTCATATCTCTAAAACTGTCTCCCTAGGATATCATTTTTAACGACAGGGTTTCATAGAGGTAAAAATGAGAAGAGTCAGGAAGGTAGCTTGATATCAAGCAATTGAAAATCGCAGAATTGTGCAAAGAATTACGTTCTGTGTCAACTCTTGGCTACAGGTACCCAAGAACAATCCTCAAAATGATTCTGCAGATCTCCAAGAGACTGTGAAAGAACTTCAAGGAAAACAGGTATATATCCTGTTGTACTGATTCGCTAAATCACAGCCTTGTCCATATGGAATTGTGATTTCTTAAAGTTGTTATGCTTAGACTTCAGTTGTCCAATGAATATATTTGTCATTTAGAACCCAGGGGGGATCGCAGGGGTGATGCAAAAAGTCAACCCATTCAAATCCTCGCAGTCAAAGGTACCAGTGGTAATCTCGATGATAATGATACTAATAATTTATATCTGTAAGAGAAAAATATCATCTAATAAACCTTGTTTGTTATCTTACTTTTCTGTTGTTATGTTTCTGTGTTATTAACATTACAAGAGATTCCATCCTTTATTACTGATCAAACATTTTGAGTTTTGTCAAATCCTGTATGGTAATTTTAATTTGTCCCCTCATTGATTTCAAAATTGTTCCACCATTGTGAAAGGAGTTGCAATATCTAAGTTATCAATTTAAAAACATTCCAAGCATTTTCCATATCAGTTAGTTTTTCCTGCCTTGAATCTTGTCTTTCCAGGATGCCCAGCCACTACGCAGTGACCTTTCCTCCAGCGATGGAAGCTTAGCAGACAATAACAACTTGCCAGAGAAACAGGTCAGTTTGAACAGTTAAACACGTTAGGACCCCATTAAGTCTTTTTTAACTGAACCTGTAGGTGGTGGACAAAATAAATACTCATGTAGAGTAGGATCACCCTTTGCCTTCAGATTAGCTTGTTTTAAATTGACTATTACTAAAAAAGGAAAGTCTCCTATCTTTTCAAGGATGAAGGGGAGTGAACATTTGCTTCACGCAAAGGTTGAGTCATGTTTGGATCTACTTATTTACCAAACAAAGCAGGACCCAAATCGGTTATTGTTAATTATTATCTTATATTTCTACATTGCCAAGGTTAGGGTTTTACCACACTCATTCACTATTACCACTAGATGGCACCAAAGTAGAGAAAAATTCAAATCCTCCACAAAGATTAAATTCTTTTCATATACTGTTTTTTTTTTTTAACAGCTTCTGATGTGTCATAAATAACAGAATGGGATGACGACATCATTGCCTTTTTAATTTCTATTTATGGGACATGGTTTTTTGTTTTTTTTTTAATTTTAGAACCCTGGGGTGTTCAAGGGGATGATGCAGAAAGTAAACCCATTTAAGTCTTACTCACAGGTAATGTGCAGTGGATAACTTCTTACCTACATTAACTTCCGGAGTTGAGTTTCCAGTGTTTAGTTTTATAAGTTCATGATGGCTTACTCAATGTGGTAGTCTATGTTTAACCCAATATGGAAAAAAAGTATAATATTTTATCTTAATAATATCATTTTGCTGTGATGTAGATGCCAGAAGAGGAATGTCAGACAGACTCTGCGGTTCCTAATACAGTTTCCTCATTCAAGGTACAGGTTAAGGTTACATTTTTTTGTTTGTTGTTTTTAATCTTTTAATGACTGTAGGCGTGTCTCAAAAGCACGCCGTTCTTAAAGTAATTGTAAATCATGTTGATTATTAAATCCATTTTGATTTGCTGAATTAATTGCAAGTGTTCATAACCAATGAACTAATTCCCCATTTTATTTTGACTATTAAGATGCCAGCAACAAAACTTGTTTCTGTCATCAGTATAATTTACTCTCTAAATGTCAATACTTCATTTCTCTTTTTACATTTTTTAATGCTACTGCTTGTAACTATTCTTCCTTTTTCTCCAACCCATCTCTTCCTTCTCATTAGGACACCCAGCCTATTCACAGTAAGCACTCCGTCAGCACTGAAAGCCTGGATGACAGCACTATAGAGAGACATGTAAGACACAAATCACATCTGTGTTGATATTAATGTGGCTTGAAAGATTTGCTACTAAAATGTTTATTGCTTTTCATCCAATTTAGTCGATGCCATCTAGGGAGAGAGAGAGAGAGAGATGCATCTGAAATCCTTTTAATAAAAGTATAACTGGTACATTTTTAAACACTGCTTTTAACAGTTACTGACACCTTATCCATTGTGTTTTTTTTTTATTTTACTGCTGCACAGAGTGGAGTTAACACTGATAATATGCTTTCTAGACAGAAAAATTCAAAGTGTCTGTCAAGGGTGAAGCACTTGTCATGTGAACATACCACAAGGAACCATTTTTCATAATATTTGTTACCAGTGTGTGACATGGCCCAGACAGCCAAATAATTATAGAGAAAGGTTTATCCTCCCTGGTCTGTTGGGGTGTGATATTAACCAAACATAATGTTAATAAATAGGCCATTGTGGTGATCTTGAATCATTAGGAAAACATACCAATGGTGACGCATTGGCCACTTGGCATGACGCAACACATCACACAACACATGACTTCTTATTTCCCAATTCTCTTCACAAACTAGATCCATCTGTCTGTTTGCTTATCTCAGTGTTTTGTCACGGATTCTTACATTCAACACTGCACAGTTTGCAGCTATAAACAAACTATTTTGATCTTATGTAATGGTTTATACAAGGTATTTTTGAAGCCACCAGGTGTGATCACCTCATATATCATACTGTAGTAAGAACACTAACACCACAAACTCTCCACAGTCTGTTTGGTACACTGATGTTGGCACCAGCAGTGAGGTGCAAAGCCAGCAGAAGGAGGAACCGAAGAAGAGCACTATGGTATGAAAAACTGTGGCTTTGGTCACATTCAAATTGTTAACATAACATGTAATTTAACACTCTGCCAAGGTGAAGTCTAATTGTCCTTTTTTGTATTATTACTCATGCAGTTAGTGCTCTTTTACTATGGAGGGCCTTAAAGATGTTACATCTCTTTATTTCTTCTCTAGACTTTTAGAATAAGGAGGATTCTTCCCAGTATGATGTTTGGGTCTGGAACAAAGGTACCAGTAAATATACATCATTACGCTGCATAATTGGTCCATTACCTTGCACAATAGTATTACTTTTTGTGCCTAAAAATACAAATTACAGTTTTCTACAATACCAGTCAAAAGTTTGGGCACACTCATTCAAGGGCTTTTATTTTCTTTTTTACTATTTTCTACGATGTAGAACAATAATGAAGAAATCCAAACTATGAAATAGCATGTATGGAATAATGTAGTAAACAAAAAAGGCTAAACAAACCAAAATATATTTAATATTCTGGATTCCTCAAAGTAGACACTGTTTGCCTTGATGACAGCTTTGCACACTCCTGGTATTCTCTCAACCAAATTGTTATGTATTTTAGAATTATTGTCATTATTATTATTTTACATTTACAATTTTTTTATTATTTATGTTCTAACAACACAGGAATCTGCTGCAGCTTCATCTGACACTCAGGTTAGTAGGCAACACAAGTTTATGTCTATTGTACTTTTCAAAAAAACACACACACACATACAAAATTTTTGGAACTATTTTAAATAGGATGAAACACAAATTTTAGAAAAAAGGTATAAGAAAGTAGTAGTATAGTGCAATGATAAAAAGACCCAAATTTAATGAAGGAAGTACAAGTGGAGTACAGAAAATCACCAAAGGCACAGAAATAAAGTTTGTTATTGTTTTTTAAGTTGGATTTGAAAGTAGCTACAGCCAAGCTGGGGGGAAGGGTTTCCGCACAGTGCAAATTACACTTAGTGTTTTCCAGCACAAATACACTTGTGTGCAAATCAGTTTGCATAGTGTCATCATCCCAGCTCAACATGTTCCTGTTTAAATAAATAAGGCAGGACATTATTTAAAAGGATGAGTGGTTGGGGGATCACCCTTATTTGCCCAAGTAATGTCGAGTACAGGTAAGAGTTCTCTTGTTTGATTTCTCTCTAACTATGTTGTCCTATCTTAACTCCACCATAGCAGCCTGATGTTGCTCAGGTTCATTCTATTCCTTTCCACTGTCTTTTCGTTTCCTCTTGGCAAGTTCATCTCTCTATCACGTGGGACCCATGAGCTTTCTTAGAGCCTATTTAACATGCCACAGAAAATGAAAATGGAGCCTGCTTCGGATGCCATTGTTAATTATAAAAGGGTAAAGAAAAGATTTTGTTAAATATAAAAGACTATTGTAGTCTCACTGTTTACCTGATAAACATTCAATTAAATGATAGAAAAGGTGTATGTAGTCTGTGTAGGCATACTTTTACTTTACATTACTTTTACATAAAACATAAATCTTAACTGAAACTGGCTAACCTTTTTGGCTGAGACGATAATGAATATATCTGTAATATTTACAGTATATTTATAATATATTTAAATTTATAATATAGAAACTATTAGTGGTAATAGGAGTGCTTCTGGTGTCCTCTACACTCAATGACTCTTTTAAAAGCAAAAAGTAACTTTTACAATGGGGGGTAGAACATCTAAATCCATAGGCAGGGTGTGGCATACAAAATTAAATCCCAGGCAGTCAAGTGGATGGTTTAGAATAAAAAACCTTTTAAATTTGAGCCTAATACACAACAAAAATATAAATGTATTTAGCAATCTTGCCTTCCGAGGCTTCTAAAAGGTGGTTTTAAAAAACCCACAATCAATCTAATATTCATAAAAACATAAAAAGACTGACCACATCTGGTAAATTGCAAGAAATACAATACTTCACGATATTCCATCTAACAGCAATTAGACACGTATAAATATACCACAATTACCACTAAATATTTGCAATTATAAAAGAATGGGGTTTAGTCAGTCTTTGATAACTTGTGGGTTTGAGGTTGTAGATCAGTATGCCTCTTGCTGCTCAAGGCTTTGTACTTCCTGATATAAACATGTCGCCTCTATGCCCATAACTTTGTCTGTGGAGTTGTGACATATTACAGCTCAATAAACTCATTACTACTGTCTGCTGAATAAACTATAGAGTGACACCATTTCAAGTCATATCTTTGGCATTTCTCTATTTCAGTTTCCTGACATTTATTGGCTGACATATACGTGATAATGATATAACTGCTATGAGCTAATATCAGCTGATATATTGGTCAGGATCTGAAAGGCATCATTTTTGGCCAATGCAAACACACAGTGATGTTTTTATATTGCTGTATTAACTCCTCATTAATGTTTCACCACAGAAAAGCATTGATCCATTAAACCTCAATGAAAAGCATTCTTGTGTTCGGAAAACAGGATACAGCAAGGTTAAACGGTTCAACCACAAATGTCAACGAAACAGGATTTTCAGACTGTACGATTGCTCTTTCATTAATCTGTAACTTTCTAACAGAAACAGAAAGTTTGTCCAAAGATTGTATTCAGTGTGCAGTACCTCTCTGTTCTAGGAGGCAGTGGAAGTTCAAACCCTACAGATGGCTGAAGTACCAGTTCCCAGTGAAGGAACAGTCCTGGACCCTCTAGATGTATGCTTATCTTATGTGATATAATATTATGTTACATGATGCATGTTTGCAATTTAATTTGCACATATAGAATTATTCAAATGAGTCTAAAATTGTTTATTTCTAGGATGAAGACGGTCTATTGGCATGGTGGAGAACAGTAGATGGTATGCTAGATATTGAAGATATTTTATGATTGAAATAATTTATTGGTGATCCCATTTATTGCAGATGAAACCTACATTATACTGTAGCTGTAACAATTTCCTTACTCTCTATCAGGCTGGGATGAGTGGAATGAGGCCAACCAGAACGATGAGGCTGAAGAGTAAGTCAGCTTTTACTGAAGTTACCAAATTGCTTGTAGAACTTATTCTCAGGGCTTTAGAGTAGCGCTGGCCAATTTTGGCAGGGGAAGCAAAACACAATGCCTTTTTTAAAAACAGCATTTTTAAGCTCTATCACAATATTGTGTTTCCTGAAATCCTAGATGATATCTAATCTTACCGGACTTTGGCTATTATAAGTTGCATTATAGTCAAATGTTTCTCCCATAACATCTTGTTTTCTTGTCTCAGAGTGGTGGAAGAAGCAGCTGATCGTGTTTTTATGGCAGCTCGTCTCTTTGTTCGCCTTTTCAACCAGCGTGGCGCCTCGCTCCAGCAGCGCATCCTGGAGCTCCTCGCTTTGGCCGATTCAGCCGACAATTTCCATAAGAAGACAGTCACGGCCAGTGTCGGCGGTGGGTTGGCCAGTGTTGCGGGGTCTGTCACCACCATCACCGGCCTCATCCTGGCACCCTTCACTGCAGGTACATCGCTCATCGTCACAGCAGTTGGCATAGGTGTAGCTACAGCAGGCGGAGTGACGTCTGCCTCAGCCAACATCACGGACACAATGCATTCCAAGACAGACCGTAAGAAGGTGGAGGTGATGATCCAAGACTACCAAGAGGAGATGAAGGACATCAAGGAGTGCCTGGACTTTCTGCAGGTAAGGAACTAAAAGAAGGGTTTTCAGCCTGTGTATTTCAGCTGCATACAAAGCTTGCAAACATACTGCTAAAACCCAAGCGGGTTTTTCCGGGTCTGAAAACTGAAGCCAGGTTGGAAGTGCCTTAAACCTGCATTCTCTCTAATGGCCGTTAGGGACGACTGCACTGGCTCCAAAAAGAAGTTAGATTGTATGGAAGTCTATGAGAAAATGACCCTACTTCTCACTTGATTTATTACCTCAGTAAACATTTTCCCAAGGAGTTTATGGCCTCAATCGCTAGTTTCAAGTCTTCCTCAATATAGCATGATCATTTTGTAAATTATGGTCCCAATTAATTTAAATTTGACAATAGACCCTCTTAGTCAGATGTTCAGTTTTTCTGGTAAGTATATTTCGTTTTAATGGTTTTAAGCCTGTTTTTTGCTAGCGAGAATTAGCATTATCACAGTTAACCATGGATTGTAAATGCACCGTGTTAAGCAAACTAGCAGATAGCCACTAGGGTTAGGGTCAGCTCCACCCTCTCTTCCAAATATGGTCACCTCTGGCTCCAAAGATCCAAGATGGCAACATTCAAAATGCCAAACTTGAGGCTTCAAAACGAGAGTCCATAAACCAATGGCTGCGTCCATGATTTTTTACAGTCATGCTAAAACCTCATGACCATGTTCTTTTTACCTCCTGAGTATGAAAAAAATGTACTTGCCTCAGATTTGAAATATGTGCAGGGGTTATAACCCCCCTTTTTTAAACACGATGAAAGAATGGAATATGGTGTCTAAATTGTTTACTATGAAAATGCTATTTGAGATTTCAGGAATCAAAAAAGTAATCATAATTGGCAATTGCTTAATTTTATTTTTACATTTCCACCTAAACTTTATATTTGTGTCTCAGTTTTCCAGTCCCGTGCCAATGATAGATATTCAGGTTTTCATGCCAACCAAAATCAAGAGCATCATTTTGAATTCCAGTGGTGTAAAACTATGGTTGATTAATGCTAATGTTTACCTCTCCCCTCCACATTCCCAATCTCCTCACTACCTGACAGGAAGGGATGGAGACACTTGAGGAGTGGGATTTTGAGAAGTACGCTGAGAGCATCTCAAAGAAGCACCTCAACCAGAACGTCAAACATGTAATGAAGGAGGGCGGCCGTGCCGGCAAAGCTTTAGTGATCAACACAGAGAGCCTGATTAACACCGTTCAGGTCCTCAGTGTTGCAGGTGGCGCTGCCAAAGCTGCCCAGGTGATGAGTGTCACCACTGGAGTTATGTCAGGTCTCTTCCTGGCTCTCGATGTCTTTTTCTTGGCAAAGGATTCCATGGAGCTGAAAAAGGGTGCAAAGACAGAGTTTGCAGCTAAGATCCGAGAAGTTTGTAAGGACCTGCAGGATGGGCTGCTGGAGCTGAACCGCATCAAGGAACAGCTGCAGAAAACTATGGATGGGGTAGAGGTGGAGGTAGAGGAAGAGGATGAGGAGCTGTTGAAGTCTGATCTTAAGAAACTTGTTGAGCTTGAAGAATGAAGGAACAGTGGATAGGGATCCAATCCAAAACCTTTGCCAAACCAAAACTGTCTTAATCATAAAATCATAAAACCCAAGCAAACCTTCAAAGTTGCTTTTAGTAGTTTTGGTGGTTAGTAGCAGTTACTGTAGTATTGTCATTACTGTATAGGGTCATGTTGTGTAAAACTCTTTTACACATTGTAGTAAAATATTTTTAATATTTATTTAAAGTAGTAATTTTAATTAGATGTACTAAACCAAAAGTTGATTTATTGTCAATGTTTTTGTGTCATTAGTTTCTTTCAATAAAAGTGGTTTCCTGTTGATTTGTCTCTTTTGTATCAAATGACTTGTCTCAGTTGTGGAAGGTTTGTCTGTTTGTTTGTCAGGTTCCAAAAGCCATTTTTATGAATTCCTGAGTTAATTGCATCTGTCTCAGCCAGCATTTCAGAAGTTGTAAAGTAAATTACAGTGCTGCATAATACAATGGACAAGCACAGCACAAAGGCCATGGCTCAAATTCCTTTTAAAAAGGTAATGGAAAAACAAACCACAACACTTGTTTGAGCAGTTTATGTTTACATGCTTCTTCTGAATGAGGAAGTATCTAAAAAGAAATTATAAGGTGGTTCCACATGAATTTTTGAATTCCCAACAAGAGTTGAGATGGGTTGGACTTGTTAGGGTGCCGATGGATTTCATTGTTATCGCATACTTTCTACCCAGTGTATGCAAGGACAGCCTCTGACCTCATCCCACTGAGGACACTTCTTTCTGAACAGGAATAACAGGAATAAGTGTCAACAGAATAAATTAAGTTTGAGGGAAACAGAGTGTCTAGCAAATTTGTGTAGTGTTTGCTATCATACCTTGTTGCCTGTACAGGCCAAGGTTGAATTTGTCTCATCTTCTAAGAGAGCTTGAGTTAGGTGGGGAAGTCCATTCTGCTGTGGACCATAAATAAAGACCTCTAAAACACCGAACTGTACAAAAAAATGACACTGACCAGTACTACATCAAATACAATACACAAAAGATATACAGACTAAACTCAAGACTGTGTAAACCAATGTTACAGAAAAAACATTACTTAAGTGTTTTTTTTTCTGTAAATCCCTTTAATTCTTGTTAGCCATTTAAGTCTTTAATGCGGATTAGTCACATACAACACAGTCTCAAAATGTGCTTTGATTACAATCCAGCTATCCAAGTTCTCAAGAAAGAACTTGTTTGCTCAGACATCTTTCAGTTTGTTTTGTTTGTGTTTCTTGCAAATACAATTAGGATGCTAAATTTACTTCTCTCTCTGTCTACTCTGAATCTCACAAAAACTTAGCCCTTCATCCATTTTGTTTTATTTATTCTTCTATTTTGTTTATTTTCTACTGTTGTTTTTTTTTTTTTTTTTTGCGGAGCTGCATGGTGAAACCCAAAGATAATTTTCAGTGGACAATAAAGTTCATTCCTTTTTAATAACCAACTCATGTTCTCATTTGTCTGTTATTATGCATCTGTAATTGTCAGATTGTTGATATGTTTACGGCTATTTATTACAACACATTTCACCCCTCAAGGACAATAGCGGCTCTAGTTTGACCTCTAAACCATCATATACACAACCTATTTCTGGTGTACCTTATAAAAAATACTGAATTTGGTCATATTTTGGTCGATATGTCCTTGTCACTGAGATTATCATATCTTTTAAAGATTAGATCAAGAATTTTGTGAAGCTGTTGTTGCCTCATCAAGATACTTAAAACAATGTGAGTTTAGCATGTAGGACTGTGACTAATAAATACATTTAGAGTGAAGAAATTGTTCAGCGATAACTCTACAGTTCGTTAGGTATTAACCTCGTTTAACTGTGTTTACAATATGTACTAACCGCTACAGGGATCAAAAGGTTGAGTTTAACTCTTTAAGTGGACTTACATAATTCCAGTTGCTCTACAGTAGGAGTATGTACATAGGCTGTGTACATAATCTTAAGAATATGTACATAGTAGTAAGAGTAAATATATATTTTCCTGAAAATAAAGCACAAAGTATGATGTATGAATGTCCTCTCTTAAGTATTATCATGTCCTATATAAGGTGTTAACTCTACGTATTGTGTACATGAAATAAGTATATTTTTCAATAGAAAGATGAGCATAGGCATTTATTCTTACATAAAGAAAGTAGAAAGTCAGCTCAACCACAAATTATTAGGAAATCTGCATTTAGTAGCTTTACTACAGTAGCTACGTACAAATAAACACATTTCATTAATGACTCTCCTGAAGCTGCATACAGTGGGGGTTTTTTTTGTTTGTTTGTTTGTTTTCTTTTCTTTTTTACAGCTACAATATGAATAGAGCCAAGTGTTTGAAAGTAGTTGCTTACTTACACATCTAGCAGAGAGAAAGCAACATCCTGCTGAAGTTGGAACTCTGGCCACCGAAAACATAGTGGTGAGACTTATTCATACTGGTTTAAAAATGCAGGTTTAACATTACAAAAGCACCTTTAAGTGTTTATTACTAATTAACACTAATAAGATAAACATAATCTATTAGTCCATTAAATATTTACTGGCAGATTAACAGACTTAATCTATAACTTGGTTATAATTGGTTTCTGATTCTGATTTAAAGTGTACGGTCCACTTAACAGTAAGTAAAATGTGGATGTAATGTGTGGGGCCCAGTGTCATGCTTGGACCAAGGTTATTATAGTTAACTGAAACTAAACTACAAAACTAAAACTAGGTGTGAAAAAACATTTTAACTGAAATAAAATGAAAAATTGTCAATTTGGCAAGCATGAGGAGGCATTGGTGCATATGTTTATTGAGACTGGGATGTTTACATGACTGTGAGTAAATGGCCTTTACAAAGTGTTGTGTTCGTATTGTAATACCTATTCTGAACTTCTTAAATCTCGCCCCTGAAAAATACCCCCCATATAATAATAATAATAAAAAATAAATAAAAAAACTAATGCTGAAACTAATAAAAACTAAACATTTTTAAACAATAAAAACTAAACTGACACCAGCAAACTCACTCTGGAAACTAACTGAAATTAAACTGAACTAAAAACAAAATAAAAATAAAAACTAAAGAAAAATACAAAACTATAATAACCCTGGCTTGAACCTCCAATTGTTCCGTTTAAAAAAAAAAAAAATCCCCATGAGGAAGAGCATGCCTAAAGGGTTTACAGTAAATGGAGCATGTAGCTATGAGGAAACTTGAACCTTTCTTATCCAAACCAGGTGATGGGGTTTTTCGTTGATTCCTATCATGCAACACAGAAAGAATCTGCTCCAGGTTGTTTATGTTGCTGCCAATATGCACCTAAACTCCTGACCAATACCTATGTTTAAGTAAACAAAGATAAGTCTTCTTAAAAACACACTTAAGAAAGAAAACATATCCCAGTTCACCTCAATTTAGTTTTTTAATGGATTTTAATTCTTTTTACTGTTACTTTTGTTGATTTTAATACATTTTTACCTAATTTATCCAATTTGTTATTGTGGGTTTCATACTGTTGTTTTATGTGTAGCTTTTGTTACTTTGTAAAAAGTGTTAAATAAACATTAATATGAGCAGTAGTGAGAACTAAATTGCATGTCATCTATTTGGGATTCCGGGATTTCATGTAATAATTACTAGTGTATTATTGATTATGGTGGCACAGTGTTATTTGTCATGAGCATCAGTAGCAGAAGTACTTTTTAGAGGCAACATTCCTACAAACAGCAAATGTAGCGGTACCATTGGTAATAGTTGTACAGTAGTAGCAGCCATAGTCATTATAGTATTAGCAAAATTGCAATGGGAGCAGTAGTAAAAGCTAAACAAAAGCAGAGAGTGGAAGATCAAGAAGAAACAAAACACTACACAGCAAAAAAGCTTTAAGTGTGTCATGATGGTGACACAAACCCTGAGACCAAACTATTTGTTCAGGACTAATTATTTTAACTTTTATTTTGAAGTTCACTCATTTTCTATTTTGGTGGGTCACAATCTCATAATGACGAGGGAGTCGACTCATTATGTGGTGTAAAGAACCATTTTTTAACCAATGAAGGAGAAATATAAAAATACCCATTGGTAAGGATCACCTGACTTTTGAGCAATAAATGGAATTTCCATGACCAATAACTACAACTGACTGATGATTGTAATTTTCATAACTCTTTATACATTCAAGACTTTAAATGAAAGACCCTATTCTTTAAGTTTTACGCTTTGATTCATTTCAAAAATTCCTTTTCCTTTCAGTTCAGTTCAGTAAATGCATTTCCATTCAGTTATGTTAAGTGAAACTACCAGCAAAGACTTTGCTTGCCTTGTGAAAAACTTTTATTAGCCTTGCTTCACATAAGTAAACATCACTCTCATCTTTGACAGCAGGGATGTGGTGAAATATTTACTCTTCACAAAAGTCAACAACTGTATGACATGGGCTTTAGACAAAAATTAGAAAATCATTTTTTGTTCCCTTCATACATATATGAACTGATGTTTAGTACTATACTCTCAACACAAACACAGACTCATTGGCTCTGGTTGACCTTGTTTCTTTTTTGGGTTTTTTTTTCTTTGTGGTGCCACGTGTCAGACAGGTACTTTACCAGAAGTAGGAAGGAAAGAGAGAGACCAGGTCAGATAAGAGAAGGAGGTAGACAGTAAGAGATGCCTGAGGTCTTATGTGAGACGTTTACTGTAAAACCTTTGGGGAAACTCAACGCAATGTGGCAGTGATGCAGATAAACGAGCAGAGCTGGATTTTTGTGGCTGAGACCAGCCGTGAGCAAATAAAACATTGACCTCAGATGTCACCTTTCTGCATGTTCAGGAAGTATCCCATTTAAAAGTGTTCTGGTGCAGATCATGACCATTTGCGATGGTTGGATGCATGCAAGGTTGGCCCATAGGACAAAGCGAATATAAATTTGCACAATTAAAACAATCAAGCACACAAGTTACATGAGTAAAATGATCAGAAAGTGACAAACAGGTTTATTCATAACTCCTTAGCCATTTTTTTGTTGGCACATCCTGAGTACACAGCATGGTGTTTAATGTTCTAGCAGCAGCAAAAGCAGAGTAGCAGAGAGGGCAACTACAAAAACACCACAAAATTTTAAAGAATCTACATTTTATCATGTAATGTTTGCCTATTATTTAGCCCTTAATTCTTAAAAAGCTGCCAGTGCAGTATTAGTATTTCACCCTGTTTCCAATACAATTTTTCTAGAAATAAGTGTCAGTGTCTTGAAAGAAGCTGGAAGAAGCTAAGAGAAGGCAGATGTTTGTTTTTCAGTGAAGGAATAACGCTAGAATGATTTTTTTTTTATATAACTGGGTCAAATTATCTCACTGCACTAGCAGATCTCACCACTTGTTAGTTTGTATTTTTTATCTCCAAACATATATCTGATCAATCTTTCAATGTAAAGTTTTGATTTCTTTTTCTCACTTAGTAATTCAACAATGGACCACATAACATTAATGTGACCGTTTTCAATCAAACCAAAAAGCATTTTCAAGTTGGCAGCACACTAGTATCAGTTAAACCTGTTACAATACATCATGCCCAACCCGTGTATGGCATGGCAAAATGTGAATGGCAAAAGAGTGGAATCAGGACATTCACCCTAACCTAGATGATATAATTACTGATTGTTATCTTGAATCAGTTCCAACCCTGATACACACACACACACACACACACACACGTAATTAAATGACATGTGTCACCATTTATAATGGGGATCGGCTGGCAGGCGAGAGAATTAATCACTAGTTGTCAACGGCCACAGAACTTTTCCATCTGTGTTGCTGAGTTGGCAAAAGAGCTTAGGGTTAGTGTTAGGGTTAGGGATTGCATGTGTATAAGGCAGCAGGCCTTGACAGTTAGTCCTGAGGTGCATGATAGCTGTGCGATATTCTGCTTGATAAAGTCAACATCTCCGTAAGTCTTCAGAGAGCACCACCCACTTGGAAAATAAAGGGATGTTTTAGTATCTCTGATGACTACAGACCTGCTGCCTTGACCAACACGATGAAGACCAGGAAGGGTTTGGTTTTAAAGCCATTTAGTCCTACTGTATGGTGGAGAGTTTTCATGGGAATTTCACACAACACAACATATAATTATTATATATGAATTAAAACTTTGCAAGCAGTAGTAACACTCTGTGTGCTATTTTTTTCTTATAGAATATACATTATACAACTAAAATGATTTTATTTTGGTTCTTGTTTTGTACTTTTTCTTTCTTTTCTTTTTTAGTTCCATGGCAACCCATTGCTGGATATCTAACATGTTTTTAAACAGTTGGCTAACCGCTCCAAATGTCCAAGTCAGATTATATCACATCCATCACAAAAACATGTTATGCCTTCAAAGCGCCTGCAATCAGTGGGATCTGTTTGCCAAATGAACAGCACCTGCAAATGCACCACATCTGAATTTGTCTTTAGTGACTGAAGATGCCAATCTTCTGATTGTCGCTCTGCAACACTGAGAGAAAGAATGTGAGCACAATTGCTGTGACGTATACGGAAAAGCATGATACATTTTGACCTACTCACAAGAAAGTTATTTCCGACAGCCAAAGTTAAAAGAAGCACAGAACTGACCGGTCTCAACTGATAAATTTCGCTCTCTCTTTTACTCTCTTTATTGTGTATACAACATGAGGGTGACGTGCCTCATTCAATGTTCACCTGCAGTATTGCTGGGGTATTTACACAATTGGAAAAAGAACACTAGGTAAATATTTGATGTATAATATTTGCACAGAGTTGTGAAAGTAAGCACAGTGTAAACATATGACTATCCAGTCCATTTTGTCAGTCAGTGACGTAAAGAAATATAAAATACCTTAATCAGCTACAGCATTAAAAAGCTGCTTACATGTCAATTCATCAGTAATAATACTCTAATAATAATGATAATAATATAAGTCTTAAAAGGAGCCATTCTGCTGCATAGTAAGTACATTTACTTTTGATACTTACTGATACTTTAGATTTTGCTGATACAACCTACTTTCACTGAAGTAAGGTTTTGAAAGCAGGATTTTTCTTCATAATGAATAATTATTAAACTGCGGTATCATGGTGGACGCCAATAGCAAAAATAGCTATATCAAAAAAATATTAATTTTACTTTTCCACCACTTTTTCCACCACTGCCTCAAATATGATGGTTTCAAAAGTAAAACTGAAAGCTTCAGACAACAAGCATCGCTTTGTCATTGTTGGTAACAATAATTTAACTCTTGCAGCATGAACCACAAAAACATTTTGGTGTGTTAAATCTACCTGCTCCTTATAAAAATTTGGTTATATTAAGGTGAAAACTGAAAAAAACCCAATAATGAGCCTTGCAGATGAGCCATAAATAGAATTATTATTATTATTATTTTTATCTCCGCCCACGGTGGAAAACCAGCAAAAAGTAATTAATTCAATAGATTGACGTCAACTAAATAAATGGTCCAGTAGAATTGTACAAAGAGGAGTTTATTTTCAATACTGATCTAGAGAAGCAACTCATACTTTTCCAATGACTTCTTCATTTTTAGCTTGTTGCATTACAACACTTTTATGATGCACTGTATGCCATAAGGCGGTACTGATGTGGCTATTGTTAGTATCTGATAGAAATTTGACCTACGTACGTTCATATACTTAATAAGCCATGATTCACCAAAGGAGTATCCACTTAATCACAGTTTCAGATGAAAATACATCCACCACTGTCATGCCAACCAAACAGGTTCAAGAGGGCAAAGCTGTGACTGAGATGTCAGTCAATCTAAGCTATTGTTTATTCTCTGTGTATGTCTTTGTCCATAACATTATTCTATCCATTTGAGCTTACATATTTGCGACCATTAAGCTGTAAAATTTGATTATAAACACTGTTATTTTAGTTCACACTTATATATTGCAAAGTTTATATTTTCAGTCATGTATTGTGTTATCTTTTCCCCGAAGGAGTTTTTCAGAAATGTAAGGATTCCTCACAGGACGTAAAAAAAACACTGTTCCAGGAAACAGTTTTAAAGGAAGTCTGTGTCTGTTACTATGACAGTTGATGCCTTAAAATAACCTGCTGTGCAGCATGTTAAGTTGAACATAACTCCTGATCCCAGGACGGTTTTCAAGGTCTACTCATAACTATGCATTTTCTCCAACTTCTGTCTCGGCAGTTTTTGTACCTCATTGCACTGTAGAGTTTAGGAATCATTTTCAATCAAGTTTTCACAGTTTGCTATAGTCTACCATTACCAAGGTTAGGACTACGTACTTAAATAAAAAATAATAGGTATGTGTGTATCAATGTACAGTTACAGCTACTAGGAGTTTTACAACAACTAACACACAGAGTGATTGGTTTAAATCTTCAGGTAACAGCAGTTTGTTGGGAATCGAAGAAAAGCTGGTTAGTCATCATAAATACTAATGTCCATTACAATGAAAACACCAATGTCAGAAAATTACTGAGGATAAAATCTAAAAAAATGCCAAATATTAGCTGGTTTCAGTTTCTTCTTAGATGTGATGATTTCATGGTTTTCTTTGTGATACAATGAATATCTTTGGCTTTTGGACTGTTGGTCGAACAAAACAAGACATTAGATGATGTCACAGTCATTTTTCACTAGTTTCTGACATTTTATAAACCAAACGATTAATCAAGAAAATAATCAGATTAATCAATAATGAAAATAATTATTTACAGCTCTAGACATTACATTCACATTATGATCCACACTATTTAATGACTTTCAGAGGCACAGTAGTAGATAATTGTGATCATTTTTTGCATTCTTCTTTTATTTCTCACATTTTCACCTGTAATTAAACTTACGCACATTTTTTACGACCTTTTTTTGGAGTGGGGTGGAGGGGTTGGCTCAGACGTCATTGAATAATTACACCTGTCCATTTTTATAGACTGACAGTTAAGTTGTTCAGACTTGCTTGCTCAATAGACAGGGAGGGTTAGCATTCATGGGAAACCACACAACACAATGGTGATATTGACGCGTGCAGGACAGTTTGCCCTGCCACTGCCAAACCTGTTCTTGACATTGTGTCAACGGTCTCATGACTGGTGTCATTACCAATCTGTGCCACAAACATGCACACAAACCGTATGCTATCTCTCACTGCAAAAATAAATTTGCTCTGGTGGGGGTTTGTGTGGAGAGCTCATTTAATGGATGCAAATGGCGGGCGGTAGCAACAAAGCCATTCAAATTACACACCTTAATGAGCTCTGCAGTCAAAAGCCCAAAGGTAGCTCTCTAGAAGATGAAACATCTGGGAAATTTGAGCCCCACTCTTCACACTTAACACACACATAACTAGTAATAGCATATACTGAACAATGCTCTAACTTCATCTCTGTCACTTTGATTTTTAAGTAGAATAGGTCTTAGAATTGACGTAGAAAAAGAAAGAGACTGGACCACCCCCATCTGTCCACTCACATACAGTATATGTAAACCTTTTCAAGTCATTATATCAACTAAGGAGCTGTTTTACATGAAGTTACTGTGTGACTGCTGTATCAGATAAGAAAACCATCCAGGAAGACACTATTCACAGTAGACATGGTGTTTGTTTCCGTGCCTTCATCAGGTTAACAGTGTAGGTTAAGAGCTTTGTGAGGCCTCAAGGAAGTAAAGAATTGAGAAACTTAACACCATCACGGACAAAGCATGTTGTATGTGCAGTGACTTGGCAAAATTGTGTGTGGTTTCCATCACACACGCCCTTAAGCCCCACTTCCCCTATTCATCACCCCGCCCCGCCCTCTGGAAACATCATCCATGATGTCTCTTCCCTCCCACCATCGTTTAAATAGCGACACAGAGTGAACAGGTGTCACATCTTTACCTGGAAGCTTGTTAAAGACATCAGAGGTGCCGGTTCACCTGTAAGACACACCTGAGAATAAAACTACAGAGAGATCTTCATTTACAGACCTGCACATCTTTTTGCTTCATTATCCAGTTTCACCCATCAAATTGAAGATAATAAGACCTACAGGTACGCTAGAACAATACGCATTACATTATTCTCTATTCTTTGATGACTTCTGGAAGAATGACATATGGTGTACATGTAATCAATGGAATATTAGTTTCTTTTTAAATTACATTTAAGTTAATTATTTACTGTTTTGTAAATACTTGTTCTTGTTTTTAATTAAGCAATTAATTATTAAGTGTTTCATGTAGGCAGAAATGTGTCACCAGAAACTGAATTTGAATCATTTATATTTGAATTTGAATTGCTCTACTTGAATACTTGCATTGAAAAACTGAATTCAAATCACACAATTTGAAATTGAATTTATTAGTTTGGAATTGAAATCCAATAAACTTGAAACTGAATGTAATATTATGAAATTGAATTCAGTTCAATGCAATTATTTAAGTTAAACAATACAAATTCAAATATAAATGTTTCAAATTCAGTTTCTATTAACACATATTTCTGCCCATAGTTTCAGTAATATTAGGTACATTTAAGTAATATTAAGTTAAATATATGATGACAAAAATAATTTCATACAAATTATCATTTTATTTTCTTTACAGTTACAAACATTTTTGAAAAGCATAGTAAGCTAAATTACACACTAGACCTGTGCTCTTTAAAAAGAGAGAATAAATTGATTATTATTGATTAAAATGTTCATTGACATTTTTATTTTAATACAGTAATTATTCACATTGATAATATATATGTGGTTCATAATGTCAAAAAAGGTTTTGGTTTTCCAATGCACCATGTAACTCCTCAGAGCAAATTTAATTAAAAAGGTGCTAACATTAAATACAGCTTTTCTTTAGTAATATATATGTTCTCCTCCCTTTGGGTAACATTTTCTCATTTTCTTTAAATATTTTCTCACCTGACAACTAACTGCAGCTGAGGTGTCTCATTATATTACTGTATTTAATGGAATGATCTTCCCCTTCCTACTCTAGGCATGGACAACAGACTGGTCCTCACTGTCCTTTTTATGACACTGTCCTGGATGTTTGTGGGCATCTACGCTCAAAGCACCGCAACAGCAGCACCAGCCACTGCAACCACAGGAGCCCACACAACAGCAGCACCAGCCACTGCAACCACAGGAGCCCACACAACAGCAGTACCAGCCACTGCAACCACAGGAGCCCACACAACAGCAACACCAGCCACTGCAACCACAGGAGCCCACACGACAGCAACACCAGCCACAGCAACCACAGGAGCCCACACAACAACAGCAGCAACCGCAGGAACCCACACAACAGCAGCAGGAACCACAGGAGCCCAAACAACAGCAGCAGCAACCACAGGAGCCCACACAACAGCAGCACCAGCCACTGCAACCACAGGAGCCCACACAACAGCAGCACCAGCCACTGCAACCACAGGAGCCAACACAGCAACAGCAGCAACCGCAGGAACCCACACAACAGCAGCAGCAACCACAGGAGCCCAAACAACAGCAGCAGCAACCACAGGAGCCCACACAACAGCAGCAGCAACCACAGGAGCCCAAACAACAGCAGCAGCAACCACAGGAGCCCACACAACAGCAGCACCAGCCACTACAACTGCTGGCCCACTGATGCCCAACACCACAGTTGAAACTTTGGAGGTGAGTGGTTTTATAACACTCAAAGAAGACTATGACATAGAACAGAATTGGCTAAAGTAAAAATTCACTTCCACTGATGATGTTTAACCTCATCACACATCACACATTATCCCACCCTCTTAAGTCTTTCTCCTCTCCTTGCAGACACCTGTCTCTAGGGCAGATTGTGGGAGCACACAGCTGTGTGCAGATGAGCCCTCTGACTGCGACCCCTCACAAGCAGGATCATGTTTCTTTCTTTCTGCCAGGCAGACGAGTGGTCGAAACTTTGAGTTTGGCCTCTCAGGAGAATCTACTGGCTACCTCTCTGCCTCCCTGTCTCTTGATGCCACAGCGGTACGTCAAGTTCTATCACTCACTCACAGATGAAAGTACCTAAGCCTGTGCCAAACATGTAGTTTTTTTGAAGTCATCTGTGTCAACAACTTCTAATTACTTTCTCTGGTTTTACACCACAGGGAGGTAATGACACCACCTACGTCTGTGCAAACAACAATGGCAATGTACAATTCTTTGGCGCTGTCCTCAACAATGGCCAGCTGACTCTGACAGAGGTGAGTACATGGCTCTACATGGCTCAGTGTAGTGGTGGTGATAGAGCTGGGTGAGCATATATATATTAGTCTGTTGGAGCCCACTTTCATGGCAGTCTGGCAGAACTTTTACTCTATTGTTGGTTTTCCTGCATAAGAAAAAATCTAATATAGTACTATGATAAATTTGTTTAAAAAAATGTACATGCACAGTGATAGTTGCAGCTGACTGAATTTGGTTATGAACCTGATGCTGCTCATGCAAACCCTAATCCATCATCTGCATGGTATATAAATATTGCTTACATTAATAAACCATTGTAAACCCATTCAACTGTCTTTTCTCTGAAGCTGAACGTGAACTCTGTGAAGGGCCGTGTCGATGGAAACAGAATCCAGTGTACATTTGCTGCCACTGTACCTGACCAAGTAACTAGAGCACAAGGTTTCTCAATCTCAGTCTCCACTGGACCTTTCAATGCCAGTAAGATAACATTTCAAATACACAAATTCACACACATCATCATCAGCAATTCCGGGAGTCGAAGAGACTGATAATATTTTCTCATGTTCTAAAAGCATATCAGTGATGTTTTTTGTCTTTTGCTTGCACCTCCAGCTTCTGGTGAACTGGGATCCCCCACCGCGGCAATACGGACTCCTGTTGTAAACCTGGCAAATCCTAATGCCACCGTCACCAATGAAGTTACCACCACCACCACTACCGCCGCCCCAACCACTAGCCACGCCGTTACACTACAGCAATCCCTGACACATGGTAAGCATAAGAGATAGGGTTGTTTTTCGTGAGATATCTGAGACTATAATATCTTCCTTAGGAGATAACGTTTGTTTGTAGAATGACTAATAAATCTTTTTTCTTAATAGTTCAATGTTTAAAAAATTGCCTGTTCTCCCATCCTTCACTATAGCTCTCCTGGTCACTGTGGGTGTGCTGGGTCTGGCCATGCTATGAGGAAACTGACGCCAAATCGAGACAAGAAAACATGAATCGAGACAAGAAAACTTCACTATCCATAAACACATGCAACTGAATATAAACTTAAAACATCTCCCAGCAGGTTAAGTCTACACAGTATATCCAAGATTCTTAGGATCGTGCTTATTTGCGTCAGCTCACCACAGGTGAAAGAAGAGGGAGTGGTGGAGGGAGGTCACTCTTCTGCAGCCTTTGGACTGTTGTCACATCTGCTACAAGCTCCGAAACAAAGAAGTCAATTAATTTTGAAGAGTTTTTAATTGAATGTTTTGTGTAATCCTTTTATCTTCGTTTTGTAACCATAAGACTGCTGGATTTATGTCTTATGAGCTACATAATTGCAGGCAGATGCCGCTGATGCAAATCAGTGTAGAATATATATAATTAAATTGCTAGAATGACGCACAAATAAGAAGCACTATTACAATCAGAACCATTACAAGTAACCAAACCTCAAAACCAAATGAAGAGAAGCAGTACCTGGCTTTCACTGGTAGATGTCAGGATTTATACATTTTTCAGGGAGAGTTAGGATCTGGTTACATTCTAAGCCCACATTATTACAGTCAGGCAAATATCTCATGACTCAGTAAATTCATGGTAAGGCCTGGAGCCGTCAACTAATTGAATTGTGATGCCAGAAAAAGATCCTATGGTAAATTGCAGAAGCATAAAGTTGTCAAACAGTAGGCTTTTTTTGTCACAAAGCTGAATGAATAACTATTTTTAAATCGTTATATTCTTTTGTCTATTCTCAGAATAGGCAGATGTGCCCTTATGAAGGACCATAATTATTTTTGTTTTGTGCGTGTCACAGCAGATTTATATGTATGTGTTATGTTTCTTGTTACACACACAAGGCAAGCAAACAAATGATTTTTCTTTTCCTGTCACTCATAATGATGCCAGCAAATGGCAGACGTGTAATTTTAACATTATATTTTATATTATTCTGTGTGGTGTGAATATTGAATGAATGAATGAGAAAGTATGTACATGTTGTTGAATCATCAACAATGTCCTTAAAATGAAGCCTGCATGGGCTGATATTTTCATGTGTGTGTGTGTGTGCGTGTGTGTGGATCTATGCATGTGCGAGAACACATGCAAATAAGCAGTTGTTCATGAAGAATGCTATATGATACCAAATACTGGTGAAACTGATTTTGCACATTACATTATGTAACATTAAACTTTTACTTAATTTTTTTTGGAATAAATATTTTCAGATTGGTTCTCCTAATGAATTGTCAGAAATCAATGAATTTATTATAAAGCAGGCAGTGACACATATTGAAGTATTATCTATAGACATTAGAGATATGTTGCTATACTACCTCTACTTTATACTGCAGTGAAGCATCAGCCAGAATCAGCACCACCAACCATTACCATTATTATTGTGTTTTTTGTCATTTTCAGTGGACACAGGAACACAGAGCAACACTCCTGCCTTCATCAACAGTTATTATTCATTTTCATTATTCATAATTCATTTATCACTTCATTTAGCTACAAGTGGCCTATAAGGTCAGGTATCACTGTTATTTTGTCCTGTGTGCATTTACTAATTTATCTGTTTTTTTTTTTTAATTAATTTAGCTGTTAACACCGAGCAGACAACACAAAGTTCTTGCACTCCAGAAATTCATCAGGAAAAATCCATGAATTTCCAAAATATGAACTGGTGCATAGAGACACAGAAACTGACCTGCATTTAAAGTTATTTCCACTTCATTGTCTTTGAACAACCTACTTTTGTTTACAGAGTTTAAACTGTATTTGATGTTATTTATTATGCAGTCCAACAAATAACATTTGGTACATATAGACCACTGTTGAGTGAATGAAATCCAAGGCAATCATGAAGTCATTTATCTATATTTTACCACCAATAGAAGGACTTCAAGAAATGTGATTATCGCGATAATACCATTTATTGAGATTTTTTTTAACCTATGATAATCCTAGCTTGAAAATTTGACACCAGCACATCCCTAATAGACAAACTGTAGAAAAAATTGAGAAAATATAATATAAATAAACTTGGAGACTGGGGATGTCCTGATTACGTTTTTTGGCCCTGGCCCTGATCCAAGTCCTTTAATATCGGGTATTTGCCAATACAAGGGCTGATTTCATACATATATTTACGTTAATGCCGCCCAATACCCATAATCTACAACGTAAAAATTAGATAAGATAGACCTAAATTTATCCTAAAAGAAAAAATTGTGCCAAAGATGCTCAGTATGCACAATAAAATAGTAACAATAAATATAAACACAGCAGCAGAAGATATGCAATGTTGATTGAATATGTATCCAGCACATGAAATAATATGTGAAGCTCACTAAATTTGGCACACGTATTATTATTTTTTGCAAGATACTTGATCCAAATACTGGAGGTTTTGGTTTAAAAATGATCATTTTTGTTGATATGATATAAATGAAACTTTAACTTGGAGAATGTGACTCCTGAAACTGACGTGACACAGTCAGCAAGACTAAATATATCACTCTGTTGGTGTTGTTGAAACTATAAAAACACTCAGTCCACTTGTGATTGTACCGTGGTGTTACAGAATGGAGTCACTTTCTTTGCAAATGATCTTTGGCTGAATACAGACACCGGCTTGCAGAAAATGCACAAACTCGAAAAGAAAACCAAGTCAAGTTACAGATTTAAGTTTATTTCATTTATTTATTTCATTTTGTGCATTCAGCTAATGCCACTATCATTTATTTTGAGCAAAGAAACACACAAGCAGCGAAAGATCATGCCTTTGCCACACTGCCACAATGGCCTGGAAGAGCTGGTTGATGAGGTTGAAATATGTGCAGACTCTGCGTCAACAAAAACATTGTTCTCAAATGTAATAATGCTCCACACCTGTGATAGTACTTACTGGATGTCTGAGAAGGAAAAGTGTTTAAACGTTCCACCAAATAGTGATTTTTCCCTCTAAACTTCTCACATGGTTTCATTTCAATAAATGTTCAAATGATCTAATATTTTACCAAAAATCAAACATTAGAGAAAAATTCAGGGCTTGGCTTTTTCTTCTTCCTTCTCCAATTAATCATCTCATTACCCCTCTGATTTAAATCGTTCAATTTCAATACATGTTCAAAAAATCCAAAGTTATAGTGGTACAGACACATTCAATACAGCAATAATATGTAATTTTCATGCACTTGATGCATCATTGTAACAGTGACAGACCAACCACAAGAAATGATGGATCTAACCACCTGCCAATTTTTGTGTCAAGCATATCCTTATATCACACACAGCATATCCATATCCATCACTCTTGGTGTGGGACCCTACAGCTATTGCAACAAAAAAAAAACAACAACACAATGGCTGTCAACCAACCTGTTAGTTCGTAGCTGTTGCTAGTGAATCCAATAAAACTTCCTGTAGCCTATACGTCTTCAGTGGAAAACCTGTGAAATTGATAAATGTTTGTCAAGGTTTAAACAAGACAAAGCTGAACTGCACTCTTCCAGTTAGTTTTCCATCCCAAGTGTTTGGTATTTAAAATAACCACAGTGGGAAATTCAGTTATTGTCAAGACCATGGGATTTTTTCAAAGTTAAAAAGGACGTTCAAGTTACTGGAATAAACTGAGAGTGCATGTGCCTGTTCAACCAACACAGCCTGTGCCTGAGAACCTGTTGCTACTGCCCCTTATCCTGCCACTCCTTCAGAACCTGCCATTGCACACTCTCTTGCTACTGCTGTTGCTCCTCCAGTCACTGTATCAGATGACTCTTGGACACGGCTTGGGGCTAGACCTAAAGCTTTGGTTGGCTCCACTCCATCCCACCAATAGCCCTGGTCACTAGTCGGTGCCTGCAGCAAGAGAGGGGGGCACTCCTCCCAGGTGCCCCCCAATACAACATCCAGCTGGAGAATAAGTATGACATCCTGGACCTTCATGACTTTCCTCCTTTGCCTTCTCCTTCTCCATCCCCTCTGACTTCTCCTGGGTCCAGCAGCTCTCTGTCACCTCCAGTTCCTCTACCTAGACGCTTCTCTTGCGAAAGGCTTGTCGCTCCATATTTATGATAAGTTTCAGTTTGGGCTTTGAAAACAGCACTCTATTGATACTACTCTTCTGAGGGTCTCTAATGACATTTTAATGTCCTCTGATGCGGATGATTGTTCTGTGCTGGTACTACTCGACCTCAGTTCTGCGTTTGACACAGTTGACCATCATATCCTGATAAAGAGGTTACGAGATTGGGTGGGCATATCAGGGCCTCAATCGTCTGTAGACAATCCAAAATACTGCCGCAAGACTATTCACCAGGTGAAATAGACAATCTCACATTACTCCTATACTTAAAACTCTTCATTGGCTGCCTAAGTAGCTGAACTATTACACCCATATACATCGGCTTGCTCTCTCAGGTCTAACATGCAAAACGCTCTCTCTGTTCCACGCACTCACTTTAAGACCTGTGGTGATCAAGCTTTTGAGGCCGTGGCACCTAAGCTATGGAGTGCTCTGCCTGCATTCTTAAGGTCTGCTGATTCTGTTTATTCATTTAAAAACCAGCTGAAAATATACCTGTTTAGAAAGGCATTTGGGTAACCTCTAAGAAGTCAGAAATTTATGTTTATATGTTTTTATTGTGTATTTTTATTTTTATTTTTTCTTTCTTCAATATTTTTTACTGTGTATTTTTATTACAGATTGTGTATTTCTGGCATTATGCTCATGTACAGCAATTTGTGACTAATGTCTGTGAAAAGCACTATATAAATAAATTTTACTTACTTACTGTTCCTTTTCCATACAGTCCAATGCTCGAGGATTTGAATTCTGGAGATTCCTATATCCGCAAAAGACACAGGTCCAATGTTGTGTGTCTGTATATCTGCTAATGTGCATTGCTGCCATTCCAAGACAGACATGCATGGATGCTTTGCTAACAACTCTCACTGAAGCCACGGGTCATGACAAACAGAAACATTGCACAGAAACATTAGAGCTGAAATTATTAGGTGATCAACTGATTAGTCGAACAACATAGAAGTAATTGGCAACTCTTTTGATAATTGGCTTAATTTCTTTATGTGTATTTATTAATCTTATTTTTAATTTAGATTTGTATATCCACCGTGTTTTATTGTCATTACTTAAAAAAACTAAATAAAATGTTATTCAAAAATAAAGAAATAAAAGTAAATAAAATAATTGACTCATTGCTTCACTTATTCAATCAAGAAAAAATATCGAACATTTTCATACATTTCAGCTGGAGGCTGAAACAGGAAGCGCTGTTAAATTATTATACTCCATTCCTTCACTCCATCATAGCCGTCTAAACACAAAGAGCAGTGCTATAGCAACCACTTTGACACTAACATGGGCAATAAAGCAGTAGGAGCCATAAAAAATGTGAGTCATAGCAACTCAAACCTAAAATGTGACTTTGTGTTTATAAGAAGTAAGCCGCTCTCACCATGCTATAAACTTCTCCAATGTACTGGAAATCTACTGGATATGGCTTGAAGAGATGGTGCAGTAAAACATATACTGGAAATTGGATGTTTGTTGAAAGGACAAACTTGATAAGAACAAAACATTTTGTCATGTTCTTTCTTAAGGACAGTTTTATAGGCTTTTATTGAAAAAAAGGCGGGGTGGGGTGGGGTGGAATATGCAGCTTAGACATTCCCAGGCTGGGAAATATAGCGCAGAGTGTGGAAAGCCAGGGACAGACTGTTTTTACAAGCTGAAATCAGTCAAAGGAAGTAATGGAGACTGTGTAATAAGACTTTTATAAGAACTGAAGGGAGAAAGTTTTTGCAGAGAATGCAGAGAGGAAGCTTAACATGTTGACCTAACATAATGTCTAGTCTAATCTAAAGGCAAATCATCCATAAATTCAATCTGAATTTTCAGAACTCTAAAACAGTACTGAAACTGCATCTTGTCTTTCCAGGATACCCAGCCTCTACGCAGTGACTTTTTCTCTAATGATGGAAGATTAGCATTCAACAACAACTTGTCAGAAAAACAGGTCAGTTTGAGCAGTTAAATGTGTTATCAAAAGACCCCTAACAGCCTTTTTTAACTGATCGTGTAGGTGGTGGACAAAATAAATACTCATGTAGAGTAGGGTCACCCTTTGCCCTCAGATTAGCTTGTTTTGAATTGACTATTGCTAAAAGAGGAAAGCCTCCTGTTTTTTCAAGGAAGAAGGGAGTGAAAAGGTTAAGTCATGTTTGGATCTGCTTATTTCCTAAACAAAGCAGGACTGAATTGGTTACTGTGAATTATTATCTTATATTTCTATATTGCCAAGGTTCTGTGAAATATAAGATTATTTTGAGACAGCAAACAGAAAAGAAATATAAGCCTGATGACACCAAAAACTGTCATACTGGAGTGATCCTCCACTGTGTTGAAAAAGTTGCCTACGTTGGTTTTACCACACTCATTCACTATTACCACTAGATGGCGCCAAAGTAGAGAAAAATTCAAATCCTCGACTGTGATGAAATTCTTTTCATTTACTGTTTTTGAACAGCTTCTGACGCATCATAGATAAAAGAATGGAATGAATACATCATTGCATTTTTATTTCTATTCATGTGACATGTATTTATTTATTTTAGAACCCTGGGATGATACAGAAAACCCATTTAAGTCTTACTCACAGGTAATGTGCAGTAGATAACTTCCTACCTGCATTAACTTCAGGAGTTGAATTTCCAGTGTTACAAGTTCATGATGGCTAACTCGGTGTAGTAGTCTATGTTTAACCTAATATGCCAAAAACTGCACTATTTTATCTTGATAATATAATTTTGCTGTGATGTAGATGCCAGAAGAGGAGTGTCAGACAGACTCTGTGGTTCCTAATACAGTTTCTTCACTCAAAGTACAGGTTACAGTTATGTTTTTTTTTGTTGTTGTTGTTGTTCTTAATCTTTTAATGATTGTAAAGGCAACACAAAAACAACGTTCTTACAATAATTGTAAATCTTGTTGAAGAATATTTTTGATTTGCTGAATTAATTGCTAGTGTTCATAACTAATGAACTAATTTCCCAGTTTAACATGGCTTTAAGATGCCAGCAACAAAACTTGATTCTGTCTAAATGTCAATACCTCACTACTCTTTTTACATTTTTAGACCCTACTGCTCTTGCTTTTTCTCTCATCCATCTCTTTCTTCTCATTAGGTCACCCAGCCTATTCACAGTAAGCACTCCTTCAGCACTGAAAACTTGGATGACAGCACTATAGAGAGACATGTAGGACTGAAATCACATCTATTTATATTAATGTGGCTTGAAGAATTTGCTACGAAAACGATTATCCCTTTTCATCCAATTCATGTGATGCCATCTAGGGTTGAGAGAGAGAGAGATGCATCTGAAATCCCTTTTAATAAAAAGTATCACTGGTATATTTTTAAACACTGCTTTTAACAGTTACTGACATCTTATCCATTGTGTTATTATTTTACTGTTGCACAGAGTGGAGTCAATACTGAAAGTAGACAGAAAAATGCAAAGTGTCCATCAAGTGTGATGCACTTGTCAGGTGAACGTACCACAAGGAACCATTTTTCCTAATATTTGTTCATCAGTGTGTGACATGACCCAGACAGCCAAATAGTTATAGAGAAAGGCGAATCCTCCCTGTCATTGTGTTGATCTTAGAGTCATTAAGAAAACATACCAATGGTGCCACTTGACATGACACGACACATCACACAACACATGACTTCTTATTTCCCAATACTCTTCACAAACTAGATCCATCTGTCTGTTAGCTATCTCAGTGTTTCGTCACAGATTCTTACATTCAACACTGCACAGTGTGTGGCTATAAACGCACAATTGTGATCTTGTGTAATGGTTTATACAAGGTATTTTTGAAGCTACCATGTGTGATCACCTCATTTGTCATACTGTAGTAAGTGTATTAACCCCACAACCTCTAAACAGTCTATTTGGTACACTGATGTTGACAAAAGCAGTAAGGTGAAAAGCCAGCTATAGGAGGAACTGAAGAAGAGCGCTATGGTATGAAAACCAGTGGTCACATTCAAATTTGTTAACATAACATGTAATTTAACACTCTGTCAAGGTGAAGTCTAACTGTCCTTTTTTGTATTATTATTCATGCAGTTAATCCTCTCTTTTACCATGGAGGGCTGTAAAGAGTTATATCTTTTTATTTCTTCTCTAGACTTTTTAGAATAAGGAGGATTCTTCCCAGTATGATGTTTGGGTTTGGAACAAAGGTACCAGTAAACATATATCATTACACTGCATAATTGGTCCAATCAAATGGATGGTTAAGAATAAAAAGCCTTTTAAAAATAAAAAGCCTTTTAATACACTACAAAAATACAAATGTCTTTGGCACACTTGCCTTCTGAGGCTTCTAAAAGGTGGTTTAAAAAACCCACAATCACTCTAATATTCATAGAAATATAAAAAGACTGGTTAATTGCAAGAAATACAATACTTTACAATATGTTCCATCTAATAGCAATTAGACAGGTATGAATATACCACAATAACCGCTAAATATTTTGCAATTATAAAGGAATGAGGTTCAGTCAGGCTTTGATAACTTGTGGGTTTGAGGTTATGGATTCAGTATGCCTCTTGTTGCTCAAGGCTTTTCACTTCCTGATATAAACACATTGTCTCTATGCCCATAACTTGACATGACTGTGGAGTCATGACATATTACAGTTCAATAAACTCATCACTACTGTCTGGTGAATAAACTATAGAGTGACACTGTTTCATATCATATCTATGGCATTTCTCAATTTCAATTTCCTGTCATTTATTGGCTGACATATACGTGATAATGATATATCTGCTATGAGCTAATATCAGCTGATATATCGGTCAGGATCTGAAAGGCATCATTTTTGGCCAATGCAAAGTGATGTTTTTATATTGCTGCATTAACTCCTCATTAATGTTTCACCACAGAAAAGCATTGATCCATTAAACCTCAATGAAAAGCATTCTTGTGTTCTGAAGACGGGATACAGCAAGGTTAAACGGTTCAACCACAAATGTCAACAAAACAGGATTTTCAGATTGTACGATTGCTCTTTCATTAATTTGTAACTTTCTAACAGCTCTGAAGAAAGTTTGTCCAAAGATTGTGTTCAGTGTGCAGTACCTCTCTGTTCTAGGAGGCAGTGGAAGTTCAAACCCTACAGATGGCTGAAGTACCAGTTCCCAGTGAAGGAACAGTCCTGGACCCTCTAGATGTATGCTTATCTTATGTGATATAATATTATGTTACATGATGCATGTTTACAATTTAATTTGCGCATATAGAATTATTCAAATGAGTCTAAAATTGTTTATTTCCAGGATGAAGATGGTCTATTGGCATGGGGGAGAACAGTAGATGGTATGCTAGATATTGAAGATATTTTATGATTAAAATTATTTATTGGTGATCCCTTTTATTAGCTGATGTTTCCCCTCCACATTCCCAATCTCCTCACTACCTGACAGGAAGGGACCGTCAACCTCCTGAGGGACACATTTGAGGAGTGGGATTTCGAGAAGTACACTGAGAGCATCTTACAAAAGCACCTCAACCAGAACACAAACATGTAGGAGGGCAGAGGAAGAGGATGAGGAGCTGTTGAACTCTGATCTTAAGAAACTTGTCGAGCTGTCATAAAATCACAAAACCCAAGCAAACCTTCAAAGTTTCTATTAGTAGTTTTGGTGGTTAGTAGCAGTTACTGTAGTATTGCCATTACTGTTATTATTTTACATGTAGTAAAATATTTTTAATATCTATTTATAGTAGTAATTTTAATTATATGTACTAAACCAACAGTTGATTTATTGTCAATGTTTTTGTGTCATTAGTTTCTTTCAATAAAAGTGGTTTCCTGCTTACTTGTCTGTCTTTTTTTGTATCAAATGACTTGTCTCAGTTGTGGAAGTTTTGTCTGTTTGTTTGTAAGGCTCCTAAAAGCCGTTTTTCATGAATTCCTGAGTTAATTGCATCTGGCTCAGCCAGCATTTCAGAAGTTAACAGAAGCTGTAAAGTAAATTTCAGTGCTGCATAATACAATGTACAAACTGCACAGCAAGAAGGCCATACCACATGCCATTTAAAGGCTCATGGAAAAACAACCACAACACTTGTTTGAGCAGTTTATGTTTACATGCTTCTTCTGAATGAGGAAGTATATAAAAAGAACTTGTAAAGCAGTTCCACTGAAATACGTGCAAGCTAGCTCACTTGAAGTTTCGAAATCCCAACAAGAGTTGAGGTCAAAAGGTTGAGTTTAACTCTTTAAGTGGACTTACATAATTCCAGTTGCTCCACAGTAGGAGTATGTACATAGGCTGTGTATATAATCTTAAGAATATGTATATAGAAGTAAGAGTAAAAGAGAAAATAAGGCACAAAGTATGGTGTATGAATCTCTTCTTTTAAGTATTATCATGTCCTAAACAAGGTGTTTGTCACATCCTGCCTGGACTTTGTGTGTTTTTTGGACTCTTTGTGTTTTTGTGTTCTTTGGGGTTTCCTGTGTTGCACTTCTGTTAAGTCCTTCTGAGGCCTGTACTACGAAGCAGGATTTGGTGTTAACGAGGTAACTTCAGGTTTAACTCTGGGTTTTCAGTCCTACAACGGTGGTTCACTTCTTACTGGGGTACATCATCATGGTAACTTATGCTGAACAGCTAACCTGCTCCGGAGCAGGTTAACTTCAGAGGATCCGATCACAATCTGTCAACACCCTGACCACTGACCAATCAGATCACTGGAGTCATCATTCCTACAAGATCCCAACATGGACAAAAGTCCTGAGTTATAATAAAGTGACAAGTAAAAAAGGGCAATATATATTTAATAGGTCAGTAGAAAACTTCTAAAAACAGAGAGATCGTGTACAACACTAAAAACATAATGATGATTTTAGTTGATTTTAAATGTGCAAAGTTTAGTCAACTGACAGTGCGGATGATTTTACACTCTGATTCCATCACTGCAGCTCAGAATAACATGAGACAACTGTGTGATGATAGTTGGAAAAAAACTGAAAGCTTGTCTTTTATTAAAAGAAATAATCAACATTGTTATTTGGCTCCCATGATTATAAATGCAACATTTTAGTCAGATAGACCTCATCAGTCATTAACTACTTTTCCACTCTTTGCTTCGGTAGCAGAAACAGTCTGACATTACTTTAAGTTTTTTATGTGACATATTCAGAATGGTTTTTTCATCATCCAACTAAAAAGCAAAAAATTCCTTCAGTACTTAAGTCATATATAATAATTCCTACATGTATTTTAAGCTGTAGCCCACTTTTAATATGTGGAAATTATTGCTAGTGTTTCTACATCGTCTTATTCTGTATGATTACAGACTTGTTTACATTTCACTTCGTTGAATATGACCTTTTGCTGTTCGTAAAACAGACGTTTTCTGTAGGTACTTGATATCACAGTGTCATCTCATATCATGAGGTACTTCATTCATGGTTCTGATGATGTGGCTCGTAATGAAAAACCCTGCCTCTTTCACATGAACGTGCTCATAGCTGGATAGGAAAACCCCGGGTTGACTGAGCTAGTTGATAACAGATACAAAGTACAGGCCTCTGGTCATATGGTTTTACTTGTTATGATTTGGGTGGTGAGTTTGGAGGACTTTTGTTGTTTAGCTTAGGGTGTTATTTACTTGGGTCTGTGTTTTTGATTGTTCTTGGACGGGCTGGTGTGGGTTGTATTGAGAGTTAGTGTTTTCTGGGTTTTGGTTTTCAGTTTGCTCTATGTTCCTACACTCCTCCCTGGCCTATTTTTCTCTCCATACCTGCCCTGCATTTGGACTCGCTACCCCTGCCCTGCTCTGTTTCCCCCACACCTGCCCTGTGTTAGCCTCATCAGCCCTGTCCTGCTCCCTGTAGTTTCCCTAGCCAATCGGCTACCTGTTTGTTCACTCCCCTCTCCTGAGTTGTCCACCCATCTCCAAACCCGCACCTCATCTCATCATTAGTTCAGTTACAAAACACTGCATTTAGTAGCCTTACTACAGTGGCTATGTGCAAATACTCATTTCAGTAATGACTCTCCAGAAGCTGCATACAATGTTGTTTTTTTTTTTGTTTGTTTTTTACAGCTACAAATCTAATAGAGCCTGCAGAAAGGGTTTACAGTAAAAGGAACATGTAGCTATGAGGAAATCTGTCTTATCTAAACCTGATGAGAGGGTTTTTGTTGATTCTTATTGTGCAACAGAACAGAAAGAATCTGCTCCAGCGTGTTTATGGTGCCAAGTTCCATTTGACTCACTTATGTTGAAGTAAACAAAGATTATTCTTCTTAAAAACATTTTAATAACTTTTTATCTATTGTGTTATTGTAGTTTTCATACTGTTGTTTTATGTGTAGCACAGCTTTTTGTATCTTTGTAAAAAAGTGTTCTATAAATAAACATTATTTTACATGAGTAAAATGATGAGAAAGAGATGAAGAGGTTTATTCATAACTCCTTAGCCATTTTTTGTTGGCACATCCTTAGTACACAGCATGATGTTTAATGTTCTAGCAGCAGCGAAAGGCAGCAGAGAGGACAACTACAAAAACACCACAAAATTTTAAAAAATCTACATTCTATCATGTAATGTTTGTTAATGTTATTTAGCCCTTGATTCTTAAAAAACTTCCAATGCAGTATTAGTATTTCACCATTTCCAGTACAAATCAACTTGTTTAAAGACATTTTCTAATAAGTGTCAGTGTTTTGAAAGAAGCTGGAAGAAGGCAGATGTTTGTTTTTCAATGAAGGAATAATGCTAAAATGGATTTTTTTTTTTAAAAATGTGTCAAATTATCTCACTGCACTAGCAGATCACACCACTTGTTAGTTTGTCTTTAAAATCTTTCAGTGTGAAGTTTTGATTTCTTTTCCCTCACCAAGGAATTCAACAATGGACCACATAACATTAATGTACCTGTTTTCAATCAAACCAAAAAGCATTTTCACACAAAGTTGGCAGCACACTAATATCAGTTAAACATGTTACAATACATCATGCCCTACCCGTGTATGGCATGGCAAAATGTGAATGGAAAAAGAATGGAATAAAGATTTTCCCTCTTACACTCATGTTATAATTATTGTTACTTATCCTGAATCAGTTCCAAACCTGATACACACACACACACACACACACACACACACACACAGACACACACACACACAAAATGGTCATGGACAGACCCACATGTAATTAAATGACAGGTGTCATCATTTATAATGGGGACTGGGCTGTTCTGGAGGTAAATTAAGCTGGCAGGCGAGGGAATTAATCACAAGTTGTCAACAGCCACAGAACCTTTCCATCTGTGTTGCTGAGTTGGCAAAAAAGCTTAGGGTTAGGGTTGGGGTTAGTGTTAGGGTTAGGAATTGCACATGTATAAGGCAGCAAGCCTTGACAGAGTTAGCCCTGAGGTGCACAATAACTGTGCGATATTCTGCTTGACATAGTCAACATCTCTGTAAGTCTTCAAAGAGCAACACCCACCTGGAAAATAAAGGGATGTTTTAGTATCTCTGATGACTACAGACCTGCTGCCTTGACCAACACGATGAAGACCAGGAAGGGTTTGGTTTTACAACCATTTAGTCCTACTGTATGGTGGAGAGTTTTCATGGGAATTTCACACAACACAACATGCTTTATGGAGTACAGAGTTTTCTGCTCTTGCAAACAAACATTTTGCATTCATTTCAATGTATCTTATTTCACAAGGATAATTCACTCAGTATCAAAACAGATTTCCAAAAAGTCCAAAATATGAATTAAAATTTCACAAGCAGTGGTAACACTCTGTGTGCTAGTTTTTTCTTATAGAATATACATTATACAGCTAACATGATTTGGTTTAATTTGGTTCTTGTTTTGTGCTTTTTCTTTCTTTTCTTTTCATTTCCATAGCAACCCATTCCTGGACATCTAACATGTTTTTAAACAAAAACATGTTATGCCTTTTAAAGCACCTGCAAGCAGTTGGATCTATTTGCCACGTGGACAGCACCTGTGAATGCACCACATCTGAATTATCTTAGTGATTGAAGATGCCAATCTTCTGATTGTCACTCTGCAACACAGAGTGAAAGAATGTGAGCACAATTGCTGTGACATATACTAGGGCTGTGCAGAGGGCCCAGTATTTGTATTTGTATCTGTGTTTGTTGAGGCTCCGAAATTATTCATATTTGTATTCAAACAAAAGTGGAAAGAGGCTTAATCCTCATGAATAAACTACCTTACCACACTGGGTCTCAAACTGGAGTCTCCCAGATCATAGACAACTGCCCTGACTACTGAGCTAAAACTTTACTCATTGCCTCATTGCAGACAGACCTCTACCTACTTATACACCCATAACACAGAGACAGCACAGCATGTAATATGTAGGGAAGAACTTCAAAGGCCATTATTGCTTTGCACTTTTAATTTATTTCCTATTTTTTACAACCCAACTTTGTGGAAAGGAGAAGGGGAACAGTTTATAGAGAGTCCCTTGGGAGCACTTTGTGCTAGTCAGTAGCTCAGCAAAACAAATTATTTTTAAAATATTTGTATGAAACAAATATTAATAAAAAAAACACTATTTGTGCTATGCTGACTAACATATGTGTATTTGGGCACATATGATGATGATGACAATACAAGCCTTCCATAGCTGTGCACTTGAAAGAGGTAAGTTTGCCCGTTATGAGCTGCTGCAGTGCTGGACCAACATGGCTGCTAGGAGCTAATTTTGAAAAGTATAGACCCATTTCTCAACTTGTTCTTATTCAAATTCATACAATGAAGCAGAAAACATAAAAATAATAAATCACTGCAGTGTGGATGAAGCTTGCCCACCTGCCAAACACACACGCATAAAAAATTATTGTCATAACTGCCATGAGCAAAGGGCAAAAACATTTGATTTTAATGCACCTCAACCATATACGTATGTACTGCTTCATATGAGGAAGTTACACCATAAGTACCGGGAAGTTACACAGTAAATGTTGAGAAGTTACACTTTAAATCCCCTATTGTTACTCCCTCGCTTCTCATTGTCTTGTTTTCTTCCACTGTACCTACATTAAAATACCAGTAATAAATACCGGTAAGTATTTTATATGTACGGATTCATACGAGGAAGTTACACTGTAAGTTCCAGGATATTACATGATAAGTGATGAGAAGTTATACCGTAAAATGTGGGCTGTATTGTCAAGTGTTACCAATTGGCATAATCTGAGCATGCACCGGGCAGGCACAAAAGAGCATTTTTTCAGGTAGGGGTCTTCAGTTGGAAGTTTGAATTATTGTTATTTAAACATTATTCTCATTGTTGCTTGCAAGTGTAGTTTAAAGATTATATTAAGATGGCTGCTATCTCTTGAACCACACATTAGTGAATACCAACGTTAGTCTGGCCTGGTATATACCTACACTTTGTTTATCCTACTTGCATTCATAAGTAATAATAGCCTACTATCTAGAGCACAAAGTTTATATGTAGCCAAGTTGATAAAGACATGTTTGCTGCTACGCCCCAAAAGACAGAGTGGTTATATTGGTAATCCTAGCTCAACCCAAGTTTGTTTCTAAGCTGTCGCTAGGTTGCTGCAAATATACTGTAGTTTGTTGCCAAGCTGTACCAAAACCTGGGACATAACAGGTGATTTGTTAAATGTCGTTTTAATTGTGATTAACCCTGAGAGGAGAACAGAGGCCAGTCGGGGAAAGTAAAGAAGACAAACAAGCTCACAGTGAATCCTTATCACCACTCTTCTGAAGAACTTGACGTCACTTCATAAAGGGAAATTAGGTGTCCTTGTTTAAAATGTTTCTTTCTGCCATTAAATTGTTTCATTTCTCTTTCTCTCATTCTGTGCTCAATTTTCATTCTTGTTTCTTTCTCGCTCTATGAGCTGTGAGCCTGGAAGCGTGAATGCCAGCCTTCTGCCATTTATAACGTAGGACATTTGAAGGCATTACAAATTGTTTATCCTTCAATCTGTTTATTTGTGCTTTTATATTTTTTTAAACAATAGTTTGCAAAGCAGTTGCTGTTTAGACTCATGATTAAGTTTCGCTGGCAGTTCAGGATATTATAATTAACAGATTTACATTGACCCTGTTTGAAAAGGCATGAACCTTGAGAATTATTTTTTCAAACATACTTGAATATGCTTGACATATTTGAAACCCTTTGAATAAATGTTCAGTTCCATAAGCTGACTCATCCTCTATTATGCTAGATGTTAAGGTTTATGCATTTTTAAATCTAAAACTGAGCTGATCTCGTTACTGGACCATTAAGATTGAAGACACGTTGTTATTTACAGTATATGTCTGCAATTTATAGTGTTTTTATTAATATGAATAAGAAGAAAACTTTTCATTTATTTACTGTAACATTTACAGTAAGGTAACACTATGAAAAAACATAATATTGCTGGCAACTACAGCTGCTAGTAGTTTACTGTAATTTTACAGAGAAATTCATTACAGTGTAGAGTTGTGAAAGTAAGCACAGTGTAAACATATGGCTATCCAGTCCATTTTGTTAGTCAGTGACAGCTCAAAAAAAACAACAACAAAGAAATATATAATACCTCTATCAGCTACAGTATTAAAAAGCTGCTTACATATTGGTAATAATAACAATAATACTAATAATAATGATAATAATATAAGTCTTAAAAGGAGCCATTCTGCTGCATCGTAAGTACTTTTTTTTTTTTTTAAAGATTTTGTTGATACAACTTACTTTCACTTAAGTAAGGTTTTGAAAGCAGGATTTTTCTTTATAATGCATAATTATTAAACTGTGGTATCACGACGGACCCCTATAGCAAAAATAGTTAAAATATCAAAAAAATACTAACTTTACTAATTACTAAGTTTAGAACATGACTATGTCCACACACACACGCACACACAAAAATCTGGATATATTGAGGTGAAAACTGAAAAAAACAAACAAACAAACAAAAAATGAGCCTTACAGATGAGCCAGAGATAGAAGTATTATTATTATGATTTTATCTTCTCCCATGCTGGGAAACCAGCAAAAAGTAATTAATTCAACAGAATGACGTCAACTAAATAAATGGTCCAGTAGAATTGTACAAAGAGAAGTTTATTTTAGATACTGTTCTAGAGAAGCAACTCATACTTTTCCAATGACGTCTTCATTTTTAGCTTTAGCTTTTAGTTTTAGCTGTACTGATATAATCTATCGTTAGTATCTGATGTCTGCATATTTATCTTCTTAAAAGGCTATGATTCACCAAGGGAGTATCAACTAAATCACAAGACCAGTTTCACATCAAAAGACATCCAACACTATCATGCCAACCAAACAGGTTCAAGAGGGCAAAGCCATAACTGATACTTTCATGCCATGCTAAGTCATTGTTTATTCTCTGTGTGTGTCTTTGTCCATAAAATTATTCTATTCATTTGAGTTTACATACTCATGACCATTAAGCCATAAAAATTGATTACGGACACTGTTATTTTAGTTTACACTTATATAGTGCAAAGTTTATATTTTCAGACATATCTATTCAAAAGAATAGGTGTGTATGTATCAATGTTAAGTATTACAACTGCTAACACACAGAGTGATTGGTGTAAATCTCCAGGTAACAGTGGTTTGTTGGGAATGAAAGAAAAGCTGGGTAGTTATTATAAACACTAATGTCCATTACAATGACAACACCAATGTCAGAAAATTACTGAGGAGTAAATATAAAAAAAAAAAAAATTAAAGATATTACCAGAAAATGAATTACCCTGATGATCAATTAATCTTTTGTCGTTTTTTAAGCAAAAATGCCAAATATTAGCTGATTTCAGTTTTTCAGATGTGATGATTTCATGCTTTTCTTTGTGATACATGATAGTAGTCTGAATATCTTTGGCTTTTGGACTGTTGGTTGAACAAAACAAGACATTAGATGACGTCACAGTAATTTTTCACAAGTTTCTCACATTTCATAAACCAAACGATTAATCAAGAAAACACTCAGCAGATTAATCAACAATGAAAATAACTATTTGCAGCTCTAGACATTACATTCACATTATGATCCACACTATTTAATGACTTTCAGAGGCACAGTAGTAGATAATTGTGATTATTTTCTGCATTCTTTTTTGATTTCTCACATTCTCACCTGTAATTAAATTTGAGCCCCACTTTTCACTCTTAATACACACATAACCAGTAATAGCATATACTGAACAATGCTCTAACTTCACCCCTGTCACTTTGATTTTAAATAGAATAGGTCTTAGAATTGACGTAGAAAAAGAAAGAGACCGGACCACCCCCATCTGTCCACTCACATACAGTATATGTAAACCTTTTCAAATCATTATATCAACTAAGGAGCTGTTTTACATGAAGTTACTGTGTGACTGCTGTATCAGATAAAAGAACTATCCAGGAAGACACTATACACAGTAAATATAGTGTTTGTTTTTGTGTCTTCATCAGGTTAACGATGTAGGTTAAGAGCTTTGTGAGGCCTCAAGGAAGTAAAGAATTGAGAAAATTAACACCATCACAAACGAAAAATATTAGCTGTGCAGTGACTTGGCTTCATGTGTGGTTTCCATCACACACGCCCTTAAGCCCCTATTCCCTTATTCATCACCTCACCACGCCCTCTGGAAACATCATCCATGATGTTTCTTCCCTCCCACCATCGTTTTAAATAGCGACACAGAGTGAACAGGTGTCACATCTTTACCTGGAATCTTGTTAAAGACATCAGAGGTGCCGGTTCACCTGTAAGCCACACCTGAGAATAAAACTACAGAGAGATCTTCATTTACAGACCTGCACATCTTTTTGCTTCATTATCCAGTTTCACCCATCAAACTGAAGATAATAAGACCTACAGGTATGCTAGAACAATACGCATTACATTATTCTCTATTCTTTAATGACTTCTGGAAGAATGAAATATGGTGTACATGTAATCAATGGAATTTTTTTGTAAATACTTGTTCTTTTTTTTTAATTTTTTAAAATATTAATTAAGTATATTTTAAGCAATTGATTATTAAGTGTTTCATGCAGGCAGAAATGTGTCACCAGAAAGTGAATTTGAATCATTTATATTTGAATTTTAAGTGCTCAACTAAATGCATTAAAAAACTAAAGTCGAATCACACAATTTGAAATTGAATTTATTAGTTTGGAATTGAATTCCAATAAACGTGAAACTGAATGTAATATTATGTATTATTACTGTAATATTATGAAATTGAATTCAGTTGCTCCGAAACTGTATTTGATCATCACTGAAAATTCAACTCTCTATATACTTCCACATTCAGTTCTCAAAAAATTCAATTTCAGGTCAGTGACACACATCTGGCCGTAAAGGAAGAGCAATCAAGTGCAGATTCACAGAACTCCTTTTCACATACTGTAACGAATGCTTTCTCTCAACAATATCAACAACCAATGGGAGCTGGATATTTTGAAAGCCTAAAGTGTTTTCTCTATTCAACATAAACACTGTAATTTTATGTCTTGCCGTTTCGGAGTAAAATTACTTTATTTGAGTTTTGTGCCTGACCCATCACCATGGTAACATTTTGGTCTGAGTGGGCTTCTGTTAATACTAATTGTATCGTAATGCAATGAGGTGATGAGTAAAGTTTTAGCTCAGTAGTCAGCACAGTCGTCTATGATCTGGGTCCCTCCAGTCGAGACCTGGTGTGACCTCCACTCTAAGATAGTTTATTCATGAACACTTATTGTAACTTACTGCATTATCAAAAAAATAAAAGTGAAACTGAATTCAAAACAAAAACTGAATTTTTACACCTATTTCCATTTTTATACAAATACAAATACAAATATAAATATAAATAATTTTCCTGCCTCAACAAATATAGATACAAATACAAATACTGGGCTCTCTGCACATCCCTAGTTTTCATCCCTATTTGAAATTGCACACAAATTCTTCATTTTCAGACGAAGAAAACTTCGAACAGCAGCTGAGGTGTCTCATTATATTTCTGTATTTAACGGAATGATCTTCCCTTTCTACTCCAGGCATGGACAACAGACTGGTCCTCACTGTCCTTTTTATGATGTTGTCCTGGATGTTTGTGGGCATCTACGCTCAAACCAACGCAACAGCAGCACCAGCCACAACAACTGCTGGCCCACTGATGCACAACACCACTGTATTAACTTTACAGGTGAGTGATGTTAAAAAACTAAAAGAAGACTATGAAATAGAACAGAATTGGCTAAAGTAAAAATTCACTTCCATTGATGGTAATTAACCTCATCACACATTACACATTATCTCACCCTCTTAAGTCTTTCTCCTCTCCTTGCAGAAAAATGTCTCTAGGGCAGGTTGTGGGAGCACACACCTCTGCACATCTGAGCCCTCTGGCTGCGACCCCTCACAAGCAGGATCATGTTTCTTTCTTTCTGCCAAGCAGACCAGTGGTCGAAACTTTGAGTTCGGCCTCTCAGGAGAATCTACCGGCTTCCTTTCTGCTTCCCTGTCTCTTGATGCCACAGCGGTATGTCAAGTTCTATCACTCACTCACAGAAGAACGTACCATGACGCCTAAGCCTGAGCCAATCATATAGTTTGTTTAAAGTCATCTGTGTCAACAACTAATTACTGTCTCTGGTTTTGCACCACAGGGAGGTAATGACACCACCTACGTCTGTGCAAACAACAATGGCAAAGTACAATTCTTTAGCGCTGTCCTCAACAATGGCCAGCTGACTCAGAGAAAGGTGAGTACATGGCTCTATGTGGCTCAGTGTAGTGGTGGTGATAGAGCTGGGTGGTATACAAATTTGTTTAAAAAAATGGACCCTAACAATGATAGTTACAGCTGATCTAGTTCAGCTATGAACCTGATTTCTATGTTTTGAGACAGAGACAGACATAACGATACATTCTGTTATGAATGGTTCTTTATCTCCTTGCGTATATTAAGCTTGTTCCATGTAATCTTCTTTTTGTTCAAACACTGAACAGAGACATTTAATGGTTTAGTCACCTGCTGCTCATACAATATCGAAGCAAACATTAATTCATCCATCATCGTCTGCATGGTATATAAATATTGCTTATAATAGTAAACTATTGAAAACTCATTCAATTGTCTTTGCTCTGCAGCTGGAGGTGAACTCTGTGAAGGGCCATGTTGTTGGAAACAAAATCCAGTGTACATTTGCTGCCACCGTACCGGCTCAACTTACTAGAACACAAGGTTTCTCAGTCTCAGTCTCCACTGGACCTTTCAATGCCAGTAAGATAACATTTCAAATAAACAAATTCACACACACATCATCAGCAACTCCAGCAGTTGAAGAGACTGATAATATTTTCTCATGTGCTGAAAGCATATCAGTAATGTTTTTTGTCTTTTGCTTGCACCCTCAGCTTCTGGTGCTCTGGGATCCCCCACCCACAGAATACGCACCCCTGTTGTAAACCTGGCAAATCCTAATGCCACTATCAAAAATGAACTTGCCACCACCACCGCAGGAGCCAACACAACAGCAGCACCAGCTACTACAACTGCTGGCCCACTGATGCCCAACACCACTGTATTAACTTTACAGGTGAGTGATGTTAAAAAACTCAAAGAAGACTATGAAATAGAACAGAATTGGCTAAAGTAAAAATTCACTTCCATTGATGGTAATTAACCTCATCACACATTACACATTATCTCACCCTCTTAAGTCTTTCTCCTCTCCTTGCAGAAAAATGTCTCTAGGGCAGGTTGTGGGAGCACACACCTCTGCACATCTGAGCCCTCTGGCTGCGACCCCTCACAAGCAGGATCATGTTTCTTTCTTTCTGCCAAGCAGACCAGCGGTCGAAACTTTGAGTTCGGCCTCTCAGGAGAATCTACCGGCTTCCTTTCTGCTTCCCTGTCTCTTGATGCCACAGCGGTATGTCAAGTTCTATCACTCACTCACAGAAGAACGTACCATGACGCCTAAGCCTGAGCCAATCATATAGTTTGTTTAAAGTCATCTGTGTCAACAACTAATTACTGTCTCTGGTTTTGCACCACAGGGAGGTAATGACACCACCTACGTCTGTGCAAACAACAATGGCAAAGTACAATTCTTTAGCGCTGTCCTCAACAATGGCCAGCTGACTCAGAGAAAGGTGAGTACATGGCTCTATGTGGCTCAGTGTAGTGGTGGTGATAGAGCTGGGTGATATACAAATTTGTTTAAAAAAATGGACCCTAACAGTGATAGTTACAGCTGATCTAGTTCAGCTATGAACCTGATTTCTATGTTTTGAGACAGAGACAGACATAACGATACATTCTGTTATGAATGGTTCTTTATCTCCTTGCGTATATTAAGCTTGTTCCATGTAATCTTCTTTTTGTTCAAACACTGAACAGAGACATTTAATGGTTTAGTCACCTGCTGCTCATACAATATCAAGGCAAACATTAATTCATCCATCATCGTCTGCATGGTATATAAATATTGCTTATAATAGTAAACTATTGAAAACTCATTCAACTGTCTTTGCTCTGCAGCTGGAGGTGAACTCTGTGAAGGGCCGTGTTGTTGGAAACAAAATCCAGTGTACATTTGCTGCCACCGTACCGGCTCAACTTACTAGAAAACAAGGTTTCTCAGTCTCAGTCTCCACTGGACCTTTCAATGCCAGTAAGATAACATTTCAAATAAACAAATTCACACACACATCATCAGCAACTCCAGCAGTTGAAGAGACTGATAATATTTTCTCATGTGCTGAAAGCATATCAGTAATGTTTTTTGTCTTTTGCTTGCACCCTCAGCTTCTGGTGCTCTGGGATCCCCCACCCACAGAATACGCACCCCTGTTGTAAACCTGGCAAATCCTAATGCCACTATCAAAAATGAACTTGCCACCACCACCACAGGACCCAACACAACAGCAGCAGCAACCACAGGAGCCAACACAACAGCAGCACCAGCTACTACAACTGCTGGCCCACTGATGCCCAACACCACTGTATTAACTTTACAGGTGAGTGATGTTAAAAAACTCAAAGAAGACTATGAAATAGAACAGAATTGGCTAAAGTAAAAATTCACTTCCACTGATTGTGTTTAACCTCATCATAGTGCACCCTCTTAAGTCTTTCTCCTCTCCTTGCAGACATCTGTCTCTAGGGCAGATTGTGGGAGCATCCAGCTCTGTCCAGCTGAGCCCTCTGGCTGCGACCCCTCACAAGCAGGATCATGTTTCTTTCTTGCTGCCAAGCAGACCAGCGGCCGAAACTTTGAGTTCGGCCTCTCAGGAGAATCTACCGGCTTCCTTTCTGCCTGCCTGTCTCTTGATGTCACAGCGGTACGTCAAGTTCTATCACTCACTCACAGAAGAACGTACCATGAAGCCTAAGCCTGAGCCAATCATATAGTTTGTTTAAAGTCATCTGTGTCAACAACTACTAATTACTGTCTCTGGTTTTGCACAACAGGGAGGTAATGCCACCTGCTATATTTGTGCAAACAACAATGGCAAAGTACAATTCTTTGGCGCTGTCCTCAACAATGGCCAGCTGAATCTGAGAGTGGTGAGTACATGGCTCTACGTGGCTCAGTGTAGTGGTGGTGATAGAGCTGGGTGATATACAAATTTGTTTAAAAAAATGGACCCTAACAGTGATAGTTACAGCTGATCTAGTTCGGCTATGAACCTGATTTCTATGTTTTGAGACAGAGACAGACATAACGATACATTCTGTTATGAATGGTTCTTTATCTCCTTGCTTATATAAGGCTTGTTCCATGTAATCTTTTCATTCTACAAATCAAATAATGAACAGAAACATTTAATGGTATAGTCACCTGCTGCTCATGCAATATCGAAGCATACATTTATTCAATCCATCATTAACTGCTTGTATATAAATATTGCTTACAATAATAAACCACTGAAAACTCATTCAACTGTCTTTTCTCTGCAGCTGGAGGTGAACTCTGTGAAGGGCCGTGTTGATGGAAACAAAATCCAGTGTACATTTGCTGCCACTGTACCTGCCCAACTTACTAGAGCACAAGGTTTCTCAGTCTCAATCTCCACTGGACCTTTCAACGCCAGTAAGATAACATTTCAAATAAACAAATTCACACATATCATCAGCAACTCCAGCAGTTGAAGAGACTGATAATATTTTCTCATGTGCTGAAAGCATATCAGTAATGTTTTTTGTTTTTTGCTTGCACCCTCAGCTTCTGGTGAACTGGGATCCCCCACCGCGGCAATACGGACTCCTGTTGTAAACCTGGCAAATCCTAATGCCACTGTCAAAAATGAACTTGCCACCAACACCACAGGACCCAACACAACAGCAGCAGCAACCACAGGAGCCCACACAACAGCAGCAGCAACCACAGGAGCCCACACAACAGCCGCAGCGACCATAGGAACCCACACAACAGCAGCAGCAACCACAGGAGCCCAAACAACAGCAGCAGCAACCACAGGAGCCCACACAACAGCAGCAGCAACCACAGGAGCCCACACAACAGCCGCAGAGACCATAGGAACCCACACAACAGCAGCAGCAACCACAGGAGCCCACACAACAGCAGCAGCAACCACAGGAGCCCACACAACAGCAGCACCAGCCACTACAACTGCTGGCCCACTGATGCCCAACACCACAGTAGAAACTTTGGAGGTGAGTGGTTTTACAAAACTCAAAGAAGACTATGAAATAGAACAGAATTGGCTAAAGTAAAAATTCACTTCCACTGATGATGTTTAACCTCATCACACATCACACATTATCCCACCCTCTTAAGTCTTTCTCCTCTCCTTGCAGACACCTGTCTCTAGGGCAGATTGTGGGAGCACACAGCTGTGTGCAGATGAGCCCTCTGACTGCGACCCCTCACAAGCAGGATCATGTTTCTTTATTTCTGCCAGGCAGACGAGTGGTCGAAACTTTGAGTTTGGCCTCTCAGGGGAATCTACTGGCTACCTTTGTGCCTGCCTGTCTCTTGATGTCACAGCGGTACGTTAAGTTCTATCACTCACTCACAGAAGAACGTACCATGAAGCCTAAGCCTGAGCCAATCATATAATTTGTTTGAAGCAATTTGTGTCAACAACTACTAATTACTGTCTCTGGTTTTGCACAACAGGGAGGTAATGCCACCTGCTACATCTGTGCAAACAACAATAGCAATGTACAATTCTTTGGCGCTAACCTCAACAATGACCAGCTGACTCAGACAACGGTGAGTACATGGCTCTACGTGGCTCAGTGTAGTAGTGGTGATAGAGCTGGGTGAGAATATATATATTAGTCTGTTGGAGCCCACTTTCATGGCAGTCTGACATACCTTTTATTCTATTATTGGATTTCCTGTATAAGAAAAAATCTAATATAGTACTATGATAAATTTGTTTAAAAAATGTACATGAACAGTGATAGTTACACCTGATCGAGTTTGGTTATGAACCTCATTTCTATGTTTTGAGACAGAGACAGACATAAGGATCCATTCTGTTATGAATGGTTCTTTATCTCCTTGCATATATTAAGCTTGTTCCATGTAATCTTATTTTCATTCTACAAATCAAATACTGAACAGACACATTTAATGGCTCAGTCACCTGCTGCTCATGCAAACCCTAATCCATCATCATCTGCATGGTATATAAATATTGCTTACATTAATAAACCATTGTAAACTCATTCAACTGTCTTTGCTCTGCAGCTGAACGTGAACTCTGTGAAGGGCCGTGTCGATGGAAACAAAATCCAGTGTACATTTGCTGTCACCATACCGGCCCAACTTACTAGAGCACAAAGTCGTTCAATCTCAGTCGCCACTGGAACGTTCAGCGCCAGTAAGATAACATTTCCAATTTATAAATTCACAGACATATCATCAGCAATTCCAGCAGTCGAAGATAATATTTTCTCATGTGCTAAAAGCATATCAGTAATGTTTTTTGTCTTATTCTTGCACCTTCAGCTACTGGTGCTCTGGGATCCCCCACCACAGTAATACGGACCCCTGTTGTAAACCTGGCAGATCCTAATGCCACCATCACCAATATAGTTACCACCATCACCACCACCAACACAACCGCTTCCCCCAGTACCGCTGCCCCAACCACTGACCACGCTGTTACACTACAGCAATCCCTGACACATGGTAAGCATAGGGTTGTTTTTCGTGAGATATCTAAGACTATAACTTCTTCCTTAGGAGATACTGTTAATTTGTAGAATGGCTAATCAATCTTTTTTTTTTTTAATAATTCAATGTTTAAAAAATTGCCTGTTCTCCCATCCTTTACTATAGCTCTCCTGGTCACTGTGGGTGTGCTGGGTCTGGCCATGCTATGAGGAAACTGACGCCAAATCGAGACAAGAAAACATGAATCGAGACAAGAAAACTTCACTATCCATAAACACATGCAACTGAATATAAACTTAAAACATCTCCCAGCAGGTTAACTCTACACAGTATATCCAAGATTCTTAGGATCGTGCTTATTTGCGTCAGCTCACCGCAGGTGAAAGAAGAGGGAGTGGTGGAGGGAGGTCACTCTTCTGCAGCCTTTGGACTGTTGTCACATCTGCTACAAGCTCTGAAACAAAGAAGTCAAATATTTTTGAAGAGTTTTTAACTGAATGTTATGTGTAATCCCTTTATCTTCGTTTTGTAACCATAAGACTGCTGGATTTATGTCTTATGAGCTACATAATTGCAGGCAGATGCCGCTGATGCAAATCAATGTAGAATATATATAATTAAATTGCTAGAATGATGCACAAATGAGAAGCACTATTACAATCAGAACCATTACAAGTAACCAAACCTCAAAACCAAATGAAGTGAAGCAGTACCTGGCTTTCACTGGTAGATGTCAGGCTTTATACATTTTTCAGGGAGGGTTAGGATCTGGTGACATTCTAAGCCTATATTATTACAGTCAGGCAAATATCTCATGACTCAGTTAATCTGTGGTAAGGCCTGGAGCTGTCAAATTATTGAATTGTGATGCCAGAAAAATATCCTATGGTAAATTGCAGAAGTTGTCAAACAGTAGGCTTTTCTTGTCACAAAGCTGAATGAATAACTATTTTTAAATCATTATATTCTTTTGTTTATTCTCAGAATAGGCAGATGTGCCCTTATGAAGGACCATAATTATTTTGTTTTGTGCATGTCACAGCAGATTTATATGTATGTGTATGTTTCTTTTTATACACACAAGGCAAGCAAACAAATAATATATTTTTCTTCTCCTGTCACTCATAATGATGCCAGCATTATATCTTATATTATTCTGTGTGGTGTGAATGTTGAATGAATGAATGAGAAAGTATGTACATGTCCTTAAAATGAAGCCTGCATGGGCTGATATTTTCATGTGCGTGTGTGTGTGGATCTATGCATGTGCGAGAACACATGCAAATGAGCAATTGCTCATGAAGAATGCTTTATGATACCAAATACTGGTGAAACTGATTTTGCACATTACATTATGTAACATTTGTACTTTTACTAAAAAAAATTTTAAATAATTATTTTTACACAGATTGGTTCTCCTGGTGTCATTAATAAATTGTCAGAAATCAATGACCACAATCATGGACAATTTATTATAAAGCAGGCAGTGACTCATATTGAAATATTATCTACAGACATTATAGGTGTGCCGGTGTACTGCTTCTACTTTATACCGCAGTGAAGCATCTCACAGAATCAACCATTTCCATTACCATCATTATTGTGATTTTTGTCATTTTCAGAGGACACCGTGAACACAGAGCAACAATCCTCCTTTCATCCGCAGTTTTATTTTGTTTAGCTATAAGTGGCCTGTAAGAGCCCAGCATCACTGTTATTACATTCTGTGTGCATTTACAAATTTCTCTGCCTTTTTAAAAATTAATTTAGCTGTTAACACTTACTTATGCAGAGTCCATCAAATAACATTTGGGACATACAGACGAGTTTTCAGTGAATGAAATCCAAGGCGATCATGAAGTCATTCATCTATATTTTACCACTAATAGAAGGATTTCAAGAAACATGATTATTGCAATTATACATTTATTTATTTATCAAGTTTTTTGGCCCTGGCCCTGATCCAAGTCCTTTAATATCGGGTATTTGACAATACAAAGGCTGATTTCATACATATATTTACGTTAATGCCGCCCAATGCCCATAATCTACAACTTGAAAATAAGATAAGATAGACCTAAATTTGTCCTAAAAGAAAAAAAATGTGCCAAAGATGCTCAGTATGCAAAGTAGAAATAGTAACATTAAATATAAACACAGCAGCAGAAGATATGCAATGTTGATTGAATATGTTTCTAGCACATGAAATAACATGTGAAGCTCACTAAATTTGGCACACATTATTTTTTGCGAAATACTTGATCCAAATACTGGAGGTTTTGGTTTAAAAATGATCATCTTTGTTGTTATGATATAAATGAAACTTTTAGTGGAAGAACGTGACTCCTGAAACTGACGTGACACAGTCAGCAAGACTAAATTTATCACTCTGTTGGTGTTGTTGAAACTATAAAAACACTTGTTCACTTGTGATCCACTTGTGATTGTACAGTCGTGTTACAGAGTGGAGTCCCTTCCCTTGCAAATGATCTTTGGCTGAATACAGACACCAGCTTGCAGAAAATGCACAAACTCGAAGAGAAAACCAAGTCAAGTCACCAACAGATTTAAGTTAATAATTTATTTCATTTGTGCATTCAACTACAGTATTTGAATCTACATATTCTCCAGTGAATGCCACAATAATTTATATTAAGCAAAGATATACACTAGGAAAGATCATGCCTTTGCTACAATCACACCTGGCCTGGAAGAGCTGCTTGATGAGGTTGAAATATGTGCTGACTCTGCGTCAACCAAAACATGGTTCTCAAATGTAATAACGCTCCAAACCTGTGTTTAGGTTAGCCACAGCAGCAGTGGAAAGTAACACATTTACTTAAGTACAGTACTACAAGTACAATTTTGAGATACTTGTACTTTACTTGAGTATTTCCTTTTTAGGCTACTTTATACTTCCACTCCACTACATTTCAGAGGGAAGTATTGTACTTTCTACTCCACTACATTTATTTGACAGCTTTATTTATTTTTCAGATGAAGATTTGACACAATGGATAATATAACAAGCTTTTAAAATACAACACATTGTTAAAGATGAAACCAGTGGTTTCCAACCTTTTTGGCTTTTGATGTTTTATAAAAAGCAGTGTGTAGTCGGGGTCACATTTCAGATGTCTATGAGTTGTTAACAGCTCCACCAAATAGTGATTTTTTTCCTCTAAACTTCTCACGTGGTTTTATTTTAATAAATGTTCAAATGATCCAATATTTCAGCAAAAATCAAAGATTAGAGAAAAAGTCCAAAAACTGAAAACAGATTTGTGTATCTTTGTTTTTTCTTCTTTCCTCTCCCATGAATCATCTCACGACCCCTCAGATTTATCTGGTGACTCTTTGGAAGGGCATGACCCCTAGGTTGGGAACCACTGGACTGAACTACCTAAGTGTATATAAAGTAGTTCAAACTAGATCCACCTCCACATTTACTTGGGGTTGGGCCCCTCCGAAGGGTCACCAGATAAATCTAAGAGGTCATGAGATGATTAATGGGAGAGGAAACTTCCTGTAGCCTATATGCCCTCAGTGGAAAACCTATGAAATTGATAAATGTGTTTCCAGGTTTAAACAGGATAAAGCTGAACTGCACCCACTCTTCCAGTTAGTTTTTGAGTTATTGGCAAGATCGTGTGATTTTTTTCAAGATTAAAAAAGATGCTCAAGTTACTGGAATAAACTGAGAGTGCGTTTGTGCTGCCCTGTTCCTTTTCCATACAGTCCAATGCTTGAGGATTTGAATTCTGCAAATTCATATATCCGCAAAAGACACAAGTCCCAATGTTGTGTCTGTATATTTGCTAATTTGCATTGCTGCCATTCCAAGACTGACATGCATGGATGCTTTGCTAACAACTCTCATTGAAGCCACAGTTCATGACAAACCTATTGCACAGAAACATTAGAGCCGAAATTATTAGGTGATCAATTGATTAGTCGAACAACATAGAAGTAACTGGCAACTCTTTTGACAATTGACTTTATTTTTTATTTGTATTTATTAATCTTATTTTAAATTTAGATTTGTGTGTCCACCATGTTTTATTGTCATTACTTAGAAAAACTAAATAAAATGTCATTCAAAAATAAAGAAATAAAAGTAAATAAAATAATTGACTCATTGTTTCACTTATTCAAGCAAGCAAAAATACCAAACATTTTCAGATATTTCAGCTTCTTAAATGTACTTTTAACTTATCAGAACTTGTGATGAGCCTTTGTTCAATTGTTTTTGACATTTTGTAGACTGAGCCATTAGCTGAAAAGAAAATTATTGATAGATTCATCAGAATTAAATAAACTGCTAGTTGCAGTCACAGTCCTACATAACTTCATAAAGATGACGCTTTAAAAATGTTTCAAAATCTCAAAATATTTCTGCTGTGGAACCTGATACCTGTTGCTGTAGAATGGTAGAAACAGTATACAGTCCATAAACAGCAACATTTTGTCACAGTGGAAATCTGTTAAAACATCTGTTTGGCAGATACATGATGGGTGACAGGTGGTTCTGGATGCCTGGGATTTACATGAAATTCACCAGGTAGCCACAAGAGTCTGCCCCTGAGCACTACTCCAACCCCTGGAGGCACAGCCAGCAGAGAGCGCTTTCTCTGGGAAGACCAGCCTTGAGAGGAGCTCTCCAACTTTATCTGCCAATCAGGTTGGGCTTACACTTCATATACACTTCACATTCTTTTTCTCACCTAGTAATTCAACAATGGACCACATAACATTAATGTACCCATTTTCAATCAAACTAAAAAGCATTTTCACATAAAGTTGCCAGCACACTAGTATCAGTTAAACATGTTACAATACATCGTGCCCAACCTGTGTATGGCATGGCAAAATGTGAATGCAAAAGAGTGGAATTAGGACATTCGCCCTAAAATTGATGATATAATTACTGTTAATTATCCTGAATCAGTTCCAACCCTGATACACACACACACACACACATAATGGTCATGGACAGACCCACATATAATTAAATGACACAGGTGTCACCATTTATAATGGGTGTCAGGCTGTTCTGGAAATAAATTAAGCTGTAGAGAGTTATTCACAAGTCTTCAACGGCCACAGAACCTTTCCATCTGTGTTGTTGAGTTGGCAAAATAGCTTAGGGTTATGGGCTGCACATGTATAAGACAGCAGGCCTTGACAGAGTTAGCCCTGAGGTGCACAAAGGCTGTGTGATGTCATACTTGACATAGTCAATATCTCTGCAAGTCTTCAGAGAGCACCAAACACCTGGAAAATAAAGGGATGTTTTAATATGTCCAATGACTACAGACCTGCTGCCTTGACCAACACAATGAAGACCGGGAAGGGTTTGGTTTTACAGCCATTTAGTCCTACTGTATGGTGGAGTTTTCATGAGAATTTCACACAACACAACATGCTTTATGGATTATAGAGTGTTCTAGAGTGTTTTAGCTGTTTCTAGTTCTTTTCAGTTCCATGGCAACCCATTGCTGGACATCTAACATGTTTTTAAACAGTTGGCTAGCCACTCCAAATGTCCAAGTCAGATTATATCACATCCATCACAAAAACATGTTATGCCTTTAAAGCACCTGCAATCAGTGGGATCTGTTTGGCAAGTGAACAGCACCTGCAAATGTGATTGAAGATGCCAATCTTCTGATTGTCGCTCTGCAACACAAAGTGAAAGAATGTGAGCACAATTTCTGTGACATATACAGAGAAGCACGATACATCCTGACCTACTCACAAGAAAGTTATTTCTGGTAGCCAAAGTTAAAAGAAGCACAGAACTGACCGATCTCAACTGATAGGTTTCGCTCTCTCTTCTACTCTCTTCATTGTGTACACAACATGAAGGTGATGTGCCTAATGCAATGTTCAAGAGCAGTATTGCTGGGGTATTTACACAATTGGAAAAAGGAGCACAAGGTAAATATTTGATGTATAATATTTGCACATAGAGTTGTGAAAGTAAGCACAGTGTAAACATATGGCTATCCAGTCCATGTTGTTAGTCAGTGACAGCTTAAAAGAAAAGAAAAAAAGTGAAGCAACAAAGAAATATATAATACCTCAATCAGCTGCAGCATTAAAAAGCTGCTTACATGTTAATTCATCGGTAACAATACTCCAGTAATAATGATAATAATATAAGTCTTAAAAGGAGCCATTCTGCTGCATAGTAAGTACATTTACTTTTGATACTTACTGATACTTTAGATTTTGCTGATACAACTTACTTTTATGTAAGTAAGGTGTTAAATGCACAATTATTAAACTGTAGTATCGCAGTGGACCCTCATAGCAAAAATAGTTAAAATATTGAAAAAATACTAATTTTACTTAAGTTTAGGATATGACTGCTTCCACCACTGCCTCAAATATGATGGTTTCAAAGATAAAACGACAACAAGCATCACTTTGTTATTGTTTGTGACAATTTAACCCATTGGGTGTTATAATTACCTGCTCCTTGTAAAAATCTGGCCATATTAAGGTGAAAACTGGGAACAAAACAAAACAAAACAAAAAAACCCAAAATAAACAAATATACCAAAATAAACAATGAGCCTTATAGATGATCCAGAAATAGGATAATTATTATAATTTTATCTTCTCCCATTCTAGGAAACCAGCAAAAAGTGATTCACTCAACAGATTGATGTCAACTAAAGAAATGGTCCGGTAGAATTGTACAAAGAGGAGTTTATTTTAGATACTGTTCTAGAGAAGCAACTCATACTTTTTCAATTACTTCTTCATTTTTAGCTTGTTGCATTACAACATTTTTATGATACAATGCTTGCCATAAGGTTGTACTGATGAAGGCTATTGTTAGTATCTGATATAAGTCTGATGTTTGTGTGTTTATATGCCATGATTCACCAAAGGAGTATCCACTAAATCACAAGGCCAGTTTCGCATGAAAAGACATCCACAACTGCCATGCCAACCAAACAGGTTCAAGAGGGCAAAGCCGTGACTTTCATGCCAGTCAATCTAAGCCATTGTTTATTCTCTGTGTATGTCTTTGTCCATAACATGATTGATGCAGAGATTTGCTGATCAATGGTCAACTCATCAGTGAGGAAAGTGTCCAGGCCCAAACTTGGAGAATGAAGAAATTGTCAATACAGCAGTCTGTGCATGATGCTGTCTCCAAATCTGAGGTTTTTGTTCCCGGTCATCAATCTTTAAACTCCCGCAGATCATATCACAAATAGTATATGCCCAGACATGGTCAAACTCAATGTATCTACAGTATGCAAAGTTAGCCTGTGGGCTCGTTGGTTTCTAAAAACGGAAATGTTTTTACCTGTGTTAGTTCAGGTCACATTGCATGGAGCTTCAGGTCACCGTCAGTGCATATTGTCTCATTATTCCAATGGAATCTGTGCAACACCTGTCTGTGGTGTCTGTTATGGAATTTTTTGAATGTTGGATACTGTGAAACTGGAAACAATATTGAAATCTGGCAACGTCCAACAATACAAACAGTCAACAGTGGATTGCGAAAACTGAAATGCTTGAGCAACGTTCTCATCAGGGAGGGTTAAAAACAATCCATCTAGTGTGCAATGAATGGTAGCCTCACTGTCTACCAAAATCTCGACTCTACTACCATTAACCTGAAGAACATTATTGGATCTTCAGTGTAATTATTAGAAAGTTGAATTATAGCTGCTTGAATGGGAAATGGTTGCTCTGATCCTGTCCCTCCATGGCCTCCCTATACTTTACTGTAAAATTGTGCATGTTGCACATCAGCAGCCTGTTGAGCTGGGGGGGGGGTGGCAAAGCAAAGGAGGGGGGTCCCATGTTTGGTGACTCTGGTTTGGGTTGTTGGACCTGTTCTGATGATGACCACTCCTACACTCCCTAGCCCAATGCTCCGCTTTACCACATTTGTTACAATTTCCTCGTCTGCGTTTGTTGTTGTTTCTGTTATGATGCCCTTCCTGTTGTACATACTGTACGATTTGTTTAGGGCTGTAGGCAGATTTATTGTAAGTGAAAACCTCACTCCCCAAAACTAAAAATGTGCACAAAGATTAAATAATGACAAAAGCAAAAACAAAAAGGAATGTCTGCAGAGCAAATGCAGGTTCCTGAAATTACAACGTCTAGTCTGCGACCTAGTGACAATGTTTACTAGCATACATGACCGAACCAACTCCTTGGGGACCCTCCTTCTGGACTAGTGATGGGTGTATTAGCGTCTGCACACTACCAGTATCAAGAAGTGCTTGGGCCAGTTCACCATTGATCTTAACTGTAGTGACTTGCTGTTTTCCTATGATACAATTCTCACTCTGACAGGCTTAGCAGATGACCTTGCATTCATAGGAGTTCCAACTTTTTCTAGGGGCCTAGCTGGCTCTGGCTCTCTAGTAGGGGTGTGCCCGAATACAAATACATTATTCGGCAAAGCACAAATAGTGGGTTTTATACAAATATTTGTTTCATACAAATATTTTAAAAATTATTTGTTGGGGGTGTTCCCCAGAGATAAAGTTGAGCTACTGACACAAGCAAGTGCTCTTAAAGACTCTCCATGAACTGTTGTTCCCCTTCTCCTTTCCACAAAGTTAGGTTGTAAAAAATAGGCAATAAATGAAAAGTGCAAAGTAATAATTGCCTTTGAAGTTCCTCCCTATATTTTACATGGTGTGCTGTCTCTGTGTTATGGGTGTACAAATAGATAGGTCTGGCTGTAATGAGGCGATGAGTAAAGTTTCAGCTCAGTAATCATGATAATATTCTAAAATTAAAAGTGTAATAAAAACAAAAACAGGATTTTTAAGCCTCTTTCCACTTTTATTCAAACAGAAATACAGATACAAATAATTTTGCCGCCTCAACAAATACAGATACAAATACAAATACTGGGATCTCTGCACATCCCTACTCTCTAGGACCACCTCCTCCTCCTGACCCCAATGGCTTACCCTGTGCAGTGAAGGGCTTGTGGGGAGCCTCTAAGTGGTAGCTCTTGGACCCCTGTCAGGCTGCCAGGAAGGTCTCCACCAGTTGAGCTGCTTCCCATGCTGACTCTGGATTCCTTTCCTCCACACTCTGAGCTCTGGGGAGAGGGAGCAGTAGAATTGCTCCAGAATGAAGATCTCCCCAACCTGCTCCTTGGTCCTCTTCTCTGGTTGGATCCACTTGTCGTACAAGTCTTTAAGTCGATTGAGGAACTCTCTCGGGTTCTCATTAGGTCGAATATCAGGTTCCCTGAACCTATGCCGATAGACTTCAACATTGATTTCATATTTGGCAAGGATGACCTCTTTGACCTTCTTGTAGTCAAACGTGTCCTCTGCTGCCATGACTCACTCCTGTCTGCAATCAGCTCATCACCTCTCCCAGTCTGCTCACCTGCTTCTCATCAGTTCATCAGCTTGCAGTATATATATCCCGGCTCTTCATCCACTCATTGCTAGATTGTTGTTTCTACTCAATGGTAGCTTACGCTTCAGGCTTCTCACTTGTATATAGTAGTTTCTCCAAGTTTGATATTGTTGCAAACTGCTATCTCTCTCTGCAGTGCTCCTGGACCACCACCACTCGCCTGCTTGCCAGCTTGCCCACTTGCCCACTATCCAGCCCACCACTACCTGCTCCCTTCTGCCAGACCTTGCCATTGTCCCTCACTCATCTCAGCCCTCCAGTCCTCTGCCTCGGCCTGCTTCACCCCCACTCCTTCCACCTCCATTCCCCATTTCCCTGGCAATAAAGCCTTATTTCATTTATTTATTTCATCTGTGTCTGCGTTTGGGTCCACATTGCAACCCACAACAGAGTATAATGTTAAAATCTGCCACATCAAGTTTAAAGTTAAAGAGCTCTGGATCTGGGAGACATGGAGAGTGCATTGGGTGGTAAAATAAATATATTAACTAATTACGAATTAGTTTTTTCATTAACAAATTTACAGTTTGTTAATAAGCAATTTTCTGCCAGCATTCCTCTCCTGCCTTTTTTGCTGTGATAATGTATTTCTATTCTTCATAGCTCTCCATTATAATGACCTGTTCCTCCTGACTGAAGTAGGCGGCACACGATCAGTCCATTTTGTGCGGATAAAGAGTCAAATGACGCGCCAAACGTCCCCTTTTATGGGGACGCGCATGGAGCCTGAAACAGAAAGCCCGGGTTAACAAGTTCAAGTAATAAGTTCATAACCACCGTCGTGATACCATTTATCTCTGATAACGAGTTTAGGGTTTGTCGAGCTAGCTCACACAAAGAAAGCCTGGGTATGTTGAACTTGCTTTGTAGTACACCCCTCTGGCTGGTGGAGGCCTGAGGGGTGTACTACAAAGCGAGATTAGTGGGTTAGCAAAGTATGTTGAGCCTAAAGCCAGGGTTTTCAATGTCACAAAGGTGGCTCTCCTTTAACCTGGCTATATCACCATGGTAACTAATACTGCAAACTTAACCTGGTCCGAGTTTCGGCTTAAATCAGCAATAAAAAGCGCCGCCGTTTCACTAACCACCTGATTTGCTGCCAGATTCGTTTAACACTGCTGGTACTACAGCTATTAGAATATTATCGAATAGAAAATTGATTAGTCTTGTATCATAATTACTATTGATTTGATATTATAATACATATTGTAAATTTGTAATGCTGCAATAGGTTAGGGTTACTTGTGGGATGGGATTTTGTTACAATATATCAAACTATTTCAAATTTAAAAGAAAACTAAAAAAAACAAGAAATTAATGAAGAAATACTTTGAACAAAAAATAGAATAAAATGGATTAGTGTATTGGTATTTATCACAGATAATATTAAATATGTAATATTAATTTCACTTTGATTTGACCAAAAACTAAAGTGATTTCCACTTATCCTTCATTATGGGACAGAGTCAGATCTGAATGCACTTCTTGAGAATAATGTTTAAATCTGCTGCATCAAGTTTAAAGTTTAAGAGCTTTGGATGTGGGAGGCACGGAGAGTGCATTGAGTGGTAAATAAGTATATTAACTAATTATGAATTGGTTTTATAATTAATTAATTCACACAATCAGCAATTGCCAGCATTCCTCTCTATGTGTCAAATGATGCACCAAACACCCCTCTTCATGGGGACACGCACAAATTCTGAAGCAGAAAGCCTGGGTCAACAAAGAAAGTTCATGACCACCGTCGTGATACCACTTATCTCTGATCGCGAGTTTAGGGTTTGTCGAGCCAGCTCACACAAAGAAAGCCTGTGTATGTTGAACTTGCTTCGTAGTACACCCCTCAGGAAGGAAGAGAGACAGAGGTCAACAAAGAAGACACGTAAATAGGCTGGAGGCCTAAACTACCAAGGTGCAGGTAGTTCCCTGATGTCCTCTCCAACCCCACCCACTGGCTCCTGAGCAAGGAAGCCAAAACAACCTCGTAAACAAGAAGGCAGAGAGAGGGACGTAATATAGCCACACACAGTGAACAGGTGTCTTTACCTGGAAGCTTCTTAAAGACATCAGAGGTGCCGGTTCACCTGTAAGCCACACCTGAGAATAAAACTACAAAGAGATCTTCATTTATGGACCTGCACATCTTTTTGCTTCATTTCCAGTTTCATCTATCAAACTGAAGATAATAAGACCTACAAGTAGGCTAAAGCAATACGCATTACATTATTCTCTATTCTTTGATGACTTCTGGAAGAATGACATATGATGTACATGTAATCAATAGAATATAAATTTCTTTTTAATTTCCATTTAGGTTAATTATTTACTGTTTTGTAAATAGTTGTTCTTATTTTTATTATTTTTTTATATTAAGTATTTTGTAAGCAATTAATTATGTGTTTCATGTAGGCAGAAATATGTGTCACCAGGAACTGAATTTGAATCATTTATATTTGAATTTGAAATGTTCAACTTGAATATTTGCATTATAAAATATTATTCGAATCAGATTATTGAAATTTATTAGTTTGGATTTGAATCCCAGTAAACTTGAAACCTTATGTAATATTATGAAATTGAATTTAGTTGCTTCGAAACTGTATTTGATCCGCACTGAAGATTCAACTCTCTAGATACTTCCAGTTACATTCAGTTCTCACAATTCAAATTAATTTCACTGAGACACACATCTGGTCGGTGAGAAGATTCACAGAACTCTTTTTCACATACTGTAACGACTGCTTTCTCTCAATGATATCAAAGACCAATGGGAGCTGGATATTTTGAAAGCCTAAAGTGTTTTCTCTATTCAGTGTAAAGACTGTAGTTTTATGTCTTACCGTTTTGGAGAAAAATTACTTTATATGAGTCTGGCACCTGATCTGTCGCCATGGTAACATTTTGGTCTGAGTGGGCTTCTGTTAATACTAATAGCATCGTAAATTGATCGAATTCATTTTCTGAAACTGCACAAAAATCCCCCTCAGTTTTCTGGACACGATACTCCGAGCTGAATACCATCAGTTTTCAGCATGTTGAAGCATGACCATAGGCTCGATTCACAGGTTTGTATGAAAGTATAATATATATGAATCTGTGAATCTGCACTTTATTTGCTCTTCCTCAACAACTGGATGTGTGTTCAAGTGAACAGAAATCGAATGTCAAGAATTGAATTTCAATTATGAGAACTGAATGTGGAAGTATATAGAGAGTTGAATTTTCAGTGAGGATCAAATACAGTTTCAGAGCAACTGAATTCAATTTCATAAGATTACATTCACTTTCAAGTTTATTGGAATTTAGTTCCAAATGAATATATTCAACTTCAAACTATGTGATTCAAATTCAGTTTACTTTCAATAATATTAAGTAGATTTAAGTAATAGTAGATTAAATATGTGAGAATAAATATAATTTCACACAAATTGTCATTTGATTTTCTTTATGCCTAACGACATTTTTGAAAGCACAGTAAGATAAATTACATATTAGACCTGTGCTTAGTCTAAGAGGAAATAAATACACGTTTTTTTCATTATTGATTAAAATATTCATTGGTATTTTTATTATAATACAGTAGTTATTCACATTGATGATATATCAGTGGTTCATAATTTCATAAAAGGTTTTTCTTTTCCAATGAACCATGTGACTCCTCAGAGCAAATTTAATTAAAAAGGTGCTAACATTAAATATCAATTTTTCTTTACTGACATATATGTTCTCCTCCCCTTGGGTATTATGTTTAGTGAAATATTATACCTTTAAAAATTTTCTCACTTGACAACTAACTGCAGCTGAGGTGTCTTATTATATTACTGTATTTAACAGGATCTTCCCCTTCCTAATATAGGCATGGACAGACTGGTCCTCACTGTCCTTTTAATGACGCTGTCCTGGATGTTTGTGGGGACCTACGCTGAAAACACCACAACAGCAGTAGCAACCACTACAACAGGAGGCAATACAACATCAGCAGCAACCACAGGAGCCCACAAATCAGCAGCAGCAACCACTGCAGCAGGAGGCAACACAACAGCAGCAGCAACCACTGCAGCAGGAGGCAACACAACAGCAGCAGCAACCACAGGAGCCCAACCAACATTAGCAGCAAGCACTGCAGCAACCACAGGAGCCCACACAACAGCGGCAGCAACCACTGCAACAACCACAGGAAACCACACAACAGCAGCAGTAACCTCTGGATCAGGAGGTACCACAAGAGAGGCAGCAACCACAAGAGCCCAACCAACGTCAGCAGCAACAACTGCAGCAACCACAGGAATCCACACAACAGCAGCAGATACCACTGCAGCAGGAGACTACACAACAGCAGCAGCAGCCACAGGAACCCACACAATAGCAGCAGCAATCCCTGCAGCAATGACAGGAACCCATACAACAGCAGCAGCAACTACAGGAACCCACACAACAGCATCAGCAACCACTGCAGCAGGAGGCAACACATTAGCTACAGCAACCACAGCAGCCCACAAAACAGCATCAGCAACCACTGCAGTGGTAGTCAACACAACAACAGCAGCAACTACAGTAGCCCAAACAACAGCAGCAGCGACCACTGCAGCAGGAGGCAACACAACATCAGCAGCAACCACTGCAGCAGGAGGCAACACAACAGCAGGAGCAATGATAGGAGCCCACACAACAGCATCAACAACCACTGCAGCAGTAGGCAACACAACAACAGCAGCAACCATAGTAGCCCCCCCAACAGCAGCAGCAACCACTGCAACAAGAAGCAACACGACATCAGCAGCAACCACTGTATCAGGAAGCAACAGAACAGCAGCAGGAACCACTGCAGCAGGACGCAACACAATAGCAGCAGCAACCATAAGAACCCACACAACAGCAGCAGCAATCTCTACAGCAACCCACACAACAGAAGCAGCAACCCTTGCAGCAGCAATCATAGGAACCCACACAACAGCAGCAGCAACCTCTGCATCAGAAGGTACCACAACAGAAGCAGCAACCACAGAAGCCCAACCAACATCAGCAGCAACCACTACAGCAACCACAGGAACCCACACAACAGCAGCAGCAACCACTGCAGCAGGAGGCCACACAAAAGCAGCAGCAACCACAAGAGCCCACACAATAGCAGCAGCAGCCACTGCAACAGGAGGTACCACAACAGAAGCAGCAACCACAGAAGCCCAACCAACACCAGCAGCAACCACTGCAGCAACCACAGGAACCCACACAACAGCAGCAGAAACCACTGCAACAGGAGGCAACACAACAGCAGCAGCAGCCACAGGAACCCACACAATAGGAGCAGCAACCCCAGCAGCAATGACAGGAACCCACACAACAACAGCAGGAACTACAGGAACCCACACAACAGCAGCAGCAACCACTGCAACAGGAGGCAACACAACAGCAGCAGCAGTCACAGGAACCCACACAATAGGAGCAGCAACCCCAGCAGCAATGACAGGAACCCACACAACAACGGCAGGAACTACAGGAACCCACACAACAGCAGCAGCAACCACTGCAACAGGAGGCAACACAACAGCAGCAGCAGTCACAGGAACCCACACAATAGGAGCAGCAACCCCAGCAGCAATGACAGGAACCCACACAACAACGGCAGGAACTACAGGAACCCACACAACAGCAGCAGCAACCACTGCAACAGGAGGCAACACAACAGTAGCAGCAACCACTGCAGTAGTAAGCAACACAACAACAACAGCAACTACAGTAGCTCAAACAACAGCAGCAGCATCCGGTGCAGCAGGAGGCAATACAACAGCAGCAGCAACCACAGGAGCCCTCACAACAGCAGCAGCAAACACAGGAGCCCAAACAACAGCAGCAGCAACCACAGGAGCCCAAACAACAGCAGCAGCATCCGGTGCAGCAGGAGGCAACACAACAGCAGCAGCAACCACAGGAGTCCTCACAACAGCAGCAGCAAACACAGGAGCTCACACAGCAGCAGTAGCAGCCACAGGAGCCCTGGCAACAGCAGCAGCAACCCCTGCAGCAACCACAGCCACCCACACAACAGCAGCAGCAACCCCTGCGGCAACGACAGGAGCTCACACAAAAGCAGCAGCAACTACAGGAACCCACACAACAGCAGCAGCAACCCCTACAGCAACCACAGCAACCCCCACAACAGCAGCAGCAACGACTACAGCAGAAGGCAACCCCACAGCAGCAGCAACTACAATAGCCCAAACAACAGCAGCAGACACCACTGCAGCAGTTGGCAACAAAACAGCAGCAGTAACTGCAGGAGCCCCCACAGCAGCAGCAGCAACTACAGGAACCCACGCAACAGCAGCAGCAACCCCTGCAGCAACCACAGCAACCCTCACAACAGCAGCAGCAACCACTACAGCAGAAGGCAACCCCACAGCAGCAGCAACTACAATAGCCCAAACAAGAGCAGCAGCAACCACTACAGCAAAAGGCAGCCCCACAGCAGCAGCAACTACAATAGCCCAAACAACAGCAGCAGCAACCACTGCAGCAGTTGGCAACAAAACAGCAGCAGTAACTGCAGGAGCCCCCACAGCAGCAGCAGCAACTACAATTGTCCAAACAACAGTAGCAGCAACCACTGCAGCAGAAGGCAACCCCACAGCAGCAGCAACTACAATAGCCCAAACAACAGCAGCAGCAACTACTGCAGCAGGAGGCAACACAAAAGCAGCAGCAATCACAGGAGCCCACACAACAGCAGCATCAACCACAGGAGCCCCCACAACAGCAGCAGCAACCACTGCTGTAGTAGGCAACACAACAACAGCAGCAACTACAGTAGCCCAAACAACAGCAGCAGCATCCGGTGCAGCACGAGGCAACACAACAGCAGCAGTAGTAACCACAAAAGCCCCCACAATGGCAGCAGCAACCACTACAGCAGAAGGCAACACAACAGCAGCAGCAATCGCAGGAGCCCAGACAACAGCAGCAGCAACCCCTGCAGCAACCACAAGAGCCCACACAATAGCAGCAGCAGCCACTGCAACAGGAGGTACCACAACAGAAGCAGCAACCACAGAAGCCCAACCAACACCAGCAGCAACCACTGCAGCAACCACAGGAACCCACACAACAGCAGCAGCAACCACTGCAGCAGGAGACAACACAACAGCAGCAGCAACCACAGGAGCCCACACAACAACATCAGCGACCACTGAAGCAGTAGGCAACATAACAACAGCAGTAACTGCAGGAGCCCCCACAACAGTGGCAGCAACCACAGGAGCCCCCCCAACACCAGCAGCAACCACTGCAGCAGGAGGCAACACAAACGCAGGAGCAACCACTACATCAGGAGGCAACCCCACAGCAGCAGCAACTACTGTAGCCCAAACAACTGCAGCAGCAACCACTGCAGCAGGAGGCAACACAACAGCAGCAGCAACCTCTGCATCAGGAGGTACCACAACAGAAGCAGCAACCACAGAAGCCCAACCAACATCAGCAGCAACCACTGCAGTAACCACAGGAACCCCCACAACAGCAGCAGCAATTACAATTGCCAAAACAACAGCAGCAGCAACCACTACAGCAGAAGGCAACCCCACAGCAGCAGCAACTACAATAGCCCAAACAACAGCAGCAGCAACCACTGCAGCAGGAGGCAACACAACAGCAGCAGCAATCACAGGAGCCCAGACAACAGCAGCAGCAACCCCTGCAGCAATCACAGGAGCCCACATGACAGCAGCAGGACCAACACGGACCTTCACAACAGCAGCACCAACCACTGCAACAGGAGACAACACAACAGCAGCAGCAACCACTGCAGCAGTAGGCAACACAACAACAGCAGTAACTGCAGGAGCCCCCACGACAGTGGCAGCAACCACTGCAGCAGTAGGCAATACAACAGCAGCAGCAACCATAGGAGGCCACATATCAGCAGCATCAACCACTGCAGTATTAGTGAACCCCACAGCAGCAGCAGCAACTACAATAACCCAAACAACAGCAGCAGCAACCACTACAGCAGGAGGCAACACAACAGCAGCAGCAACCACAAGAGCCAACACAACAGCAGCAGCAACCTCTGCATCAGGAGGTACCACAACAGAAGCAACAACCACAGAAGCCCAACCAACATCAGCAGCAACCACTGCAGCAACCACCGGAACCCACACAATAGCAGCAGCAACCACAGGAGCCAACAAAGCAGCAGCAGCAACCACTGCAGCAGGAGGCAACACAACAACAGCAGCAACTACAGAAGCCACCACAACAGCAGCAGCAACCACAGGAGCCCCCACAGCAGCAACAGCAACCACAGGAGCCCTGACAACAGCAGCAGCAACCTCTGCAGCAACCACAGCCACCCACACAATAGCAGCAGCAACCCGTGTGGCATCCACAGGAGCTCACACAACAGCAGCAGCAACCCCTGCAGCAACCACAGCAACCCCCACAACAGCAGCAGCAACCACTGCTGTAGTAGGCAACACAACAACAGCAGCAACTACAGTAGCCCAAACAACAGCAGCAGCATCCGGTGCAGCAGGAGGCAACACAACATCAGCAGCAACCACAGGAGCCCTGACAACAGCAGCAGCAACCCCTGCAGCAGCCACAGCCACCCACACAATAGCAGCAGCAACCCGTGCGGCAACCACAGGAGCTCACACAACAGCAGCAGCAACCCCTGCAGCAACCACAGCAACCCCCACAACAGCAGCAGCAACCACTGCAGCAGTAGGCAACACAGCAACAGCAGCAATCACAGGAGCCCACACAACAGCAGCAGCACTCACACGAGGCCACGCAACAGCAACCACTGCAGCAGTAGGCAACACAACAGCAGCAGCAACCTCTGCATCAGGTGGTACCACAACAGCAGCAGCAGCCACAGGAGCCCCCACAGCACCAGCAGCAACCACAGGAGCCCTGAAAACAGCAGCAGCAACCCCTGCAGCAACCACAGCCACCCCCACCCTCACAACAGCAGCAGCAACCACTGCAGTATTAGGCAACCCCACAGCAGCAACAACTACAATAGCCCAAACAACAGCAGCAGCAACCACTACAGCAGAAGGCAACACAACAGCAGTAGCAATCACAGGAGCCCAGACAACAGCAGCAGCAACCCCTACAGCAATCACAGAAACCCACATGACAGCACCAGGACCAACACAAACCAACATTATAGCAGCAGCAACCACTGCAGCGGGAGGCAACACAAGAGCAGCAGCAACCGCAGGAGCCCACATATCAGCATCAGCGACCATTGCAGCAGTAGGCAACACAACAACAGTAGCAACCATAGTAGCCCCCCCAACACCAGCAGCAACCACTACAGCAGGAGGCAACACAACAGCAGCAGCAACCACTACATCAGGAGGCAACACAACAGCAGCAGCAACCACTGCAGTATTAGACAACCCCACAGCAGCAGCAACTACTGTAGCCCAAACAACTGCAGCAGCAACCTCTGCATCAGGAGGCAACACAACAGCAGCAGCAACCACAGGAGCCAACACAACAGCAGCAGCAACCTCTGCTTCAGGAGGTACCACAACAGAAGCAGAAACCACAGAAGCCCAACCAACATCAGCAGCAACCACTGCAGTAACCACAGGAACCCACACAATAGCAACACCAACCCTTGCAGCAACGACAAGAACCCACACAACAGCAGCAGCAAACACAGGAGCCACCAAAGCAGCATCAGCAACCACAGGAGCCCTGACAACAGCAGCAGCAACCCCTGCAGCAACCACAGCCACCCACACAACAGCTGCAGCAACCCCTGCGGCAACCAAAGGAGCTCACACAACAGCAGCAGCAACTACAGGAACCCACACAACAGCAGCAGCAACCCCTGCAGCAACCACAGCAACCCCCACAACAGCAGCAGCAACCACTGCAGCAGTTGGCAACAAAACAGCAGCAGTAACTGCAGGAGCCCCCACAACAGCAGCAGCAACCCCTGCAGCAACCACAGCCACCCACACAACAGCTGCAGCAACCCCTGCGGCAACCAAAGGAGCTCACACAACAGCAGCAGCAACTACAGGAACCCACACAACAGCAGCAGCAACCCCTGCAGCAACCACAGCAACACCCACAACAGCAGCAGCAACCACTGCAGCAGTTGGCAACAAAACAGCAGCAGTAACTGCAGGAGCCCCCACAACAGCAGCAGCAACCACTGCAGTAGTAGGCAACACAACAATAGCAGCAATCACAGGAGCCCACATAACAGCAGCAGCACTCACACGAGCCCACGCAACAGCAACAGCAACCACTGCAGCAGTAGGCAACACAACAGCAGCAGCAATCACAGGAGTCCACACAGCAGCAGCAGCAGCAACCACAGGAGCCCACAGAACAGCAGCAGCAACCACACGAGCCTATACAACAGCAGCAGCAACCACAGCAGCCGACATCACAGCAGCAGCAACCCCTGCAGCAATCACGGGAACCACAAGAACAGCAGCAACCACTATGACTGCTGGCCCACTGATGCCCAACACCACAGTAGAACCTTTGGAGGTGAGTGATGCTAACGAAACTCAAAGAAGACTATGAAATAGAACAGAATTGAATAAAGTAAAATTCACTTCCATTGATGGTGTTTAACCTCATCATAGTGCACCTTCTTAAGTCTTTCTCCTCTCCTTGCAGACACCTGTCTCCAGGGCAGATTGTGGGCGCAAACAGCTCTGTGCAGCTGAGCCCTCTGGCTGCAACCCCTCACGAGCAGGATCATGTTTCTTTATTTCTGCCAAGCCGACCAGCAGTCGAAACTTTGAGTTTGGCCTCTCGGGAGAGTCTGATGGTTACCTTTCTGCTTGCCTGTCTCTTGATGCCACAGTGGTACGTCAAGTTCTATCACTCACCCACAGATGAAAGTAACATGAAGCCTAAGCCTGAGCCAATCATATAGTTTGTTTGAAGTCATATATGTCAACAACTACTAATTACTGTCTCTGGTTTTGCACCACAGGGAGGTAATGACACCTGCTACATTTGTGCAAACAACAATGGCGCTGTAAAATTCTTTAGTGCTTTCCTCGACAATAACAAGCTGACTCTTACAGAGGTGAGTACGTGGCTCTACATGGCTCAGTGTAGTGGTGGTGATAGAGCTGGGTGAGAATATATATATTAGCCTGTTGGAGCCCACTTTCATGGTAGGGATGTGCAGAGGGCCCGGTGTTTGTATTTGTATCTGTATTTGTTGAGGCAGTAAAATTATTTGTATTTGTATTCGAATAAAAGTGGAAATAAGCTTAAAAGTCCTGTTTTTATTACACTTCTAATTTTAGAAAATTAAAGTGTAACAGTAAGTGTTCATGAATAAAGTATCTTACAAAGGAGGTCCCCACACCAGGTTTTGAGTCTCCCAGATCATAGAGGACTGCGCTGACTACTGAGCTAAAAGTTTACTTATTGCCTCATTGCAGACAGAGGTCTACCTATGTAAACACCCATAACACAGAGACAGCACACCATGTAACATGTAGGGAGAAACTTCAATGGCAATTATTGCTTTGCACTTTTCAGTTATTGCCTATTTTTTACAACCTAACTTTGTTGAAAGGAGAAGTGGAACAACAGGTTATTGAGAGTCCCTTGGAAGCACTTTGCATGTGTCAGTAGCTCAGCTTTATCTCTGGGGAACACTCCCAACAAATAATTTTTAAAATATTTGTATGAAACCCACTATTTGTGCTTTGCCGAATAATGTATTTGTATTCGAGCACACCTCTATTTCATGGCGGTCTGGCATACCTTTTATTCTATTGTTGTTTTTCCTGCATAAGAAAAAATCTAATATATAGTACTATGATATACAAATGTGTTTAAAAAAATGTACATGGACAATGATAGTTACAGCTGATTGAGTTTAGTTATGAACCTGATTTCTATGTTTTGAGACAGGGACAGATATAAGGATCCATTCTATGATATGAATGTCTCTCCTTGCTTATATAAGGCTTGTTCCATGTAATCTTCTTTTGTTCCACAAATCAAATACTGAACAGAGACATTTAATGGTTCAATCACCTGCTGCTCATACAATATTGAGGCAAACATTAATTCAATCCATCATCACCTGCTGGTATATAAATATTGCTTACATTAATAAACCATTGAAAACTCATTCAACTGTCTTTTCTCTGCAGCTGAACGTGAATTCTGTGAAGGGCCGTGTCGATGGAAAGAAAATCCAGTGTACATTTGCTGCCACCATACCGGCCCAACTTACTAGAGCACAAAGTCGCTCAATCTCAGTCGCCACTGGAACGTTCAGCGCCAGTAAGATAACATTTCAAATATACAAATTCACACACATCATCATCAGCAATTCCAGCAGTCAAAGAGTCTGATAATATTTTCTCATGTGCTTAAAGCATATCAGTAATGTTTTTTGTCTTATTCTTGCACCTTCAGCTTCTGGTGCTCTGGGATCCCCCACCACAGTAATACGGACCCCTGTTGTAAACTTGGCAGATCCTAATGCCACTGTCATCAATGAACTTGCCAACAACACCACCACTACCATCACCACCACTTCCCCCACTAGCCACGCCATTACACTACAGCAATCCCTGACACAAGGTAAGCAAGCAAGAGATAGGGTTGTTTTTCATGAGATACCCAAGACTACACAACATCTTCCTTAGGAGATAACATTTGTTTGTAGAATGACTGATATATACATATATATATATATATATATATATATATATATATTTCTTTTTCTTTTTTAATAATTCAATGTTTAAAAAATTCCCTGTTCTTCCATCCTTCACTATAGCTCTCCTGGTCACTGTGGGTGTGCTGGGTCTGGCCATGCTTTGAGGACACTGACACCACTGTGAATCGAGACAAGAAAACTTGACTGTCTATATACACATGCAACTTAATATGAACTTAAAACATCTCAAAGGAGGTTAAAGCTACACAGTATATCCCAAATTATTAGGATCATGCTTATGTCGTATCAGCTCATCGCAGGTAAAGAAGAGGGAGTAGTGGAGGGAGGTCACTCTTCTGCAGCCTTAAGGACTGCTGTCACATCTGCAATAAGCTTTGAAACAAAGAAATCAATTAATTTTGAAGAGTTTTTAACTGAATGTTATATGTAATCCTTTTATCTTTGTTTTGTAACCATAAGACTGCTGAATTTATGTCTTATGAGCTACATAATTGCAGGCAGATGCCGCTGATGCAAATCAATGTAGAATATATATAATTAAATTGCTAGAATGACGCACAAATGAGAAGCACTATTACAATCAGAACCATTACAAGTAACCAAACCTCAAAACCAAATCAAGTTAAGCAGTACCTGGCTTTGACCTGTAGATGTCAGGCTTTATACATTTTTCAAGGAGAGTTAGGATCTGGTTACATTCTAAGCCCACATTATTACAGTCAGGCAAATATCTCATGACTCAGCAAATCCACGGTAAGGCCTGGAACCGTCAAATTATTGAATTGTGATGCCAGAAAAATATCCTATGGTAAATTGCAGAAGTACAAAGTTGTCAAATTGTAGGCTTTTTTGTCACAAATCTGAATGAATAACTATTTTAAAATCATTATATTCTTTTGTTTACTTTCAGAATAGGCAGATGTGCCCTTATGAAGGACCATAATTATTTTGTTTTGTGCGTGTCACAGCAGATTAATATGTATGTGTTATGTTTCTTGTTACACACACAAAGCAAGCCAATGAATAATATATTTTTCTTTTCCTGTCACTCATAATGATGCCAGCAAATAGCAGACGTATGTTTTTAACATTATATCTTATATTATTCTGTGTGGTGTGAATGTTGAATGAATGAGAGAGAAAGTATGTACATGTTGTTGATTATTCAACAATGTGCTTAAAATTAAGCCCTCATGCATGGGCTGATATTAAGTATCACTGTTATTACATCCTGTGTGCATTTACAAATTTCTCTGCCTTTTTAAAAACTAATTTAGCTGTTAATACTTACTTATGCAGAGTCCATCAAATAACATTTGGAACATATAGACCACTGTTCGGTGAATAAAATCCAAGGCAATCTATATTCTATAGATTACCACCAATAGACGGATTTCAAGAAACGTGATTATCACGATAATACCATTTATTGAGATTTTTTTTAACCTATGATAATCCTAGCTTGAAAATTTGATACCAGCACATCGCTAATAGACAAACTGTAGAAAAAATAGAGAAAATCTAATATAAATAAAGTTGGAGACTGGGGATGTCCTGATCAAGATTTTTGGCCCTTGCTCTGATCCAAATCGTTTAATATTGGGTATTTACCAATACAAAGGCTGATTTCATACATATATTTATGTTAATGCTGCCCAATGCCCACAAGCTACAAATGGAAAATTAGATAAGAGAAACCTAAAATTATCCTAAAAGAAAAATTGTGCCAAAGATGCTCAGTATGCACAATAAAAAATGGTAACAATAAATATAAACACAGGAGCAGAAGATATGCAACGTTGATTAAATATGTATCTAGCACATGAAATAACATGTGAAGCTCACTAAATTCAGCACACATTATCTTTCACGAGATACTTGATCCAAATACTGGAGGTTTTGGTTTAAAAATTATCATCTTTGTTGATATGATATAAATGAAACTTTAACTGGGAGGATTTGACTCCTGAAACTGACGTGACACAATCAGCAAGACTGCATTTATCACTCTGTTGAACTACAAAACGCTTGTCCACTTGTGATTGTACAGTAGTGTTACAGAGTGGAGTCCCTTCCCTTGCAAATGATCTTCAGCTGAATACAGACACCAGCTTGCAGAAAATGCACAAACTCGAAAAGAAAACCAAGTCAAGTTACAGATTTAAGTTAATAACTTATTTCATTTTGTGCATTCAACTTTTTAAATCTCCACATTCTCCAGTGAATGCCACAATCATTTATTTTGAGCAAAGAAACACACTCGGAGCGAAAGATCAAGCCTTTGCCACAATCACACCTGGCCTGTAAATGATCTGAATACTTCTTCCACCACTGCATTTAAGACACTTTTAAAATTAGATCTAACAACCAGAATGTCATGTTTGCCCATGTTACAGTAAATTAGCAATATACAGATGGGTGATAAATTAAAGGAAAAACTACATTAAAGGGATCTGGTGGCTCTGTTATGCTGAGGGGGGCATTTTGCTGGCATGGTTTGGGTCCACTTGTCCTCTTAGAGGGAAAGGTCACTGCTAATCTATACAAAGTTGTTCTGAGTCATCACCTTTATCCTATGATGAAACATTCCTATCCTGATGGGAGTGGTCTCTTCCAGGGTGACAATACCCCAATTCACAAGGCATAAGGGGTCACTGAATGGTTTGATGAGTATGAAAATGATGTGAGTCATATGTTGTGGCCTTCACAGTCACCAGATCTCAACCCAAATTGAACACGTACGGGAGATTTTGGACTGATGTGTTAGACAGCGCTCTCCACCACCATCATGAAAACACCAAATGAGGTAACATCTTTTTGGAAGAATGGTGTTCATCCCTCCAGAAGAGTTCCAAAATGTTTCAGAATATCAAAATATTTCTGCTGTAGAACCTGATACCTGTTGCTTTGGACTGGTTATGAAGAGCATCCAAAAAAACAGTGTACAGTCCATAAACAGCAACATTTTGTCAGTGGAAATCTGTTAAAACATCTGTTTGGCAGATACATGATGGGTGACAGGTGGTTCTGAATGCCTGGGATTTCCATGAAATTCACCAAATAGCCACAAGAGTCTGCCCCTGAGTGCTACTCCAACCCTTATGGAGGAACGGCCAGCAGAGAGAACGCTTTCTCTGGGAAGACCAGCCTGGAGAGGAGCTCTCCAACTTTATCTGCCAATCAGGTTGGGCTTACACTTCATATACTGCAATGCATGCATGCCCATATAGTACATCGCTGCAATGCCTTCACCAGCTCCTTCTGCCCCTCTAGGTGCAGATGATGGAGTGCACATCCATAGTATAGTGAACTATACTATACTGTGTGTATTGGAACCTATATATTTCAAGTTTGAAACAGGAATTGCCTGCACAGCTTGGATCATAAAAGCTACTTTTTGGGTGGCTCCTCAAGATACAACTTTTCTGCATAAAACATGGAACATTGTTCTCTTCATACATGGGATAAGGTCATTGACTGTAACCTCATGTAACCAAACCTCAATTTCACCATGCTTACAGAGGACTGGGGAAAATCTTACACAAAAAAAGAAGCACATCAAGACTGTAAAAGTCTTGAAGCAGCTGTTTCATATCTTTTTGTCTCTGCCCTTCTGCTACAAACTTCCGTTGGAGGTGTCTGTGAGATACCTGCCACCAAACAGTAAGAGTATCTAATCTAAATGTTTTTTTTTTCTTGGATTGTTTTTGCATTTCTGCTGTGGTTCACCATGTTTGCTTTTTATTAAAAATATCCGCAAATTTTGGACTTACTGAAATCATGCATAACTGCACATAATCACCACTAATTTAAAAATAAATAGAAATTCATACTCGTAATATCAACAACAACAACAACAAAACTCACAACTTCACAGGGGAAGGAACTTGCATTCCTACGTAACATATTTTTAGTTTTCCTTTCAGATGGTTTAGGAGGTATAAAGATAAAAAATGTGTGTGGAAGACCTTGGAGATATGAAATGCAGAACTGAATTATCAACATAAAACAACAGACAATGCTGCATATTCTGTAATTGTCTGACTGACCTTGAGGTAAGAAAGAGTGAATAGATTTCCATATTGTGCTGGTGAGTCATAACATGCTAAAATATGCAAAATAGTCACTTTTTAAGTCTTGCTAATGAAGCTGAATGATTGGATTGTCAAATTGAGCGGCTAATAATGAATAATCAAACGAAAAAGAAGGAATAATGATGGAAATAAATATTTGGCAACTAGTTTTGGACCTTTAAGTTTATGATCTCCCCACTCAGGTCATACAGTTGCATCACGACCCCCCTCTTCTTTGAACCCTGTCAGTTAAACTCCATAACAGAATAATATAAAGGCACAATTATACAAAGGAAGCAATACAAGCATTGGCAAACTTCTCTATTAGATACAGTATCCTGCTATCGGTGTGGCACAATCCTTTCAGCTAGAGGGATTGAAAATGAAAGTGATTGCCTCCATCTATTGTAGTGATATTTCTTTATGCATTTCATGTAGTAACAAAATTAAATAATAAGTTAAAGAAGAGGTCTCCTACCAGTGGATCACCTCTTTACAGAAGCTCTTTTCTCTTCTGTTTTTATATCAATGTGATAACCCCCTATGAACACTAGGAGGTGCTGTTGAACTATTATGTACAAAATTTACTCCATTCCTTCACTCCATTCACTTCACTCTAAACACAAAGAGCAGTGCTATAGCAACCACTTTAACACTAACATGGGCAATAAAGCAGTAGGAGCCATAAGAAATTGTGAGTCATGGCAACTCAAACTTAAAATGTGACTTTATGTTTATAAGAAGTAAGCCGCTCTCACCATGCTATAAACTTGTCCACTGTACTGGAAATCTACTGGATATGGCATGAAGAGATGGTGCAGTAAAACATATACCGGAAAATTGAATGTTTGTTGAAAGGACAAACTTGACAAGAGAAAAAAACCTTATGTTCCTTCTTCAGGATAGTTTTATAGTTTTTGATTGAAAAAAAGCCAAATATTATGCAGAGTTGGCGACGTTAGGGTTGGTTTCCCCCTTGAATTGGATGATAGAAAGTTTAAGGAGCTCTCAACAGACAGCAGGATAACAGATTTAGTTGAGTCTGTAAATTCTAGGTAAGGGTCTGTGTTACTGTATGATTCCCATGAAATCAAACACTGTATCATTACATCTCAAGTTGAACTTTTAATTTAGATGCTGCATGGTGTAAATCTTACTCTCACACCATTTAATCCCTTAGATAACTTACTTCCTTACTAAAATCAGAGTCATAAGAGTTAACCTTACATTCCCATCAGGGCTGGCTATCTTTTGCAAAGCTGTCTAAAGTTTGAGGAAATAACCCTGATGATGTCACAAGGAGACATTTCTACACATCATGGCAGCATGACCCATGGGATCTTAAAGTCAGGATATTTTGAGCTCTGATGGATGGATTTTGACCATTCTCTTTTTTTTCTGCAAGCTCCAAGCTTTTGGAAGTCCAATACAAAATGGGTGGAGTACTCCTTTAACCCTTCTTTAATGTCAGATGGGCGGCAAAAGAGCCATCTTTAAGACCGCTTACAACCTCAACAACGTGGGGTAAAATCCATTCTGCAAAAAAAAAAAAAAAAAAAAAAAAAGTGTGAAGTGTTTGTTCTTTATCATTGTGGTTCTTTCGCAGCCATTGTAAGAAAATAGAAACAGACACACTATAGCATTAATAATTTGAGTATTTTCTAGGACTGCCACATTTTTATTAAATTAAGCTTAATTACAAAGAGACTAATTATCTCCCACTGAGTATAAAGAACGTGCAATTTCTCCAACAGCCAAACAATAAAACATCAGAAGTTTCTTTTTGCAATTACACCGCACTGGGTGGGGTAACGGCTTTTTTTTATTGTCTATTCATTTAAGTTACTCTGGGGGTAAAAAATGGAAAGTTTGAGCGCTGAGAGGGACTGTGGGGCTCTTGTTAGGTGAGAGGAGAAGAGGGAGGAGGAGAGGGAGGTGGGAGTGCGTGGGACTGCCGGGCAGACGGAGAAGGGGGTGGGGGAAGGGGGTGGGGTGGGATATGCAGCTTGGACATTCCCAGGGCTGGGAAATACAGCGCAGAGTGTGGAAGGCCGGGGAAGAGAGGCAGACTTTTTTCTTTACGCGCTGAAATCAGTCAAAGGAAGTAATGGAGGCTGTTTAATAAGACTTTTATAAGAAGTGAAGGGAGAAAGTTTTTTTGCGGAGAATGCGGAGAGGAAGCGAATCCAGGAAAGGAGTTGAGGACTATGTAGGAATTCCCGACTGAAGTCATGGTAAGTCCCCACTTTTTTAAGCAAATGGAGAGTCCAGATCTGTCCGGGAAATGCTAAAAAAAAATAGTTTTCTAGCAAAAGAAGAGACACTGTTATTGTTCAAGCTTTAGTCATGTATCACAAAATATTTCCAAACATAGGGCACGTGCCATTATTTTCATTTTTTAAGTCCTGTAAGCTGTTATTATAGGGTTTTCTGTTTTTAACTTATGGTAACGTGACATTTTAAAGTTTTGCCTCCCTTAAATTTAGTTAAAATTGTCAGATTTAGGATACTTTAGCATTAAACAAACATCCAGGCATCCATATGTGCTTTGAAAACTTCAAACAGCATTACTTTTATGTATCTTTTCATCACTTCTCAGAGAGGCACGCATTGGATTTTGGCTAGAGGATAAGTCAGCAGTGTATTTAATTGCGTACAAAGTTGTCAAATCCCAATGGCAAGCAAATTTTAATGACATGATTTAACTTTGGGTGTCTTTTTTGTGGTTGACTTGTAGAGGGAATAAGGGGCTCCAAGAAAGAGAATAAACCCTCTGTTGCATCTCTGGGGATTTTGTTTACCATCTCCACCCACACATGGTGTGATCAGTGACATACAGAGGCGCAGAGACAGAGAGATGAGTTAGGCAGGCAGGCAGACACACGCACACATATAAGGAGGCAAATAAAATTAAGAAAGAAAGGAATTAACAGAAAAAAATTTTAGATCATGTTCCCCCGATTCTGTGTGCGGGGCAGGGTGGAGCAGTTTGGCAGAGAGAGGAAGTGAAAAAAGCAGAGAGAAAGGGAGAGCTGGAGAGGGAAAGAGTGGAATAAAAGAGGAGGGTAGGGTTACTTTTTATTTTAGGAGACTTGGACGGCAGCAGCGGTGGTTTCAGTGATGCCGCATTTTCCACATTGGACCTGGGAGAAAAGAGGGGGGGCGGGAGAGAGAGAGAGAGAGAGAGAGAGAGAGAGAGAGAGAGAGAGAGAGAGAGAGAGAAATAAAAAAGAGAGAGAAAGGGGAACAAGGGATGGCATGGACTTCAGGGCAGGAAGAACATGTGCTGTACAGTTTCATTTCCCTCGGTAGCCAATTGGGAAAGTTTAGAATGGAAAACAACAACAGATGTACACACAAACCACATAAACACAGCAAAATCACAGCAAAATCATCAGTGAAAATACTTGTTCTGTTACACCGAGCTCATTGGAGTGACTGCATCAGCTGTTTTAGTGACCAATCATCCAAACAACATTTGCCCAGTACATAAAAACACCGCAAGAGGAATGAATTCAATCACACATACTCGCTCAGGGACAAACATGGCTGCTAACACATGCACATAGGTGTTAAAATGCATCAGCAAGGAGCTATGCACGCACACAAAGTCATACAGTCACACACACAAACTGAACGCCTTTGCCAAGAATATGTGACAGAGGATATTTCCATTCCCTCTGTCTGGCGTGCTCTGATTTTGAAACTCAAATGGGATGTAACAATCCTCGAGGAGTTTGGCAAGATTTAAAAAAAAAAAAAAAGTCTGATGAAAGTTAGCAAATGATTCTCTGTGTTTGTTTTAATCTGCTTGGAGTACCAGGCGGGTGGAGATAACAGCACTAAAACTCTCCAGACGGGGTCAGCTATGTTGTCAATCACAGGAATCTTTAACTGAGTTTCCTGTGATTGTCAAGACTCTCTGACACATACAGTGCAGGCAGAAAAAGGATGGTCACTTTTCAATGCTGAACTCTGTTACTCGTGGGCATCGAATCAGCGTCTTTATGGGACATCCAAGCAGTTTGTTTATTTTTAATTTGCATTTCAGCATGAATTCCATCTTAACTTTGTTGTAAAAATTCGGAATACATAGAAAATGTGATCTTGAAATTGAAGGATAATTCTAGTTTTTGCTTTTTTTTTTTTTTTTGACAGTTTAACTTATTTTTGTAGTTTTGGCCATTGTTTCTATGAGTAATAAGGACAACACACTCACCAAGTTAATTGCTGAGATGTGGAAAGATGCCAACCTTATCTGATCGAGCCAGTTGACTTCCTGTCGGCTCTCCAGATACATGAATGGCGTAGAATTATTCAATATTACGTCTCTTACTGATTTTCAATTTTCACCCACTAAACTTACCGTAGTTGTGCGCACATAGTTTTTCTGTGCAGGTAAGGATTATTACTGACAATTCAGGTGTGCTTACTTTCAGTTTTACTTCCAAATAAAGTAGTTTTGATCTCTTTGATCTTGCCTTTTGTCATTTGATTGTCATTTGACCACTGCATTTCAAGTTGTGTTTAAGTCCAATATTGACTCTCCTTTTAGCTCTGTTTTGGTCTCCACCAACTCCTGAGGGAAATATCTGGTTCTTAAGCTGCGAAATGCTCCACTGTGTTCACCAGCTAGTCGCTAACTTTGCCTGTTTGCTGTTTAGTGTTGGGTATATAGTGTAAAGTCAGTTTTTAGAGCTTCATTGCTGAAAACAGCTGCCGGCTGAGGCTGAAAACAATGCTGATGAGAGCCACACAAGTGAACCAAAACAGTAAAGCTGCAGGCAGTTAGCTGAAAGATGCTACAAAGCTAGAGCTGAGGGGAGAGTTTTCAAAGTCGAGTTCATAACTGTGATCCATTGTTAACATATAAATATTGACTATAGCTGCTTTAAAGCTACTTTGTAGGTTATATTGGGAAATTTCAGCCGCCAAAAAGACCAATAACACCACCAAATGTATCAAACTGCCACGATCTCTCATCTCTTATGATACACTACTTGTACCTTACGCACTATTCAAATATGAGACAATGAATGGATGAAGGGTTGTGTGAAATCTCATCTTGTGTGAAACTTGCCTCAGCAACAGACTGTGGCACTTAAATCCATAAAAGATCTCGGCAAGCTGTTTGACCTACTGTATGTCAGGTTAGATTATACAGGAAGATTTAAGAAAGGAAATCAGTTTCAGGGGCTCTCCTCTTTCCTCATCCTTTTTTTCCCCCTTTGTCTGTCTGCCTCTTTATCCCCGTCTCCTCTCTACGCCTCCCCTCTTCTACTTTTCTGATCCCTCTTTCTCTGTTGCATTCTTTCTATTTTTTTTTTTTTTATACAAATCATGTCATCTTCTGTCAGCCCCCCTTTCTCCCAGCTCCTTTCTGCTCTATCTCCCTTCCTCTCTTTCTCTGTCCTTCGTGTACTGTAGGGGTCTACATCTGGTTTCTATCATAGTTGGTGCTGCTCTTGTTTCCCATCGATCTCTCCCACTGGTCAGCCTCCTCCTCCTCCTCCTCCTCCGTCTTTTCTCTTTTCCTCTTTCTGTCTGAACCCTCTCTCTCTATAGTTCTCTCAATGTCTCTCTGTCACTTTGTCTCCCTTTCAATCAGTTTCTCTATTCACTCATGCATCAATAAGTTAAACCAGCTTGAAGGACGTTTCAAGTGTTATATACAGTACATTACAAAGCCACTTGAGTTTTCACTTTCTTGCTTTGTCCTTCTCCTATTTTTCTCTCTGCATCAAGCATCTGTTTGGATGACTATGGCTGCCTCTTCCGTTTCAGCTTGCGTACATGGGAGAAAGACAGGAAGTCTGACGCAAAAATGACAAACCCCGATCCCGTACAGTGTGTCTGTATTCAACACACAAATAGGAGGATGCACACTCATGCACGCTGTCTTCACTGACATGAACACACTTTTCCACACATACACACACACTTTTGACCGTAAATAACAGTGGACAAAGTGAGTGTGACGTTTGCAAATGCCACCCATGTTGATATTTTTTGGTGCCAGAGCAGTAAGCAGATAAAAACTGATCCTGACGGTTTGTCAATCTGTAAATTAGTAAGCAAAAACAACATGATACAACCCAGAGTCTCATGGGAGCTCTGAGTCAGTTGTTATATTATTCATACAGCCTGACAAAAGAAAGAAAAACATGGTTCACTTAATACTTTTTGACCAGCACTTTCAACCACATTTCACAGTTTTCCTCAGTGGATGGAGTTTTCTCAGCTGTCACCATGCAACTGAAATATGGAATTTCAGTTTCACAATAACTTTTAACAAGTTCCCCTCCACCCAAATATCTGTTTGTCTTCTTCTTCCTTCATTTGGATGTTTAAGCTTCATTGTGCAGAATGAGTTTGGCACCAGAAGATTGTTTTCACATTCATCTGCTGCAAGTGGAACATTTCGCTCACCAAAAATCTGAGTTTAAGGCGTGTACTCAGAGGTATGATTTGTGACATCACAACTAGTTTGGGAGCCATTAGTGGTCCAGTATGCAACTTATACATATGTGGTGTGGAAACTTGAAGCCTCCAGTGCACATACACTGACAATGGACTTTTTAGTTAAGTAGGAGTCATCAAGTAAACTTTTGAAATAGAACATATTTGCATATTCATAGATTCAGGATTTTTCAGGGAGAAAGTGGAAGTAATTTTAAGGATATTTAACAATGTAATTGAAGTTTTTTGTGAATAAAACTCAGATCAAACACAATTTATTATTCTAAACAGAGGATTTTTATGTCTTAATACATCAATGGAGGGTATCTTTACAAAATACATGTATACATAATTTCACCATGTATTTGGTAAATTCATTAAAAACTTTATAAAAACTGCAATGACTCTCCGTATTACCCCTAATATTTTGTTTGTACTATTTTAACTACACTTAACACATTTAGCGAATACAATTGAGTCTGAGCAGTACTTTCCCCGCTGCACAATTTGTTCCAGACTGGTGACATGTGTTTGAAAGACATTTACTAGGAAGGCATTGCTTAGAAACAAGTCTGTTTATTAAGTATGAATAGTCACATGCACTTCTGTGGTGGAGGCTTTAATTCTAAAATAATCCGACATGTTTCCTGTCAAGCTCCTAGCTGAGACTTGTTCCTCATCGTCTTTCTAGTTTGGTCGTCTTTGGAAATGCATGTGTGTACAGCTAGTTCTCAAAAAGAATGCAAATGATGCTGGTAGCATTTGCAAGGACATGTCTGATAAATGCAAAGCCTCGATTTCCAGATGCTTTTGTCTAAAGTGACTTACTTACAGTAAGACATGTGAGTGCATTAGCATCAAGTATCCGACTGAAGAGTAAGTGGATTACACCTTTAGTCCCTTCAAGAGGCGCCAGGTTTTTCATGAAAGTTTCCTTCTGTCTTGGACTCTGAAAAGTAACTTAATTTACAAATTTAATCAGGGCTTTGTTTTATGTGTATGCACGGTTCTGTGAACGAAAGGAAGACTAACTAATTGCATCAGATGCACTGTAAGCTAGGTTAAACAGGAGTGAAGTATAGCTGAATAAATCATCTTGACCTGTTACCCAGACCAAACATATGACATAGCTGTGTTGCTAATACATTAAATAAGCAGTATTAATTTTACAGGATTTTGTGAGTTGATAGAAAAGCAGCATCACTCTTTTCTTCTCTATTAGACAGCAGTCTGTATTGTGCTGCCAGACTGAAATTCCATTCTTTGGATATTATCAGTGGTGTATCCTGTCGAAAACTGTGTATACAGGCATGCAAACACAAAGAGAGTCAATGTTGAGTGAACATGGTGTAAAAGGCTCTGGTGGCATACAATTATTCATCACACATCCAAACCAAATATTGTTGCAGGCGAGCTAGCTTGAAACTAAGTAAGCTACATTGATTTTAGCTTGTCTGCCAGTCACAATATCAACAAAAGTGTTGGTATGAAATTGTAGCTAATGAGTTTAAAAAGTGGTTTTAGATAAGCTCTTCAAACTTCAATGGCCCATTTGTACCAACACTTAAGTAATGAAGCACTATGAGTGGTACATTGTTGTGCGGCTGCTCTCAAACACAAACCTCATATTTGATACTGAGAGGCTCTATTGAGCCAGATGAACTCAAATTTTACAGTCGTTCCCATTCAGCTTGATTCTGATGAATGTACGGAAGCTGTGCAAAGGCTGAATACAGTACAGTACATACTTACAGTAGATACATACAAAAAAGTGTCATGCATTTGAGAAAACAGACATTAAAACGACATCAGAAAGTGTCCACTGTCAGATCAGCAATATGTTTTAGCTTTTACTTTCATTCACCATCATGTTGAATTAACTCAAGTCTTGTGGGATGCTTTAAAAAGGTTTCAGTCTAAGAGGAAGCTCCTGCTGTCTTGCCTTGCAATCCCCTGAACCCCCCGCTGTGCTTTTACTAGACTAAATATGTTCTGTCAGTGAGCCAGAAGGCAGTTTGAACCTCTTTTACAACTACACCTATTACAGCACGCTCTGTGACTGACTGTTGTTTACCATCTTCTACACAGTGAGACACCTTCTCCTGTATAAAAGATGTACGGTATGTCTTTACACAGACTTTAATTTAACCGACTTGAACCCCTTTTTCAAACATTGCAAGATTTGTGTTGCATTTAAGTTAGAGAGTAATGTTGGAGACTTTTATACATGAGTAAGAAACATCTCCAAATCTATTACAGTATCAAACAACAACATATGTCTGCTTTAACTGTCTGTTTTTACTTCTTACAACTTATTTAATCTAGTCTTGGTCTTAAAATCTTGCTTGTTTTTGTAAAGAAAGAGAATATCTTCAAATGTGGTGGCTTAATTTAACTTGTTTCCAGTGTGGAGTGGTGCAATGAAGTGCACCGCTGCTTTTTTTCTGCCTTGTTTCAATGTAATGACTCCTAAAAAGGTTAATTGCTCAGAAACTTCTATGAAATGGCAGAATTTCTTTACTTTTTTAAGATAAAAAAGGATGAATTAAATAATTACTCTTATGTCCTTTTAATATGAGCATTTTACAGTATGTGTGCCTGCCAAAAAAAAAAAACTTATTGGAGAATTAGTGGTTTTGTTCACTGAAACCCAGCACACTAAGATGACCTTTGAGCTTCTCTGCTTCTGGAAACCTGAGCCATGTTCAGCAACATTTATGCAAGATTTGTCATTTGTTTTCCAAAATTCTTCTGTGACTATGGAAAAATAAATCGATAGGATTTTGAGCCCAGTGTCACTCTGCTGTTGATGCCATAAGGACTGAAGTCACAGTTGAAAACATTTGCTCTGCAGCCAAGAGAGTGGATAAGGAAACAAGACGTAACATCTCCTGTGAATGACCCTGAGCAACCTCAGCAGAACAGGACTCCAACTAGAGTTATACTGTAGGTCGGATGTGACGTTTTTTAAATGTTCTGTCTTGTTTATAAGTCTCAGACTTTCCTCTTTGGTTCTCAACCCTCCATTCAGAAACTGACCTCCAGTGGCCCCAGTCATTTTCCACCTTAATGCTTGTTCTCTTCAGAGTCTAAATTTCCATTTTCTCCTTCTTTCTTCCATGCTTTGGTAAAATAACAATTCTTGACATTTGTTTTAACCTTCATTTTAATTAATTTTGCTAGGACGTTTCAGACTGAGTTGCGTAAGTTAGTCTCAGAAAAACTACAAATACTTTCCTGTTTTTGGTACTCATTCTATCCTTCTCTGTGGCTAACCCCAAACCCCCTCTGTACATATAAACAAACCTCAAAAATAATTTTCACATACTGTTGAACCTAGATCTTCTTCCATAAACCTCCCGCACCACCACCAACTCATTCCCTCCTGGCCTCCCTCGCTAGCCGCTCTTCTCTTTTTCCGTACACTCTGTTCTACCCATTCTGGGTTTTCTCCCATGGCTTTCTGTCCATCCCCTCGGTCGTTGTAGTTATTCAGCACAATATGCCGACTGTTGAAGAGAATCTCGACATAATTGTTGTCAGATGATATTCAGAGAGTCGGATGGAGGTGAAACAAAGAAAGTTGGGTATAAAAAAAAAAAAGAGAGATGAGGAAAGAAAGAGCAGCTACGGGGATAAAAAAAAAACTGAGAAGAGAAGCAGATGGTAGGTTTGAGAGGAAGTGTGGAGGGAGGGAGCGAGAAAGAGAGAGGTTAGGAAAGAGAGAGAAAAAGTTGCAGGTTGCCATGCCAACAGGCCATGTAGAAAAATAAACACTGTATGTGTTGCGTACTCTGCTCTGTCACCCTCCACCTCACTGGCCGGCCCAGTGTTATGATGTGTGTGTGTGTGTGTGTGTGTGTGTGTGTGTGCACGTGTATGTGCGCGTGCATGTTAATGTACATGCATCTGCACATGCATGTACGGTATGTACTTATGTGTATGTGTGTGTGTGTGTGTATTAGGGAGTAGTTTGACTCTTTTGTTTCTGGGGGTACTTACATTCACTGGGCCTCGAAGGAAATGTTTGACACTCCCCAGACCATACAACAGGAAGTTGAAAGTAGAGTATGTGTGTATATTTGTCACTGTGTGTGTGTGTATGTGTGTCAACAAAAGGCGAGACAAGCCGGCTGTTAAACACAAACACAGACATTAGAGTTGACTCACTGTCCGTTTATGGATTAACCCTTTCTTACCATCTTTGTCTCTCTCTCTTTCAGGGTTCGGAGGCAATGGAGGATTGTGTGCAGGGGGCGCTCTCGTCTCTTTATCCTCCTTTTGAGAGCACAGCGCCGCCCCTCCTCTCCCAGGTAGATCTCACAAGCACACACACCTTAATTCTAGTCTTTGCAGTAATAAACATGGGTATATAAATAATGCAGATTCAATTAAATGATAAGGGTGTTGGAGTATGTGGGGAAGGCGATGTTCTGTGCAGATAAAATGGCCTTCTCCGGATATAAACTGCTGCTAGAAGCCAACACAAACAAAATCTATCTAGCTGGTCAATTATAGTCAAACTCTATTCCACAAACCAGGATCTTGACATGACCTGTACTGCCAAACACTTCAACTCTTTTCATTTGAAGTTTGAACTTCCATTGTAGGAAAGAGCGGTCAGCTGGGTAAAAGTGATTTGATATCTTACAGGTGCAACTTTACGCTCTTTTATCTTCGGCTTAGCATCACAAAAGTCATATGTGTTGTCATGTGTAATCCTCATATTTTCCTTCAAGCATTGTTTCAGCAACAACCCATTCTCAGTATGTTAAATAATGAGAGTTTTGTAATTGGTTTGTTCCAAGTTGCCATGTAGCTCCCATTCATAATTCTTTGCTGCTATGGAAAAATAAAACTGCCTGATGAAATAATAAGGATCAAGTGAAGCAGCCTTTGTGATTTTTACGTTTTGAATTTCTGATTACATGCTGTCTGAGTCGAGGAAATTCTTCCACTCTTGGGCAAACGAAACCCTTTCGAAATCCATTGGATACAGTCACAAATGCATGGCAGTGCAACTGAAACAAAGACTGTTCTTACTTCATGAGAAGTTGATGTTTCGAAGAAGAAAGGTTTTCACAATGAAAGCAGTGATTTGTGAAGTCTACAGCTTTTTGTTTTGTGCTAATCATCTGCCCCTTCTACATATTTTTCCAGGTCTTCTCTGTCCTGGAGTCGACCTATCAACATGACAGTCTTCGCTACCTCCTGGACTACTTCGTTCCTGCCAAGCACCTCCTGCACAAACTCCAGCAGCATGCCTGTGTGAGTTCCAGACTGCAAACACTGCAGATGAGAACACACACAAAGCTGTATAATCAGAGCACAATCATCTGTCAAATGAAAGAAGTGTAGAGTGAGAAATGTACCAGCTGTTAGCTCTTTGACTCAAATTAATGCACGAAAGTCTGTGTGGCAGTCCAAGTCAAGTCTCAAGTCAGTCAAAAAGAGATTAAAGGAAAGTTACAAGTCTTAATAAGGTTTTTCTTGTTTTTAAGTCTTTTGGGGAAAGACAGAGTCAATTGAGACATTCAAGGCAAGTGTTTAGTCATGTCAAAGTCACATAATACGTCTTTCTAAAGCTTCATTTGTTTTTAAGCCTTTTGAGGCAAGTCCAAGTCAGTCAAAACAAGCCTTAAGTCAAGCCTCTAGTTCTGGTGGACAAGTCTTTATAAGGCTTCACATTTTTAAGCCTATTAGGGCAAGATCAAGTCAATTGATACAAGTCAAAGTGAAGTCTCAAGTCCTAAACATCAAGGCCATGTGAGGTCTTATGTCTTCACAAGGCTCAACTTGTTTCTGTTTTGGGACAAGTCCAAGCCAAATTTCACGAGTCGTTAAAGCAATTCTGAGGTTTGATTTCAAGTCAACTGAGAGTCTTCAGTCAAGTCTCAAATTCCAAAGGACAAGTCAGAACAAGTCAGAACAAGTCAGGACAAGTCAGGACAAGTAAGAAACCTTAATGAGTCTTCACTAAGGTTTCACATTTTCACAAGTGTTTTAGTGCAATTCCAAATCAAGTCTCAAGTCTTGTCAAGTCTCAAGTCAGTTGAAACAAAGTCATAATTCAAGTCTCAAGTCTTAAAGGACAAGAAAAGGTGAGGTCACAAGACTTCACTTCCATGAATGCTGACCATTAAAATGACACTATATTTGAACATTTTCCAGTGCTGCACCACATTATGAATTTAATGAGTGTCACAGTATCTGGTGTCATGAAGACCCCAGTGCAAAGAGAGAGTTCAAGGCATGCATAATTTGACACATGCGTGACCCTACGCCGGTTACTAACTACACTGTGGAGGGTCCAGTCAGCTCTAAAACACTAGCTGGAAGGAAAATTAGTGAAAGTGGCTGGTGAAATCTGAGATTTATCAGCCGCTGTGACCTGCAGAGGTAGGTGTGTCCTGCCTTGGAAGCTCTACTGAATAGACAGAGACGCGTGAAATATGGTGAAATGAAGCATAAGTAAAGGATTTCTGGTTGTTAAGCTTAAGCACAAAAGCAAATGTATGGAAATAGTATCACAGGATACACTACTATGCAAACATTGTGCACTCTCTCGTACTTTGTGCTTCTCACACACAAACAAATAAGATGCAACATGTACGTAAAGCAAAGCTCGGAGGTTTATACTGAACAGCGTTCCTTTTATTTTACTTTCCGATACACACGTACGCAAAGATAAACAGCACACACTGTTTAGCACAAGCTGGCAGGCTGAGAACTGTCTCATATTTCCCTCTTCAGTTTTCCTGGACTTACACACACACATGCACATGCATTGTGAGCAAACTATGTTTTCATTGTCGCTGAGTAGAGCTGCCTGGGACGGGAGTTAGACTGTGAGTCATGACGTTAATTCCTTCCATATGTGAGTGTGTTACTGCTGTGAGAGAAAGCGAGAGTGAGTAACAGAAAAGCGGTGGGAGTGGAAGGAGAGAATGAACATGGCTTTCATTCACCGTGGTTGCATGTGCGCGCGTGTGTGTGTGTGTGTCCGAAAAAAGAGAAGATGCTGGAAGTCGCAGACTATAGTAGGCTGATTGAGGAATGGTTGAGAAATGGGAGGCGGTGAAGAAGGAGTAAACACTGGGGTACATTGAGGAAGAAGTAGGAGGAGGAGGAGGGAGGGGGGACTGAAGGAGACACAGAGAGTTACAGAATGTGGACTGACTCAAAACAGACAAACTTTTTAAAAGAGCAAAAGTCACACATGCTTTTTAATGCAAATATCCACCCTGACAGATATCACAATTTTGTTTCCCCTGAAACTTTACCACTTTGCAAGAGAACAGACACGCAAAGAGACAGGAGGGAGGCAATAAGGGAAGAAATTGAATAAGGGACAGAGAGAGAGAAAAGAGAAGATGGAGGAGAGGTCGAATCAGGAATATAATTCGATCACGTCTCGTGAGTCTGGAGGGTATGTAGGGGGAGGGAGCAGCCCTGTGTCAGTCGATTAGACGTGACTGGGAACAGCAGAGAGAGGTTCTGGGTGAGTTTTATACATCAGACTATGAGAGAGAGAGAAGGGATATTAGATACGACACAAGATTGATTTAGGTGGGAATAGTATTTGGATGAAGGTGTATTTTTCTATATAGATCGGTAGATTAATGGTGCATAGGCTCACACTAGGGGCCTTCTCTCCTCTACCTAAATAAATGAGTTCTACTATTCCTTGTAGGAATTTCTATATTTAGACCCATGTTGTTTAGTGTGCATGATTTAGATTGATTTTCTCAGTTTTACAGAGCTACTTGATGTGTTTTCTGCTTATAAAACAGTGAACTGCTTTAACAGTGGCTGGCTGTTGTGAAGAGCTGGTTATCTGCATGTTTCTGTGTGACTCACATTGACTCTGGGCAGCTATTTAGAGTCTTTTCACTGTGTCATGCTAGCTAAGCAGTTTTACACTTTAGAAAACACCGTGTGAGTCACATGTCGGGACATTTGTATGTGGAATTGGCTTTTGACCAGTTGAGCTTGTGAATTCTGTTGACTGGTGTGGTATCAGTTCTAGAAACTCGACTCATCCGAGTACCTCAGCCAAACACAGACATGCAGGAGGGTTCCAACTGGCTCATGCGGGTTGTGTTTTGTGAATGGTAGGGCCAGATTGTGTGTGAGCATTAGATACGATTTTTGGCAAGAGGGGGCTCTGAAAGATGAGATTTCAAAAGAGCAGTGATTGCACAACACAAGAGGTAAAGAGAGAAGACTTGTAGATGCATGTAAGATGTAATTTTAATGCAGATAGTTGGTAATTTTAATTATACATCTAATACACATTCTGCCTCTCCTTTTCTTCTTCTACTTCTCTACATTTCATTTCAGTCTCAGTACCTGGGCTGCCTGTTCCTTCACTCTGGCTGGCCCCTGTGTCTGGGTGAAAAAGTGGTCGTCCAGCTCTCCACATTAGACTGGAGGCTCCTGCGCAGTAATGACTTCTACCTGCAGGTGGTGCCCTTCTCTACACGCTGCCCTCGACTGGCCCTAAAATGTCTGGCCCCTGGGGGACGCACTGTCCAGGAAATCTTGGTACCTGAGTCCCAACACCCCCTTGTGTTCACCACGGAGTGGCTACACAGTGTCAACAAAGAACGGGGCCACAAGAGGGAAGGTAAGGGAAGGATGCCCTTCACTTACGTTTAAATTTTTTGTTCTCACATCAAACACGAGAAAGCATTTCTACCCAAACAACCAGGATAAAACAGATATTTTTTAAAATTAATTTCTGATCTGATTTCTTTTTTTAGAAGGTTAAAAGTCAGGACAAAGTCTATGAGGTTAATCTAATCTAGGATTATGTTTATTATCATGTTTTTAGGTGAAAATTAGTTAAACCTTTGCAGCTTTGACTGTGAAGAAGACTACAGGGAAAACAGATGTGTGCATGTCTAGTGGAGACAAATTTACGAACATTTGGAAGGGCAACAAGAGATAGGAGTGATATATTGTGTCAGTGGGCAGTAAGAAAAACCTAGCAACAGAGCTAAAGAATGACGTAACAAAAATTTAAAACTGAAAACATTTGTTTTCCACCCAGCTTATGTTGGTGTCTTCTTATTTTAAGTAGAATGACTTGACATACAGTAAACTTGGCTTAAGTAGCACACAATGTTCTAATTTACTCTTACTCCTCTCTTGTCGCTTCACAGTTGGTGGGGGTCTTGACACCTGCTTGGTCAGTACATGTGATGGTGTGGTGCGCCTTCCATGGAAGGAGGTTGTCTACCCGAAATTCATCCACGACCCCTCTGAGGAGCTGGGCCTGATGTCCAACCACGAGGGTTCCATATCCAACCGCCTACCCAGTGAGGGGGGCAGCACCCTTGGGGGCTGGGGTGGCTCATCCTCTGGAGAACTGGACTCCTGGTCCTGGGATGAGGAGGAAGATGATGATTTACCAGATGGCTTGGACTCCGAGTCTGCTGCTCCCCGGCGAAGGCGCAGTGAAGATGGGCTCGGGCGGACAGCAAGACACCCTCAGCTTGACGGGGACTATGTAGAGCTGTTGGAGCCCAGAGGTGGTCCTGACGGAGGGGTTGACCCAAGACAGAGGTACCTGGAGATGCACGGGATCTGTAAGACCAAGACTTTGCCTCTGTGTAGGAGAGGTAAGGCCATTAAACTCCGGAAAGGAAAAGCTTGGGGTTATGGGAGAATGGAAGGATTTGGCAGCTTTCGAGCTGCCTTTGGGGCCAAAAGAGATGGGGTGACCCCCAAAGGTGACGTGTTATCGCCTAGGCCTCCAACAGGGGTCACTGAACCAGGCAGAGGAAGGCGGTCTTACTCCTCTTCTGTTCATGACTCAGATGAAGGAGATAAAATAAGTAGAGACTCTGAGGGCCTGGAAAACCACCGGCTTTATTTTGATGGCCCGTTCAAAGAGAGGAGGCCTGGCGTGGGAAGGGAGAGAGAGACTAATGGGCTCACACAGCCAAGCAGAGATGACCATAGAAGTAAAGACTCTGAGAGTGGCGATAGTTTGGTCACAAATGAAATCCTTGACATGACGAACCACAAAGTTGGGCATGTTATAGAGGGCCACTCAGATCATGGATCTCATTCAGACTCTGTTTTTGAGGATACAGAAAAACCACTGAGCGAAGACAGTGATGCCACCACCCCGACATCAGATGCACCAGAAAGACCATTCACTGGAGTTTCAGCAGGCGGAGAGATCACTAACAGTGGAACTAAAATGAAGAGTTCATCCAATGCAAAGGTGACAGAAGAAAGGGATGACGGAAAAAATGAGAACAGAGTGTGTCCCAGAGGAAAGGAAGTTAAAACCGCAGGATTCAGAGTTCCAAGGTACAGATTTACCTCTTATGGGGCACCAAGCTCTTTCTTCTTATTTGTTTTGATTTTTCGCACTTACATATGAAAGTACAAATCAGTAACACTTAGGTGTAAACCTCAGGGCACAAGGTACAGGTTGTCCGAACTTACACACATATAGGCCTGAAGCCGATGATGCAAAAGACACATCTTAAACAAATCCTGAAGAACATTATGTCTGAACAATGTAATTATTAACTTTCTTTTGTACCTTATTAAAACCTTCCTGTGCTTTGTCTTAAGGAGGAAGAGGAAGGGAAGGGGGGCCAAAGGGAGGGCTAGGTCTGGTGGCCGTGCACACCAGAGGGTCTCGAAACTGCAGGGTAAAACTCCTCAACCAAGTCCCACCACTGGCTCTACCTCAACACAACTTCCAATCACAGAAGAGAACCAATCAGAGCCAAAAGAACAGGCCCACGAACCCGATGGAGAGCGCACATCAACTGATGAGGGGACAGAAAACACAAAGAAAAGCAGTGCAGGTGTGAAGAAAACTGAAATTTAATGCATGAACATTAGGTTCTAAAATACCACTAGAATATTTTCTATAACCTTTGTATCTCTTGACAGAGACAAAAGCTGAATCTTTGCCTGTCTGTAATGGTCAATCAGGCACATCCTTATTTAACCACTCGAATGAGGAGGCAGGGACAGCAGAGACGTGTCCTGACCAACTAAATGGCGTTACACCCAAAGAGCCTCCTCTGCTTAGGGAACTGGACACCGAGCTTCTCCAGTCAGGGAAGCTAAAGTTGACAGGCAAGTATTTTACAGGTCTAATGTATTTTTGTCATGCTAGTCAGCCTCAAAACTCTCCAGCACATGGAGAGCCTTTGCAGTTAGTCTTGTAGATGTGTGACTTTGTTGTTCTCTTTGTTGCTGTTGTCCTGTACACCTATGTACATAAGTGGGCTAATGTGGGCTTTAACCCTTATGCCTGGGACACACTGGATGCCTGAACCTCAGCAGTGCATGTGCGTCACTGAACTGCTGTGGCACTTCTGCCACTGGCAGCCCTATCTTTCTATCGTGTTCCCTGTCTATTTCTGCTGAGAACCGCGTGCATCACGCTGAGAAAAAAGGCAAGACCTTGAATCTCTAGATGACACGACTCAGCAGCCCATGTGAGACAGCTGTGTGGCTGCTCTAACCTGTTAACATAGGCGCCGAAATGAAAAGCAAGAGGTTCTGCAGTGCACAGGCGCTGCTCACGCATCCATTGTTTCCCAGGTGTTAGCACCCAATCAAAAATCGCACCCATTTTTTCTTCTTCATCGTCTTAGTCATAACTCAGTCAAATCTGAACACACATACATGGTACACATACTGTTAGATTCAGTGTGACTTACATTCTCCAGAGATATCAATATATCTGATGTCCATTGTGGATAAATGTCCATAAATCTTCTTAGAAATTAGGGAAAAAGATGCTCCTTTTGTAGCTCCAAAGCTTTAAAAATTGCTATCCCAAATCAAAGTGGGTGATACCATTATAAAACACAAATAAACCAGTGTAATGTCTAATCAGTCTCAGCATGCAGCAACTTTATCTTGGCCTTATCTCTCAATGCTTAATGCCTACCGACCCCAGGTACAGTGGACAGGTTGGGACGTGCTCTGGTTGTAACAGAGACAGATGGATCAGAAGAAGGTTTCTGTGAGGAGGAGATGGCCCGGGTCCTGGCCAGCTATTACAGGATCACTCGGTAAGGCTGCATTTGCTTCCAGTCAGAAAATTAATTCAGAGATACATTTCAGTGGTTTTAATAGCTTTGGTCATTGCTTTAGGATAATATTTCATTGCACACCTCCCCCTTTAATAACATAAAATCCCTGTTGTCTTTGATTCACCATCTGCTCATGCACTCCTTTCAGCTGCACGCCTACTTCGACTTGAGTCATTTTTTTTCTCGTTACTCTGCTGTTTTAGAAACTTGTTTAGTCAAACGTGCTGCATTATTGTATTTGACTTGACTTGCTTTTTGCTGACTTTGCCAAATATAGCAAAAGGTGGGGCTACACAAACAGAAAATGTGCCAAAAAGCTGAGAAAACCATAACAAACTCAGTCAAAGTCACCTTAAGAAACATATCTAAGATTTCCAGTTTACCTCACACTCACAGCAAGTTAAAACAAAACTTCCACAACAGGTTTGGGAAGAAATTATATGAAGACACACTACTGTAGCCATCCTTTAAAAAGTACTATAAATGGTTTTAAACTAAATATATAATTTTGGAAGAGTAGGCATACACAGTTATTTTTCATATCACAGAAGTCTCATTTCAGAGTACAACTCTTCTAACTTCTGTTTGCCCCTGTTTTAACCCTACATCCACTTCTCTCCTCATCAGGCCTGCAGCCAAAGAAAAAGGTCTCACGGTGTTAATGGACAGCAGACGCTCTCCACCCTCCGCTCTCTGCCTCTCTGCACTTAAATTGTTCCAGGTGAGACAGAAAAATAAAGCGTTGTTTAGCCAAATGTGCTAAATGTTTGCTTGTGTGATTTAATTTGCCTGCAGATGTGATCAAGTAGCTCAAGCACATGTGTTTTTATGTGTGCGTTTTTTTTTTGTGTGTTCCAGGTGCTGGTTCCTGGCAGTCTTGGATCTGTTCTGGTTTTGGTGGAGGAGCAACAGGAGCCCCCTTCTCATAATCTGGAAGGAGCAGAGGTGAGCTCATAAATTATGTTTACAATTTATGGACCAACAAAAACACATACAACATTTTTCATTCAGTTATTCCTTTTAGTTCAATTAGTTTTATGTCTTTTATTTGCAAATGTAAATGTTAAAACACAGGTAGAAAACCTACATGGAACACAAACCAATTGTGGGGGGAAACATTAGCAAAATGAAAGTCCCTGAAACTCCTTTTTCCTATTATCATAACAACAGGGATGACTGCTCTCATATACAAAATGCAAAATGAGGAAATACAAGAGGAAATAACATTTTATAAACCATTCTTTGTTTCTGTTCCTTGCTGAAATTTGATGAATGTCAGATGCTCTTAGCTGTAGTGCATATTTGCACGGTGCTTGAATATAAATAAGTCTGATTTCCATGCATTTGGCTGATCTTGAGTTTGCAAATACCTCTCAATTTTTCTGGTAATTCAGCTCATTGCTTTGCATTGATTAGCAAGTTCTTTCTTTCACACGCGCATGAGAAAATTCTTCTTGCCATGTGGTTTGTATTTCGACCTGGCAGTGTTAAAACCATCCATGTTAAAGGGAAGTCCCGCCCAAAAGATGTTAACACTGTTAGAAAAAAAAACAGCTGTTGGCTCTGCATCTTGCATTCTTGGGATCATTTTGTAGTTTAGTAGTACAGTAACTGTTTGTATTCCTGTTGATTAGTTAAGTAATGTAGGTGATCTGAGTTTAATAGGAGGAGACACGCTTTAGCATTTTTTGACCTCAAAAAAATATGTCAAGGAGCAAAAAATCATATTTGTAGCTGTCATTGCAAAATATTATTAACTTTTTAAAGTCTACAGTATCTACAGTCTACATGCTACAGCATTATACTCTTCATATCTTATGTTTATGCCTTCTTTTTTAAAAATCTCTCATCATTTTGACATAGATCCTAACTCTGTCGTATTGTGTCCTTAATCCTGTCCTGTCTTGTCCAGGTCCACATGGTGCGAGGAACAGTGGTCCTTCAGCAGTATGTAGACAAGCAACAGCTGCCCAAAGAGATGGATGGAGACTTCACCCACTGTCATTCAGACTGGCTGGCTTTTAGACTGGTGAGAAACTCATGTATTTTTTTTGGAAAATAAACATTTTTTCCATTCTTTTCCTCTTTCTTTTATTCCAACTAAATTTTCTATTCAGTGGTAGAGTTACAGAACTGAGGTTGCCAGATTTCCTGACCTGAGCGTGAATTAGATTGGTCTTGAGGAAATTGAGCAGGAAATGATCACTTCAGGCATTTAAGATCAAGTGATATCTATGCTTTTTGCAGAATTATTCAGGTTCATGTCACTTGTATGAATTACATTCTCTCACAGAGGAGTTAACAGTTTGGTTATTGCATATACACACCGGTCTCAAGAGTAGATACCAATATGTCACAGCGGGAGAATTGATTCCAGTATTAATTTCAGTGTGAAAATCCATCATCTGTTTTATTTCTCAGCTGTAGCACTAGTAGTTCTTGTACTGACTTACATCGACAAAAGTTTATTCTAAATGTTAATTACAGGCTGAGGTTAAGGAGGAAATTTCACATGTCTCTCAGTATGATGACTGATTTCTTGTTTTGGTAATTAAATCTAATAGTGTGTAATGAGTGCAGAGTAAACACAACAAAGATAACACCACAGCAAAGTACAGCAACTCCTGTTCATGGTGCCTAACAGGTAGATCAGCAGTAAGTTCTTGATTTGTTTCTTATTGAGGATTTAGTTGTTCCTCGATGTAAACAGTAAACCACAAAAAGGAAAGAAGGAGAGTTTGGAGAGAAGGCGAAGTTTACAGAGAAGGGAGGAGAGATAAGAAGATGCTGGCCGGAATAAGTGGTCGTCCAGCGGTGGTCTGTGATTTCAGAAACTCATGATGAACTGGGTGTGGAGGATAAATCAAGGAAAGATGGTCCAAGAACAAGGACTCTTAATGGCTTTTTCCCCTGACAGTTTATATTACTTTATCCAAACAGATCAAAACATTTTCCTGTCCTCGGACTTTTCTCTGACCTCTCTCATGGATGTTGGAAAAACATATAAGAAAGAAAGGATTTCATGCAATTTTCTTTAGTTACTATGAATTAATTTGATGAAAGACGAGCCCGAAATCACTGATTCCTCTCCAACTCCCTCCCCCCACCTCCCCATTTATTTCTCTCCAGAGCCTCGAGAGTCTGACAGAGCGTTGTGAGAGTGCTCTCTCACTCCTAGGAGACACACTGCAGTCAATGGACACTGAGCCAATGCCAGACAACATCAAGGTTAAGATATGAATTTTAACCTCTTTATATCAGTGCATCAGTGATGAGTGAGTGTATCAGTCATGAGTGTATCAGATGGAAGCCAAAGTTCAGTTTGGTAATTTATGTATGCTGGCTTTAAAATGTCTCCAGAGAAACATTAATAAGCATGTTGTTCTTCCTCAGGCTGTTCCTCTGAGCATTGATAGACACAGACAGCTCATGGCGAGCGTCCTGGCCGACCAACGCTTAACTGAGCTGCAGCAAAGGGGTGGGGCCTGGCTGGCAGGGTTAACCAATAGCACGACTGGACTGGCACAGAAGTCGCCGGACTGCAGGTAGCGCAGGCCTCATTTTTATGCTGTGCTAGAACGTTTGGGGTTCCTGTGATCCCTTTTATTGTCATATTTCATTCTTTTGTCTTCTGATAATCAACAGCATAAATTCCCACATAGCACCAAACATAGGAATGCATCATCACCGCTAACTTCACACAGAATTAGCTTCCTTCATGTAGCATAATACTGACAATTACCACCAATGAATGTTGAAACAGTACATGGAAGGTATTGGTCAGTATTATTATTATTAAAATACCCACACCATTGTATTAAAGGGGAATTTCATTCTTTTTTACACATTAAACTCTGTTTACAGGTCTTGGGGAGTACTGTTGCATATGTGAAAAAAATTGTATAAAGCCTCTCGTGAGCCACGCAAAGCCTGATAAATTGCCTCAAGTGATGTCACATAAGTCAGCGTCGGTTATGGTTGAAGACTACAAGTTTGAGAATGAAAAAAATCTGGGGTTGTAGAGTCAGAAAGAAGTGAGACCTCTGTAGCCCTTTCCTCATCCCTGCTTAAGGCTAGCAGCTCGAGGCCACGTTAGCCGATACTAGCATAACACACCCGAATCTGTACACTTGTGCGAATCATGTCGAGTTGCATTGTTGGTAATGTAGGCGCCAGGTTTTGACAAGGAAGAAGAATGTTTGGAATAAAAAACAATATATTGATTTTAAACTGTATATTGTGAGTCTGACATTGTTATTAGAGTGCAATGCTAAATTGATGGAATACTCTTAGATAATACACTGTATTGTTATGTATGATATATTAATTAATATTATCCTAGAGGCTTTTTTAGAACTATCTCACTTGCTATGTTGAGTCGCACTGTGCATTTGCATATATTTGGATAATAATAGGCTTCCTCTTGTTGTGATGCTAATGAGACTGCACACTGCAGAAATCTGAATCAGTCAGGGCCATTGAAGTTGGACTATTTTAAAGAACTCATGATATACACAACAATTTTAATTGGGCAAATACTCACATGCAGAAACCACTTTACACAAGCAGCTTGGTCCCAAGGGAAAGAAGGGATCTGCATGCCCTCAGCCTTCCCATGTGTTGTATAATGTATGATTGTGGGATTATTTTGTCAAGATGAGTTAGTTACAGGTTAAAAATACTCCACATCCTAAAAAAGTTGTTTTCAGCCCAAAAAATGAAAACCAGCTGGAGGAGAAAGGGAACGTAACATCAAATGGAGGACAGAGCAATGCAGCTTGTTTGTTTGTGCCCAACTACAGCATAGATCTAAAGATTGTTGTATTTGTGGCTGTTCCTCTTATCCAGTAATGAGTTTTGGCTCAGGCTATATGAGAAAGAGGCCAAATACAAGTATAGGCTGATGTGTTTCCTTTTTTACTAGACAGATGGTCTGCGAGGCTTTTTGTTTTTCATAATTACATCTTTCCTACAAGCCAAAATGGGTGATTTTTGGCTGAGAATTTTAAAAAATAACAGAAAAAAGCAGCTTCTCACTCCTGCTCTTCTGTCATTACCTGCTCAACGGTTAATTGACTTTTGTCTCCTCAGGGCTGCTCTCACTGCGACCTCTAAACTCTACGACAGTGTGGACGACGCCCTCCACCGGCTCGTCCGGGTGTCCAATCAGAGAGGTCGCGACCTGGAGGCACTTGGACGACTAGCCAGGCTTGTGGACAAACTGGAAAAGGTGAGTAAGGAAGGAAGAAGACGGGTGTGATTTAATTCTGATTTGACACAGCTGGAATTTCTCCGTTCTCCTGCCTTTCCTGAGTCTTGCGCGCAAACTTATGAACTAGCTGCTGATGCATGATAGATAAAAGGTTAAGTAATTGCTTTTTTTTTCACCTCAGATATTGTCGAATTTCAGAGGAAATTTGTTGAGCAAAGACAAACCTACTGATCATGACACTCTGTTTATCCAGCTGTAAGACAGCCTTAGGGATGTTAATTGACTGGCTGTTTTTAGGCAACACGTCGGTGTCCAGCATTGCACTGTCTAAAAGGAGTTTTGACTGCTCTGACTCACCCTTCTCTGTTCCCAGCAGGCGCCAGATGGAAACGCCCTGATTTGCTGTTATTTAGTGCTGCCTCTGTGAATTATGTGTTTTCTGCAAAATATGTTTCATTTTAGAATCATAATGACTCTACTCCCTCAACTTGTCCACATAGTGCAACAAGCATCCGTCGCAGTACAGTATGCAGTCAAATACGGACTTGTGTCCTCCTCTCACCCTGCGTTCTCTCTCCTTGTTTTTATTTCCCAGTGCGATAAGGAGATTGAGCAAGTCCAGTCACAGCTGGATGACTACAAGGAACCCCCTCTCTCTCTCAGCAGACTCTCACTCAAACAACAGAAGTTCAAGACGTTCAGAGAAACGGCTAATGTGAGTGCTCGGTTTTTAATGCGTGGCTTTTTTTTTTACACATATTGAATTGCTTCTATACATGAAAAATGCTGCTTTGCTGTAATTTTTTAATATTGTTTGTGTTATTTTCATGTTAAAACACACAATTTCAATGCACTCACTATCATGGGTGAATTCTTAAAATTAAAGCGTGTGTGGAAATTGAACATTCCTTACTTTGGCGCCATCCAGTGTTAGTATCAAGAATGATTTTCAACGAAAATGTCTACTTTTTCTATTAACAAAAACTTAGGGTTAAAATCTGGAGATTTTGTAATCACATACTGCACAATTCCTACACATAGTGTCTTTAAAGTCAAAGTATGTAGCTTTCAAAATATAAAATAACATCTTCTTCCTGTTTCAAATGAAAAGTAAAATTTAAAGTAATCGAATGTACCACTGCTCAGTTCAGTACATTCAGGGCTTTTGCTTATACATCCTTATTTGGTCTGGTATGACCAGTAGCTTACGGTAGCTAATGTTAGCTAATTTTAGATAGATATTGGTGAATTACTGCTTCAATTCACAGACTTGTTTACTCTTCTGCCACTGTTACACTACATTTATATATTTACCATTATCCAATAATTCTCACTCATAACCACAGTGGAGGCTGGCCACGCCAATTCATACCATACCGCATTGATTTGCGTTTCCATTACCAGTTTTACTGCGTCAAGTCACGCCTAAGATGGACCATCAAAGCGCACCCAACCTGCTTCTAAGCATGTTGCGGTGACGTCTCACCGACCGCAGCCGACCCATGACGACCCCCCTTTCCCCCCGTCTTCTCCTCCTCAAACAAGTGTGTGTTGCGAGTCTGCACTAATGTCTGTGCTGGAGACCAAAGAGAAAGCTGTTTTAAAAAGTCTCTGTGTCTAACTGAATCTCTGTGGTTTGAAGTTTAGTTTCTCTCCTGTGTTTCTGTTTGTACTTTCAGATATCTGCTTTATTGAACCGTTTCCTGATCGCTTTCATCTGTATCGAAGCCATGTTAAGTTACTGCTGATGAAAACATTTCCTGCCGCTGCTGCTTCATATTAAAAGCTTTCCGCTGACAAACTTAACGGAAGGCTTTTATTGCAAAGAATTTATAGGAAATGAATGTTTATGCACCGCGTTACAGCCGTGACCGACCACCAGTCACAGCCATGATGTATACAGCCTGCTGCTTTTGACTCAATATAAGTCCGTCATCAGTTAAAGACACACCTTCAAGCGGGTAGCCCTGTTATAATGGAGATGCAAATCCCTGCCGCGCTGGGCTGATGCGCCAAGTCAAACCGAGTCAAGCCAAGCCAGCACATGTGTATGGAAAAGGCCTAAATGTCTTCCACTAAAACAATATGTCTCTTGTCATCTCAACTCAAAGATTATGAATCATATTAGCCCTGCAAGAGCCTTTAGTACACATGTCACTCTGAATTACTCACTGAAAGACTTGAGGAGTCAATAACTAAACCTTAAAATGTAAACAGATGTATTTTAAACCCACTTTGCTGTCCAGTGGGATATTCCTTTTATTGTTGTGGATAAGGCTAATGTGCTGTTTTCCCAGCAGAACAGTTATGTTTATTCCATTCATGACTTCCCAAGTATATCTTGTCAAGCCTGTACAGTTCATACGTCAGGGTTTTTCTGGGCAAAGACATCACGGTGGATCTTCCTGAATTTTTTAGGAGCTGCACAGCGAGACTCTGTCAGTGCTCAGCGATTTGGAGGGTTGGTGCGAGCTGGACTGGACAGGCCTGAACGATGTCCAGATCCGACTTCCTCCGGTCAGGGAGAAGCTGAGGGACATGTCTCACTGTCTGTCTGACTGCTGGACCACCCTGGACAACACACAGAGGCTGCTGTCCACACTGACTGAGGTACCGCACCACAGGAAGGCATCTGTTAAGTGTGCAGGAAGTTATGAACACACATGAGTAGTTTAAAATGTTCCTAAGGGCAAACAACAGTCATTTTTTCTTTCCCATCTCCTGTGCAGGCCACCCAGTGGTGCGATGCAGTGTCCTCCACCTCCTCCTCCCCCTCTTCCTCTTCTTCCACCTGCCCCCTTGCCTCCCTCCCTCCCATTCCCCCGTCCCGTTTCCAGGATGCACGGTCGTTAGCAATGGAGCTGGGCGGCGGGGCGCTCCTGGATCTCTGGACCCAGACGGTAGAGCGCTACCAGCGGACCGTAGCACAAGTGAAACCCAGGTTCCTCCAGACGGAACGGGCCCAGAATCAAGGCCAGGGGAAGCCCAAGACGCCGTCTGCCAGCAGCCTGTGGGACCTGATGGGCCCAGAGGGAGAGGGAGACTGGGGGCTGGGAGCTGGAGGAGGAGAAGGGGGTCTGCAGTCTTGGGGATCCTTGGCATCACTGTTCAGACCGCAGACCTGCTCCACACTGAAGATAGGAGAGGACAAAGGGAATAAGAAAGAAGGAGCAGGGGGAGGAGCAGGGGGAGCCGGAGGAGGGAAGTTCCTGCAGAACCTTCTGAATCCAGCAAAGAAGAGCGTGAGTTGGTGCATTGCATTGCTATGGAATATATCATGTCTGTGTTACTTGCCATATTGTCTGTTCTATTTTATTTTACAGCATTGTAAAAAGAGGGATGTTTGACCTTTACCAAAAGAAATGACTTTTTAATACATTTGCAGCAGGGTTTGACTCATGTACAGTACCACTGCTTTCAGACTGTAGCTGCCAATTGACACTTCATGTTGTTATTCAGTGGTTTTAAATTTGACCAATTGAATTAGAAAAAGAAGACAGAAGTCAGTGGAAAATCTTATGAAAGAGTGTTTAAAATTAACATGGGGCTATTAAAGAAATTGTCTCAGGGGGGTTGCAGAGGAGTATTCAGTCTTTATTTGGCTACCAGCTCATAGGTCAGCTTGTCCTTTTGATAGGATGTCTGGTACCATCTCAGACTTTTCCATCAGCAATATTTTCCATTTGCAACCTACTATCAAATGTCAGAGTGTCCTTGAATGCATCAACTTGGAGAGTTTTTTCAAAACATTCCTCGCTAACATCTGCATTATCCTGAAATAACCACATAACTATAGTTAGAAACAAAGGTACCAAAATGTGTAGTATTACAGCTCATTCTTTACCTTGGAAACAGAGGTTGACAAAACACTCAAAGTCTACTTACTCACTTGTTCTGGAGTCTGGTCGTCATCAGCAGAAGAAGAGGAAAGTCCTGAAAATGCTCGGAATAATGGAAACTTTGAAAATCTACAGTTCCCCGACAGCCAAGCTAACTCCATCTGCTGACAAACACCATGTAATATGATCAAAAGGTCAGGAACAAGTGAGTAAGTGGAGTTGAGACTGTTTTGTCAACTATCTCAAACAGGTTTCTGGAGGTTGATTTTCATAATGTACTGAAATAAAAGGAAACCGCAGACTGCCTGGAAGAACCTAATACAAGAAATAGTGAAGTTAATGGTCTAAAACCACTATTATGAACTTTAATATCTTTTTTGGCAACTGGCCTTGTCTGGTGTAAAAGAGTTGACTTTTTAATATTCCAGTTTTGGTCTGTTTGTCTTATAAATTTAATTCCAAAATTATATCACGGCTAGAGGCAACATATTGCTAACGTCATACTTATAACCATCTCCCTCACTTCACAGTCCCCAGATGCCCCGCTCCCTCCCAAGCCGCCCAGGAAACGACACCCAAGTTTCGACCTCCAGGCTCTCCTGGCCCCCCGCAGAGGCACGGCCAGCCCCAAACCTGCGGAGTCCCCAGTGAGCGGGGTGAGCCGTAACTCCCCCATGTCCTGGCTGGGGCGACGAGCGATAGCTGACCCGGTCATCACTACCAGCATGGCTGCAGCAATCCCTGGATGGGGCACTGGAGGGAGCACTGGAGGGAGCACTGGAGGAGGAGGAGGAGGAGGAGGAGGAGGAGGAGGAGGAGGGGTGTTGATCCGAGGGGTTGAGGTCAGCAGCAAGGAGGTGGTGGACCACACGGGGTCACCACGGCAACACGTGCTGCTGGGCAGGACTGAGAGGGAAACAGGGCAAGACAGGGCGGGATCCACTGCTCAGAGGTGTGTGTTTGTGTCATTTTTTCCTTCCTTTAGCTTATTTTCTCCCTTCTTTACTTTTGTTGAAATGTCTGCGTGGGAGCTTGTGTGTGTGTGAGAAAATGAGCGAGAGAAGGTCTGAGTTGGCTGAGAGTTCCAAAACAAGACCAACATTATAAATTACATTAGTAGCAGGCTGGGCTGAGATGAAAGGGAGACGTGATTCATCCTTCTTGGGATAATTTAAGTACAACTGAAGTCTGTTTCAGAGCTATTTTATCAGTCAACATCCAATCTCAGATAATTTTATCATCACTAACTGTTTGATCTCTCTACATTGCTTACCGCTATCTTACTTGCTTATCTTTACTTCCTCTTCCCTCCCGCTTCTGCTCTTACACCCACATTTGTTCCTCTTTTGCAAATGTTCTCATCGGTTCTCTTGCTCCTCTTGACGTGTCCTGCCCCCCCTCTCTGCCCTGCAGTAAGCTGTACCTGCTCTGGTGTAGGATGCTGAGTTCTGAAAGGCAGTACGTGACTGTCCTGAAGGGGGTGGAGGAGACCTACCTCCCCTTACTGGAGCTCTCAGACACCCCGGCCTCCATCAGGGGGAAGGCTGACACCCTCTTCCCCATCTGGGCCAGCCTGAGCACCTTTCACTCGCAGTACCTCTTACCTGCCATGGAGGGGGCTCTTTTGCAAAGTTTGTTGCAGCAGGACTGTTTCAGTAAATATGTAAGTTCAGGAGGAACTAAGCTTTATTCTTGTTAGAGTTAAAGTAAAAATGCACAAAACTGTGAAATGGAAATAGAGTTTTTTGCTTGACTTTTGACTGTACATAAAAATGACCTTGGAAGGAGGACTGAAACCACAAAAATGAGACCTAAGTTGTTAAAAAAAATAATGTTTTTATTCATAAAGATTTACCAGAGACCTCCTTGTGAATGTCACTGTATTTTATTGAAGACATCTTTGATGACAGAATTTAATTGTCTGACATTTGGAGGCAAGTAATGAAAGATTAGATGATCCAAGTAACAGTAACTTTACACAACACTGAGAGTGCCTGTTAGTGTCATCATAACTGTAAAAGATTGTAATATGTCACCAACAAAAAAAGTCCTCTAGCCTTCTATCATTAGTCTCTTCCATCTTTTCCTTCCTCTGTGACAACAATTGATGAAGAATAACTTACTTACTTTAGGAAAGGTGTAAATTTTAACTTTTCGTCGTAACTATAGGGTGTAATCTGTTCCTACTAAACTATGTTTGAACTTAAACATAGCTGGTGCAACAGCCTGCAGGGCTAGAAAAGGTTTATTCACACTTATTTGGAGACTCTAGGATACAGATGTGTTTTGAGTCAAATATCTCAAGAATTCATGTTAATTTGGCAGTCAATGCTTTCTTTAGAAAGCAGGGAAGAATTTTGATGAGTCACATCATGCGCATCAGATGATTTAGAACTGGTTGAGTTATTTTTATGTTACATAAATGTGTAATATGGAGTACAGTATCAGACATTATTTATATAAAAATGTTACAGATTTAGATTTACGATTTACTGAAATTGCACAAATAAAAGATCAGATAAGTAAATTGTATTCAGTTAACACTCAAAACAGTAGTTACAAATTAAGGAAAGAATAAATAATCGTTTTTTTCTCTAACTCAATTATTGTGGAATTGATCAGATTTATGAAACTTCAACTTTTAATTCTCTTATTCATATTTATTTTTTTCACGTCTCATTCTCGCATGCAGCGGGAGCAGTTTCTGCAGTATTCCCACTACATCAGGACTAAACCAGAACTGGACTCTCCACTGGTAACACAGGCTGCTGACTTCTTTAAGGTAAGAACTCTCTCCTTGCTTCTCTCAGATTAAACTGAACTCTTTCATAATCTTAAACATCAGAGAGTTACTGGAGAAACATCTGATCTGAAGAGTATGACCAGTATTACCTACTGTGTCTCTCTGCTTTTTCCGCTGTCATTTCACTGAAGAAATAATTACAGTCTCAATCAAGAGAAAAGTGCCAAGTTTTCTCACTGATGATCACACATTCCTGAATCTATAAAGATAATACGGGTGTCAGGGTCGTAAGATTTTTTATTTGCATATTTTCTTTTCAGAAAATCCCTCAAATCACAGTGTTGAAAGATCATTATAAGTAATTTTGGAACACATCACAAGCACAAACCAATTAAAGTTGCTTTATCCAACTGTGGCAGCAATTAAAAATGAGCTGTATACAGTAAAGCTAATTACATGTTTAATGTACACTAGAAAAGACAATTAAAGGCGGATTATAGGGAAAGTAATTTGAGCTCGCAAGCTACAATTAACTAAAACTAATACATCTACAGCATCATGAGATTACTAAGATGACTTTACAAGGAGAGATCACAGCGCTTAAGATCTCTGAGGCTACATTCAAGTTGTGAAGTGTCCCATAAAGGAGCATTTCTACCAAACCACCACAGGGAGGCAGCGTGAGCTCATGTCACGTCTTGCAGTAGCTTTAAATTAGCACCCATTAGCATATCATAGTGTCTGTAGCATCTGGTATAAACACTGTGATACTTGCATAGCTTGTTCTCAGTTTGTCTTTGTACATTGTGTCTTTTCCTATCAAATAAACTATAAAAAACACAGCTTGAACACATTGAGGATCAGGGCTACAAGAAGGTTTATGGTTATTGTGATGGTGATGGATGGGAAGCTGGTGTTGAGGCTAAATGATTATGGTGATCATTTTGGCGATGAGTTTTATTGTGATGAAGAGATCATGCGGCGGCTACTTTCACGTGGTTTCTGTGATCAGTGGAAATGAAAAATAGAGTTTGAGACTTTTTTTTTAAACCAATAATGCCTGTAAAATCAAGCTTGGCTCCCTGTGAATTTGAAGAATAATGACTAAAACAATCACTTTCCTGATTAAATACGTTTCAAGTGGTGCAGTAATTGTAGTTCACCAAAAGAGCTCTTCAGCTGAAATAGATTTTTGAAAAGCAACAACATACACATGTAGTAGTCATTGAATAATCAAATAATTTATTTGTTCATGTTTATAGTATCTCTGAAGAGACCATAATAAGCTTAATCTAAAAAGGTTTGATAATTTAACATGAATATTCAACAAATATTTGTTTAAAACACTCACGAATATACACAGTAAAAATAATAATAGTAATAATCGAGTCTCCTCATAGAGACGTGTGAATTCACAAGTTCTTCTCTGACATCATGTTGTTCAGATGTTTTGTTTTTGGTTTGGTGTCACTGTTTGGTTTATATTTTTTTGTACATTTTATGTATTGTAATGTGTAATTATTATAATTTATGTTGTGAATTAACAAGCTATGCATCTGTAACTGGTGTTATTATAATAATAACAATAATAATAATAATATGTAATGAAAAAGTGTGATTTTGAATGTTTGTTTCCTTATATTTTTTATATTTCTGATTAATTTTGGTCTTGCATGTCGAACTTACATACATGAAACTAGTAAAAATTATTATTTTTTGTTTTCTTTCAGAGTTTTTCACAATTTTACTATTAAACAACACAATTTGTATTTGCCATAGAAAAACTGACTGTCACATGATAGAAACACACTCAATTTCCTCACTTTCACCCGGAAAATTACCTTCTTACGTTGGAAGTTGAATACTGATACCTGTTCAAAATATACGTACATCTAGGCTGTATCTGAAACAAGTCATTTGTTCACTATTTACTACTCACTACATAGGGAATTTTATATATTGATCCATATACAGTAGTGTGTTAGATGGCAAAATTCAAACTTTTGGAAAAAATATTTTGGACACCTCTCAGGTCATTTCATCTGTCTAAAATGGCCTTTTTTTGTAATAATCGTGATCCGTAACCATCACTGTGGCTAAGTATGCCGTACAAAGTATGATAATATTCACTAAACAGACAACACACACACTTTATACTGTACTATATAATGAATGATTTCAGACAGAGCCCTGGTTTGATTTACAGTTGACTTCTTCATAAGGCTCGATGTGACATGGGGTCACCAGAGGAGTCCACCAGGTCTAACCCCCCCCCCCCCCCCTCCTTTCTCCTCCAGTCCAAACTCCCTGCGGCGTCCCCCCTCTCCCCTCTATCCTTCCCTCACTGCCTTCAGGCTCCCACTCAGAGACTGGAGCAGTACTGCGAGGCCCTGGAGGAGCTCGGGGGTATCAACCCTGCCTCCGACTCTGCGCTCTCCATCCTGAGACACGCCCAGCGCCACGGCGAGGACCTCCGGGCCAGTGACCTCATCGTCGGATGTCCGGTGAGAACGCCTGTCCCAGTTTACGACTCTGTGCGACTGTGAATCAAGTCCCACTTTCTTTTCTTAGAGGGACATGAACTCATCTTGTGGAGGTCACAAAGTTGTTATCACTTTTGTATCTTTTATCTAAGGCTCATTACTTACATTTTTTTTCATTCTTCTGAGAAAAAAATGAATTTATTGGTGTCTATTTGCAGTATAGAAAAGTGCAAATACACTTTAGGTTAACCATGAGAGCTGGTTGTGACAAATGTTTAACTCCCACACACACACACACACACACACACACACCTCCTCTCCTCCCCCTTCTGAGCGAAGGGAGACATTACGGCAGCACAAACACTCCCATTGAGCTACTTCAAATCGCGCTGCAAAAGCTCTCCAGGTGAAATTACTGTAAGTGCAGGTGTGTGTGTGTGTGTGTGTGTGTGTGTTTAGGTGGGTGTGGATGTGGATGTTTCATAATCATATGAAGCATCACTTATATCATGACCGACACATCTCTAGAGGTTTAAAAATAAAGTTCTGTGTCACCGCTCGCTGCTGGATTACCAGTCCTTTTAAATTTTATTGTCAGAGCGTGGTGTGGCGTTTTTTTTTTTTGTTGTTTTTTTTTTAAAGCTTGAGTTTGTTTGCGACTATAGAAAGTAAGCTAGTCTAATAGTGAATCCTAAAGGAGCATTACATAACATTTGATTTTTATCAACCTCTTTCTGTCTCTGGTAGGAGCTGCGACAGCATGGCGAAGTCTCAACCCTGTAATTGACATGAACAATAAAGTCACAGTTGTACAAAAGACATGAGTCAGCTGGCCAATTAGAGCAAAGATCCAATAGAAAGAAGTGTCTTGTGAAGATGGGAATATGTCACCATGCGAGGCACTGTAGTAATAATACTGCTTTGTACTTTTTCTTTTATTGACTTGAGAATAAAGCTTTGTAGCTGCAATGTCTCGCAAGTCGCCTGGAAACTGACAACTTGAGTTGGTGAAGGAGGGGACGGTTTGAGATTTTTGCTCCGAAAACAAAACAAAACACATCTCAGCTCCTGTCAGGTAGTAAGTGTGTCAACAACCCCATGAAAACCCTCAAATTTATAACTGTTCTTCAGCAAAAATTGTACTGATTGGCCCTTTTTTTTCCCAGCAACATTTTTTTTTGGTGTGTTATGGATTCTCCAGCGCAGTAATCTGCCTATTTTTTCAAGATAACGTTACTTGTTTTAAGATAATTAATTAACCAAATGAAAGTGGATTGGAAACAAGTGAAGTTATTTCAACCCTCTGGCAAAGAAAACATGATTCAAGACTAAATGGCCTCTTAAGATTAAAAAATTAAGATAGTATCTTGCGGAGTAAGGCCTTGGGCTCGGGCCTCAAGCCAAGATAAGCGCATCCTAATGTGTGATGCGTGTGTGTAATGTGTGATTTTTAGATCCCGGTGGCGGAGCGCGGCGAGCTGGTGAGGCAGGGCGAGCTGACGGTGTGCGGGGGAGCTCGGAGGAAGCGGGCGGGCGTGAGGAACGTTTTCCTCTACCAGCATGTCGTCGTCTTCACCAAACAGAAGAGCACCGGCCCGGGACGCACCGCCTACAGCTACAAACACAGCATCAAGGTACAGAGCTCACACACACACACACACACAGTCTTTTCTCTTCTACCTCTCTCTGTTTCACACACACTTCTTCTTCTTCACTTTTCATTATCTCGCTCTCTGCCAAACGTTCAGTGTTTGAAGAGGAAAATCCACTTTCTGTATTGATTAAATTGAAAGCAGAATAAGACAAACTGAGTCTGAGCTGCTTACTTTTCTGATTTTTTTACTTTTCTTTATTTTACTTTCAGTTGGACTTCACCGTTTTCTGACATTTCCTTTAGTTTTTCCTGAGTCCTCTTCTTTATTTTAACAAATCTATCCTCTTTTCCCCGCAGACGGGTGAGATGGGTCTGACTCAGAGTGTAGGCGAGGAGGGACTGAAGTTTGAAGTCTGGGTCCGACAGGCTTCTAGGACCAGAGACTTCATCACACTGCAAGCTCAGGACAGGGAATCCAGGAAGACCTGGGCTCAAGACATTGCCCATCTGCTATGGACACACGCCATCAACAACACAGGTACAGTATGACCTTTGACCCCAGAGGCCTCAACTTTAAACTCTGTCTGACACTTTTAGAAAACCCTCATCAATCTATAATCCACACAAAACTGGAATGAAGTCTAAAGTTCGGCATTGTCAAGAGATTTTCCCATATTGTTGATCTTGTATCGTTCATTTTATGCACACGATCCCACCATACGCTCCTTATAAAGCAGGACAACACCACTGACGGGTGAACAGTTCATTGTAGGGTCACTTTGCCATTTTTTTAGCCACACTTGTGGCGTGGCTCTAAGGATGGTGTTGTCGGTCTGTCAGTCGCTCTGTAGAGTCTTTGTTATAGACTGAAATATCTCAACAACTACTGGATGGATTGAACAAACATTTATGGTCCCCAAAGGATGAATCCTGATGACTTTTGATGATCCCTGATTTTTTCTCCCTCTAGCGCCACCATGCGGTTGAAATTTGGTTCAGACGTTCATGTCCCCCTGAAATTTAATTGGAATTGTCACATTGGTGATCTCCTGACTTTTCATGTAGCACAATTATCAGGTCAAATGTTCAAATTGTCCTATAATTTGGGTACTAATAACTTTCCCATCAGCCTCAGTTGTAGTTTTTGTTGTTGGCAAAAGTTAGCATGCTAACACACTAAAGCTAAGATGGTAAACATCTTATGAACGTGAACATTATATCTGGTAAACATCAGCATGTTTGTATTATCACTGTGAGCATGGTTGCATGCTGAAGTTGTTGTTGTGATGTGGAAAGTAAGTGTGAAAATCTGCTCCGAACCTCAGTGGTGACAGTTTTTAGTCAGTAGTTTATTTTTTGAGTTTAGACAGAAAATTCATCTTGTAAAGAAAAGTGACACTACACTTGCTCTTTTTATCGAAATTTATCTTGTAAAAAAATAAACTGGGAAAAAAAAAACCCCACTAACTCACAAGTTGCGTGCCCTGTGGCCTGATTAGAGATAGAGAAGAGCCAAAACAAGACAAAACAAGAAATATCAGCATCAGTCAACTCTGTTATTTGATTGTCGTCCATTTGTTTAAGCCCAGCTTTCCAAACACAGGGTAATGTTGGCTATCGAATGTCACCACCCATCCATCTCCTCGTATCCATAAAACCTCGCATCTCAGGATCACTTCCTGTAGTTGGTTCAGATTACGGTATCACACAGGATAAGATGCACTGCAGCTGGTATATAAAAAAGGGACTAACACATTTTTAGGCAGTTAGTTCAGATGATAAAGTTCATTTTCTTCATTTTCATTTAATGATTTCTTCTCTCTGCTGTCCCAGAGTTGTGTCTGAAGGAGTCACTCTGTATGGGAGTTTCCAGTAAGCTGCTGCTAGATGCAACAGGAACTCAAGCGTCAGAGCTGGACTCCATCTGCAGTCTCAGTGACAGAGGTATTGTATTCTCTAGAAGGATTACATCTTTAACACTTTGACACTATGTGTGGGATGCTGCAGATACTAAAGGCACTGTGTTCGTAGGGGAACTGCACAGGAAGAACGCATTTGCATCAAAGTTTTTTGGGGAAAACAAATTTTCCCGTTAAAAAAAAAAACATGTTTCAGTCTGAACTGTGGCTTTGGGAAGTTGGTTGTGATCAGATTGGATTACTGGATTGTTCAGATGTGCTCTCTGAACTGAAAGTGATTTGGCCCTGAGATTACAGACAGGAAACAAAACGGTTCTTGGGTGTATCTCCTCATGTGACAAGGTAATAACGCAGTACATGTTTTTTTTTTTTTTTGGGGTGGGGGGGGGGGTGGTTTTCAATCTTGCGCCCCCAGGCTACTCTATGAATTTTTGATATTTGTCTCACACTGAGAAATTTTGAAGAGCTGTGACATGACGGGAGAGAATATGCAGCTCTGGAAAGACATTTTACTTCTGCTATGATCAAACCCCATCACAACATTCACACTGTGTCTTCATCCCGCTTCCTGTACTGTATCCATAAACAGAGAATATTAAAGGAAACATCCATCCTAGAGACAGCTATTGCCGATTTATCTTGCATTTCTTGTATATTTCTGATTCCTCTACTGACTTTTAGCAGAATCATTGCATGATGATATGAAGCAACTGTATGTCATTATATAAAGCAGATACAGCTAACATGTTACTATACTAAAACGCAAACACAAAGCAACATTAGCATTGATTCTGAGTCATGTTTGTGTCCTTCTAACAAATATAAGTCCAATATTCACTCTTCATATAGCACTTTTGTCTCCACCAACTCCTGAGAGACATTTCTGTCTCTTAAGCAGCTAAAAGCTCAACTTCGTTCACTAGCTAGTTGCTAACTTTGTCTGTTTGCTCTTTGGTGCTGAGCAGGTAGCATACAGTAGCTTTTTTAGAGCTTTTTCACTGAAAAGAGCTTCCTACTGTCTCTGGAGACAAGATTGATGAGAGCAGTGAACCAAAACAGACAGTAAAACCGAAACAATAAGCTAAAAGATGCTAAAACGCACAGTAAAACTGAGGGGAACTGCAGAGTGGTCATAGTGGGTTCGCCACTATGACCAACACCTTTCACAATAAACACAGTCATTTAATCTGTTGTTAATATAAGAACATTGATTTGTGCTGCTTTAATAAGGATTTTAGCCATATTGTCTATCTCTGTTCCTAAAATCACAGTGTAAATATGTGGTCAATGTTCAGGCAGTGATAAAAATTGAAAGAAACTTGTCATTACTTTGAAATCTATAAAAAAATACAGCCAATAACATTTTTTAGTTAAAGTCACTGAAAAACCCTTGGTGTTACTATAATACTTAATGCTATCACTAACATTAGGGCTTTCTCCACCCACACATACTGTTTCACAGGTTCGCAACAGTTTCCGTGCTGAAATATAGCCTTAATCCTACCTGGAAAATATAGCTAAATAGAACCAGGACAGGCAGATTTAAAAAAAAAAAAAAAAAAAAAGTTGTTTGTCACAAAAATTATTCCTGGAACACACACTACAGATTGATGCTATAAAATCTTGTTTCCCTTTAAGAAGAGAGTTCCATCCACATGGTAAAAATAGAAAAAAAGAAAATAAAACACCCAATCTGAAATATACTGTAATTCCTCAGATTCCAGACCCACCATCCAGTCTCTAAAGGCCGCAGTTGCCCTAGAGCCAAAGTCATTTCCCATTCATAGCTTGGTGTAATGCACATACTGCTCACCAGGTGTCTCATTGAGTGCAGCAGCTCAGGATTTCAATGCATGAATTGTCCTCTGGGACAGAACACGGTGTTAGAAATTCATTGAACAGGATGAGAAAATGCCTTCTCACTCTGACTCCTCTCTCTTTGTCTCTTCCGTGCCGGGTCCCTCAGTTTTTTCACTTCAAGAAAACATTGTGATACAGTACACTGATATTTTACATTGTAAAAGTGCATAAACACAATGCAAATGTGAGCGGCAAGCATCCAGTTCATGCAAATGATGTCTAAATATAGAATGGCATCATTATTTGAATTTCCATTACCTGCACTGCAGTGAGAGAAATACATATTTTAAATGTGTCCAACACCTACTGGATGTATTTTAATGCTATTTGCTATCTCAGTCCACAGTAGCTGCTCAGACTCCTCCTCTGTCGGCAGTCAGAAGGAGGGGGGATCCCCAGCGTCTGGGAGGGACCCCAAGAGAAACTCTGGATCAACAAGTTACTCACAGGTGGGTTCACAGCGTAGGGACACACACACACACAATCTAGTGATCCCAAAAAGTGGATAAAGACTCTTTTTATTGGCACAGATTACTCAAAACTTTACCATGGTTAAAAATAGATTTGAAAAGTGTGGAATGTGAAGTGACAACAGAAGGTTAAGGGGGGGGTTTTCTTTCCCGTTGGAACCATGGGTGCTTGTCCATCACAGAGGGTTTTTTAGGAAATATAAATGGCCCAGCAGCCTTGAGACTGCTCCATGGAGAGTACAACATTCATTTAAATTGCAACTCGCTGTCACGAGTATCAATATTAGAACAAGGGATGAGAGTTTCTTGTAATGTTAATGAAGTGTAAACCAAGTTTTGTACAGTCGGCTTGCTGACTTTTCTGAAAAACAAGCAACTTTAAAGCTCTACTTTAAAAGTCCCCTTCCGCTCAAAAATGGGTTTTGCTTATTGTGCAGAATGATGTATGTGCAGAATTTGACACTTAAAGGCTGCTTTCGCATTCGCGTGCTGAAAGTGGCGAGCTTCTCTGAGCTCACTTTAAGTTAAAGGCGTGTACCTACGAGCAGGATTTGTGACATCACAACTAGTTTGGACATGACTGTGCAGCTTATACAAGTGTGCCGTGGATGCTTGAAATCTCCCGTGCACATAGAGTTGGTGGTGACAAGAAATTAGGGGAGAGAAAGGGAAGGGAAGACAGGCAACAAAAGTTCCCAGTTAGTTTGCCTAACATGCATGATTATGTTTTGGCTGAGCTGCATTCATAAGCCCATTTGGGTTTATAGGTTTTTCAGCACAAGATTTATTTATTTTTTCTCATGTGTTACATCTTATAAAGTGTTTATTTTGTACTAAAAAAATCTTGATTGTCATCCAGCTGCTGTGGAACTGCAAACAGTATTTCACAAAGAAATCAATTTAGTTCCTGAGGCTCCATGGTTCCCAGGACTATTTGGTCAAAAAAGGCCCACATGTACCAAAAATGTAGGGAGTCCCCCGGATGAAAATGGTTTTCTACCTACTAGAGCCACACTACAGTAGGAATGATACAGTTTCAGTGTGGTGAATTATATGAAAAGTGTCCTTTTAAACAGCAAAGCTTTCTATATGTCAGTAAACTGTCGACAATGTGCATGCATCTGCTTAGCTGTAAGAAACAGCAATACCTTCCAGCCATCTCGATGGTAGTTTTTAAATGAATTTGCTCTGTGCACACACACACACACACACACACACACACACACACACACAAACACAAACACACATTCTCTCAGTCTCCTTATCTAGCAAACAGAATATGACAGATTGGCAAACAGACTGCGCTGGGAACAGATTGACAGACAGACGGACACACGCAGCCCAAACAGATAGGGCAAACACACAGACAGCGATATGCACATATTCAACAACAGAGGGTGGATTGACGCCTGTGCCCGCACAAACGCACGCTGTGGTATGAACGCACATTTTAGCCCAGAATAAAAACTGTGACTGTTTTTTTCTCTCTCTCTCCCTCTCTCTCTCTCCAGAGTCAGTCTCCCTCTACAGCCGTGTAACTGTCATCTCAATAAGAGTAAGTTACTGTGTTCATCACATGTTTCTTTCATCTTTTTTTTTCCCTTCCTTCTGTTATTGCTCTCTTTACATGCGCTGCTCATGTCACCGCATCCCTGCATTGCTCGCTTTGAGATTTTTTTCACCTTTTACCGACTCTTTTTCTAATGACAGAAATCACATATGCACTCTGGAAAATGCTTATTTAAAGAACATGAAATTCAAGATGTAGAAGAATTGAATATTTGAATTTTTTGGTTTCTTCTTCTCTCAGAAACTGGACCGTGGAACATCTCTATTTCACCTCTGGGGGAGTCAAACTGGACTTAAAGGACCATGAGGAGACCCTTGGACTTTATCTGAACTTCTCCTTCATGTTTGCTCCGATTTCCCCTCTTCCTCTTGCCCTCTTCATCTCCTTAAAACAACTAACATGCCAGCAGATCTGATATGAATCCCCGGGAAAAAAAAATAAAAAAAGCTGCATCCAAAAAGGATCAACACTGCCCTGTTTAAACCATGACAAGCACCAGCAGGGCTCTCTGCGCTCCGCCATTTTGGATCTGCCAGTCTCAGTTGCTGGCAGAGTCATTGACACCAAAGGCACTTCAGCCACACAGTGCGGCCATTGTCTGCCCCGCGGCTCCCCACTAGGCCAAACCACTTGGTCTGAACCACTGACTGCCTGGCTGGCTGACTGTACACATCACATGCCCCAGCATCTGATAATAAACAGGAAGTAATATGCGGGGCGTAAATCCACCGTAGGATTGCAGATTTAGAATGTATTGTGTACTTTGTCATTTTCATAACGCTGAATGGAGTACTGTAGGCTTTTTTTTTCCCCACAGCCTGTGTAAAAATGCGTGATATAGGCTAGGTGTGATAGCATCTATGTAAATGAAGCAGGGGTGGTGTGAGCATGCACACACACACACACACACACACACACAGACACACACACAAACATTCGCACACACAGTGTCGCTCAACACATGCAGTCATTCTTATTGTTATAAGACAGTGGAGCACTGTTCACATTCACATGCTCACACTCACACACACACACTGTGGCCATTTTCGAGCCTGGTACAGTGGCTAAATCAACGACAGGCAAGGTTACATCTGAACACGTACAGTAAACATTGCCTTGATGATGAAAAGGACGTCCAATCATATCTGACTGCTATACATTCTGTTACTGTGTATGTTTAAGCTAATAGTATTGTTTTTAAGGGCAAAATGGTATTTAGTCTTCTTTAAAGTGTAACTTATGTCAGCAACATGAGCTTATTGGTGCCTTAAAATGTTCTTTGGTATACTTGTAAGTACTGGTAATGAATTTAATACTATACCTTTTGATATAAGATGCCATATTCTGTATACCAAATGTATAAAATGGGTGTCTGTGCAATGTTGATATGTGTACAAAGAGGTATTGTCTTAACATTTAGTCTAAGCTTTCCTGATTGAAATGCTCTCTCCATAAAATGGAGAAAGGAGGTTCTGTTAAAAATGCTTTATTCTGGTTTTATTGGTTTTGTGCTTGCAGCCAGGAGACATGAACTACATCTGATCATTCTTAAAGAGGTAACTTAATCAAACCTGACTTTAAAGTGGTTTCCCCCAAAGAACCTAGAGTTCCCTTAATGCTTATTTTCAGCTTGTTTGGATCAGATTTTTTTTCAGCCATGCTAGCGTTTGGTTCACCGCTTTGGTCTAGACTGAAATATCTCAACAGCTATCAGGTGGATTGCCATGAAATTTTGTACAGACATTCGTGGTCTCTGGAGATGAACCCTACTGACTTTTGTGACTTTTCCTCTATCACCAGCGTGAGATTGACATTTGGAGGGGTTTTTTTTTGTGAAATGTCAGCCATCCAAAAACTATTGGATGGACTGTCATGAAATTTGCTTCATATGTTCATGTCAAACTGAGCTGTAATCACTTTGGTCATTCCCTGACATTCATTTAGCAGTTTTCGTTTGTTGTACTCTGGTTTTGACCAAATGCTAAACTGACATTCCCATCCTCAGCTGTACTTTTTGTTCAGTGCTAATTAGCAAATGTTAGCATATTAACACGCTAAACTAAGACGGTGTGAACATTATATCTGCTAAACATCAGCATGTTAGCACTGTCATTGTGAGCATGTTAGCATTTAGCTTAAAGCACAGAGCCACTATCATTGCTGTAGACTCTCTGTCTTGTTTCAGTTGCTTAAAATGTTTGATATGGTGCTACTGAGATGTCAGGGGATTGCTTTATCCTAAATATTGAGATGCCATGTCTCAAAGCAAGTGGAACAAAAGATAAAAATAACTTTCACTTCTGCAGAACAGCAGTTTAACCTCTGCTACACCACAAGATTCACTAGTGGGTCCAGTAATAGACATACATGTTACACTGCTGAGTTTTATTCAGACTCTTCCCATATACTGTACATTGTATTAATACTGAATTATAAAGAAACATGTAGAAAATGATGTACAAGATATCTGGAACTTTTCATCCAATGCAACCACAAAAAAAAAAAGGCATCCTCTAGGTTTGAATATTTTGTCGATGATGTGGTTCATATTTTATGACCGTAAGCATACAGTCAGTAAAAGCAATCAACATCCACTCACCAGTTTGATTGGATAGTGTGTGTATCAAACAATATCACGGTTAAGGTACAATATGAAACCATCAGGTAGCGAAAGCTAGCAGCAGCGGGAGGTCAAGCTTGTGTCTGCAGACGGCAGCAGCAGTTATCAGATTTAGCACGTTTCATATCTGCATCCAAATTCAAAAATTGCAAATGGCTATTGAGCCGTGTTCTGAATCAATATGTAATTTGTTGGCTTGGAGAAGCCCGTACACTTCATAGCCTTTAGCTGTTTGGTACATTGCATTATATTGGAAGCAACGTAATGAACACCATCTTTCATTCTCGCTGCAGTATAGATTGTCATATTCAGAATCCCTCACATTTGTATGCCATTGCGAGGCAGTATTAATGTATGGAAACTTTTCTCTTGCTCTTTTCTACGACACACTTTTGCCTGATGTTTACATTTTTTTTTTTGGAAGGAATGTTGGAAATGCATGTTATGCTTACTTGATGAAAATTGACTGTTTTTTTTACATTTCTGTGTTGAATTAAAACTGGATGGAAGTTCCAAACCTCCCGGAGGGGATTTAAGTGGGTGGGAGGGTTGGAGGTTGTGCTTGAACCTTGTTGCAGGTCTAACCTCAAAATGAGGCCTGTAGCCTTGTAACCCCAAACTCGCTGTAATGAGTGGTCTCTGAAAGCCAGCTGTGCTGCTGCTTCCACCGGGCCTCACAAAAACCAGAATGATTAGATAACTACAGTGCAGCGCCATATCAAATAGTTCCAGGGATCAAATTCTCGAAAGGAGGGAGGGCATGTCTGAGAGTGTGTGTGTCCATCTGTGCATGCGAGTGTGAGGGACATAGAGAGAGGAATGAGAGATAAAGGGTGGGCAAATGGGGGGGGAGAGAGAAGGGGGGAGAGGGGGAGAAGGGGGGGAGCAACAGGAAGGGGCAGAACTGAGGGAGAGAGAGAAAGGGAGCGACAGAGGAGGACAGGAGACAGTAGGTGGGAATGATGGGAAATGAGCGAGGGCGAAGGGGCAGACAGACAGAGAGGCACAGTCAAGGGGAGAGCAGGAGCACGAGGGGGAGAGGAGGCAGGGGGAAAAAAGAGAGAGGAAGAATAGAGAGGGGGGCTTATAGAAAGAGGGAGACACAAAGTAGAGTTAGAACTTTTTTTTTTTTTTTTTTTTTTTCTAATGGAGAGAACTAGGAGAGGGCCGAGAGAGCTGCAGAATGGATGAAGGAGAGAGAGAGAGCGGGGTAAAAGGGGGGATGTTGACAAAGCAGCGAGACTGTGGCGAACAAAGAGAACGTGAAGAGAATGAGTCGGGGGAAACATCAAAGGGATTTTTCAGGCCCGGTTACCGGGACAACAGACATTTGCATGCGATTAGCTTTTTACATCATATTAAGAAGGGTTAGGGTGAGGGAGGGAGGGAGGAATGAAGGGGGGGTGATGGAGGGAGGGAACTATAGATCATACACACACACACACACACTGTATGAGATAGTGAGAGAGAGAGAGAGAAAAAAAGGGAAAGAAAAAGAGGGACGTTGGTCATCTCACGCGGATAAACTGACTTATAGGCAGCCAGCCAAGCGTTTCTTTTGTAAATGAGAGTGCATGTTGGGGGGAGATACAGTAATATGCCGGCGCAGACATTTTGGCAAAGGGAGGTCAAAGCAGGCAGTGATGTGTGTTTTTTTTATTTTATTTTATTTTTTTCTGCTTTGAGTACAAGTTTGACACCAATGACACAAACCGCCACCACAATGAACACTTAAAAAAAACAACCTTTGAATGCTGATTTCAGATTTAAAGCGCCACTTTTGTTTCGCATTTAAGGCTCCTTGATGAATCGATTAGTCGTTTTGGTTCATAAAATGTCAGAAAATAGTGAAAAATGTCGATCACCAATCCCCAAATCTCACGGTGGAACCTAAAATGTCTCGGACCAACAGTCCACAGCGCAAAGATATTCAGTTTACTGTCACTGAAGACCAAAGAAACCAGAAAACAGCCACATTTCAGAAGCCGCAACCAGAGAATTTCTGTATTTCATCTTTTAAAAATGACTCAGAAATGATCGCTTGATTATCAAAACAGTTGGCGATTCATTTTCTGTCGATCAACTAACCGTTGCAGCTTTATTTGCATTGTTACAGTACTGTATCAGCTTCATCCGTGAGCTTTTTCTCCCGTTTTATTCAACCACGAAAGTGCCAACCTGAGATTAAAAATCTCTTTCACAGGAGTGACTTGGCCAAAATAGCAGCAGGCTTATAATGTACTGTCATATATGATTCATAAAGAGAGTAATCAAGTGTCAACACAGCAGATGTGATCACAAGGATAATGTAAAATTGCTCAAATATACTATTATAAGGAGCGAGTGAGCGTGATCAATAATTTATTCCAAAATTCCAGCCGAATAATAGTATATACAGTATACATACATGGTTGCACATGTATACATATTCATACGCAAAGTCTAGACACAGGTATGTATAAATATAAACATATGAGGTTTATAAGCTGTATTTGTCGTCCAACATGGACTCACATTACACCATAAACACCTTGTTGTTTGCACACATGCAGTGCATACATAACTCAAAAAAAAAAAAAAAAAACGCACCTCACACAACCTTCCCTGCAATCATAAAAGCCATTAAACATGTTTCTATGGGCACACACCCTCCGGCGTTTTTACACATGTAATATTATCCCGCCATATCTCTCCTCCACCTCCCCTTCTTCCTTCCTTCCTTCCTCCCCTCGCTCCTGTCTCTCCATCAATCCACGTCCCCTTCCCCTCCCTCCATCTCCATCCCCATCTCCATCCTTTTCTCTCTTTCTCTCTCTCTCTCTATCCATCCATCTTCCTCCCTCCCTCTTAATCTCTCCTCCTCCTTTTTTTTTCCCCTTCTTCTTTTTTTCATTCCCTCCTTCCTCTTTCTCTGTCTCTCTGGCCTGCTATGCTCTCTCTGTCTCTCTCTCTCTGAGTGTGTGTGTGATGCTTCAGTGCCCTCAGTATTGTGGCTGCATTGTGCCAGTAGGCGTCGCCGCGACAGCCGTTGTCACGGCAGCATTGTGAGGGGGGGGGGGGGGGGGGTGGGGGGTGGGTGAGGGTGAGGGTGATGGTGTGTGTGTGTGTGTGTGTGTGTGTGGGGTGGAGGGGGAGTGTATTACAGTATCAATACCCTGACACTGCGACAAAAAGGACAGCAGCCGTAGCCACATATCACTCCACCTCTGCACTCCTCCTCCTCCTCCTTCGTCTCCTTCCTCCCCCCCCCCTTCCCTCCTTGTGACCCCCCCCCCCTCCTCCTCCCTCCCACCTCCTCCACCTCCTCCTCCTCCCCCCGAATCAATTCCTCCTCCCCTCCTTTCAATTGATTTCCCACCATATCTCACTGAATATGTACATATTGATCTCCTCCTCCTCACCCCGCCTCATCCCTCACTCCTTTCTCTTTCTCTCCTTCTCTTGTTTTTACTCAAACATGTATCAAATTTCATCCCCTCCATCTATGCCCCCCCCCCACTCCCCTCCACCCTCGCCCCTTATCTCACTCCATCTCCTTCTTTCTCTCTCTCTCTCTCACACACACACACATACACACACTTTCCCCTCATCATTCATTTCATCTCCCCCTATTCTTTCCCTCTCTCTGTGCCATCTCTTCTCCCCCCCCCCCCCCCCCCTCACTCCTCTCTCCATCACACCTCCCTCTTCGTCTCCCTCCCTCACGGCTGTTTTTTTTGTTGTTGTTTTTTGTGTTTTGTGTGTGTGTGTGTGTGTGTGTGTGTGTGTGTGTGTGTGTCTCTGTCTCACTCACTCTCTGCATATTAATTGGTGCATTTCTGCTGCGGCGGAGAAAACAATCAAAGCGTCAGGGGCGGGTGATGATGCCATTGTGGCAGCCGCAAACACGTACACATATGTACCATGAGCATACACACAAACAGAGAGAAAGGGACACACACACACACACCTATACATGCACACACACACACACACACGCACACACACACTACAGAGTACAGTTGCAGGAACACATCAGCAGACAGAGCATGCATACATATATGCACTTGTAGACACATATATAGGCTGCTGACATGCAAAATGTGCAACGTGTGCGCTCATATACACACATTGATTTACTATGTACACACACTGAGACAAGCATGCACTGCACATATGCCACTGACTTAGTCAGTCACTCTCAGATACACAATAGCAGGCTTACAATGGCTGATCCAGGAGATATGTTCTGCGTCAGCAAAGACATTTGAATTTCCCAGCCAACATTTACCTTCACACAGTGTTTGAGCACATCAATTCTAAATGTTAAAACCAAGGCCTTTAGCCGGAAAACTTTCAGACTAACAACTAACTGATATTCATCTACAGTATATGTTGGGAAAGAAAGAAAACACGCACAGGAAGAGGTTACATCTAAATGCTGTTTAGACTGGAGCCCTGTTATTGAGAAGAATAAATCAAAGCATTTAACAGTGAGAGGATGAGGTAAACAAAATGTACAGGAAAGGTGAAAATTCCTGCATTCATTACTTAACAGTGTATTTAACTGGGTTTTTGTTGTTGTGATACCATTTTTATCTCGCTCTGTAACTCTCTTTGGTAAAGGCTGAGAGGTGGTGGAAGAGGCGTGTGGGCTTCGCCACTCCACGCACATCCTGGCCCACGTACTGTAGATTTGACTCTACTGTTTCATTGTTGCCCTTCTACTGCATGCTCGCTCATGCAAGCCACTCACATGGAAAATGGAACATGAGAACAATTTGTAGGAAAAACAAAAAGTCTACTCTAAACTCAGTACTTCATACTTATAAATGCTGATGCAGATGGAGCAGATAAAGCAGATGGCGAAAATCTAATAATAATATTTGAGTTCAATCGGGACTTGTTGAACTTATTGAAGTAACTGTTTTCTTGACCAAGGATAATATGATAGAGCTCCCAAAGCACGCTGAGATATGTTCCAAATCAAGATCAATCATCTAGATCATGGATATAAATTCAAACAGATTCCCATAGAATGAGATATTAACTTGGTAGATAAGACTCACAGCTGTCTGTAGGCAACGTTTATGGATCCTGAAACCCTAAATGAGAACAACGGTTTCATCCTCTCTGGTAGGTGTAAAGCAACAAGGTACTTTTTAATTTGAGGGCTGTAATTAAAGGCCCAATCCTCATTTAGTGCCCCCATTTCAATACAAGGTCCAGTATGTACACCGCATTGGCTGAAATGTGACTGAAAGAAGAAAACGTATTGAGCACCAATTGCAGATTGTGCTTTTAAGTGATGTTTAAAGCAGCATCAACCGGTATGTTTTATAATAACAGCGAAAAACCAATGACAAACAATTTGAAAAGGGGGTCACTCACAGTGACAAACCCACAGAGAATCATCACCCAACTCTGCAGTTCTTTCACCCTCTCTTAGCTAATTGTTTTGGTTTTAAGGCAAAGTTACTGTTCGGTTCATTTTCACTGTTCTCATCAGCCTTGTTTCCAGCAGCAGCTAAGTTCAGCAAAATGCTACCAGCCCAGCATAAACCCAGCAGACAGACGCATTAGTGACCAGCTGGTGAAGAGAGTAAAAAAATCTAACAGCAAAAGATATTTTTCTTGGAAGTTGGTGGACTAACAAGCCAAAAAAAAAAAAGCTAAATATCTGACTTTAAGGACATGGCCGGTGATTTTCTATAATTTTCTAATTGTCGACAAATCACGTTTTCAGTCTCTAGAGAGTATTTCCATGTAAGGCCATTATGCAAGAATGCAGTTCGGTTTACAGAGCTTCGCTAGCTTGTTGTGCTACATATCACAACCTCTTGACTTTTGTACTACATTGTAGATTGTCAATAACTTTACTATAAAGTCAAGAGGTTGAGATATGTAGCACAACAAGCTAGCAAAGCTCTGTAAACCGGCACCACGTTCCAGCGCGTTCTCTGTGGTGTCGGCCTTACAAAGAACTACTCTCCGGAGACTGAAAACATCATTGCTGTTATTAGTCTTTGGAGCTGTTTCTAAACAAACTAACATGACCAAAACTCTTTGGGGTGAAGGAACATATCATCCAGTGCAAAGGTGTAACTCACTGACATGTTTTTAATAGTTTTTGGCACAGAGAAATGCAATATATCAAGTTTTGGATAGATACACAATACATGTAGGTAGAATCAGTCCATTATTGGTCAGCCACATTAGTCATAACAAGTTTATAAGACAACAATATGTCAGGGCTGTGTGTCTTGCAGCTTGTTTTGGAGGTCGTCTGCCCTCTAGGGGCCAAAAATTTATTTTAAAATTGTTGTAAAGAAAATTATAAAAAGGAAATTGTAGTACAAGAAAGCACTCCAAACCATGGCAGAACAAATAAGATGAGGATATGTGCACCTGTCACGACTAAGCGGTTGGCAACTGAAAAAAAGGCATGTGTGTGGAAACCATTACTCACGAGTGCTTGAACTTTTGATGATTTTATTCTCAAAGGTCAAGTTGTCCATACTGAAACTTTTACTTCAAAAAGTTTGAGTGCTTCTCCCACTGCTGCTATTTTTTTTTGCTGGGGACCTCCTGTAACTCCCTAAGGGGCCTCCTGGTGGTCCCCAGACCTTATTTTGGGAACCCCACATCCAAATATGTGCACTTTGTATCTTCCCATCCTCTGTGTGGCCATGTGCTTCCGGGGTGGTTCACCACAACATTTAAGGCATCTCTTGTCCCTGTCATCACTTTTAACACACTTCAAATGGTGTGAAACTTTTTTCCCCCCTTCTTCTTCTTCTTCTCCTTCTTCTTCTTCTTCTTCTTTTTCTCCTTCCTCCCCCCAAAAAATGTCTTTCTAAACTGTCAGCTCCCCGCCACCCCAGATGCCATATTTAGGATACAAATGTGAAGAGATGACAGCGTTGTAAAATGGTGCCCGTGCTGAGATTATAATTAACATTTCCAACCTACATCACTCTCCCTCCCACTTCTCCTCTGCTTCTCCCTATTCACTCACTCCTGTACAATAAATGGGAGAAAAAAAATGCAAAGAAGAAAGGAGAGAAAGGGGAGAAGGAAAAGAAAGGGAGATGGAGGAGGAGAAGGAGGAGGAGAGAGTGAGAGAGAGAAGAGGGTGACCAAACGGAGGGAGGAGGGAGGGGGAAACGGCGTATGCTTGTATACAACCCTGATTTCCATTTTTTTCCCAACTCGTAATGTATTTAATTCAAGTGAAACGTAATCATGACGTGTCGTGTCATTAATCTCCTCGCCGCCTCTCCCGTAAGTACACTGAGTCTTTACTTTAAACATATATCCTATATCTTGATTTATCTAGTAAAATTTTATCTACCAGCATGTTTACATATACACTTTTATGCATGGTGGCATGAAACACCGGTGATGAAACATTTCCAAAATCTTTGGATTTATTGCTGTTGCCTTTTCACGAGCAACACACGGGATAATGGCCAATATAGTTGTTGTTGTTGTGTTTAATTTTTCAGGCCACTTCGCTTTTTTTTTTTTTTTTTTTTTTTTAATCTCCAGTTTGGATGTGTGTGTGCGCGCGTGTGTGCATGTGAGTGATTGGCATGAAGCATGTATGTATGTAACCGCGCGCTCCGGACCACTTTACGTGTGTGTCATGTATGTAAGCCGGCGTATGTGCGCGCGTGGCCGACATGCATGCAGCCTCTGAGCCTCCTATAGCCGTGACATGACAAAAAAAAACCGGAGAAATGCACAGTTTCCCCGCAGATGTAGAAAATACTCGGTTTAACATTTAAAACAAGTCGATTCGGCAAGTCAACTCGAAATTAAACGCGACTTTAAAATGGTTGCAAGTGCACGAAAAGTCACTCGGAGTGGTTAAAGATGTATTTTTAAAATTCGCGTAACTTTAACCCAAGTTCTGCACGCTACTCATATCTACCCACGCGAGGAAATCCGTTTGAAATTAGGCAGCGTTATGACCTCTTCTTCTTGATCCCATTTTAACCTCTCCGAAAAAACGACGTTTGACCGAAAAAGTAGCTTTACAAAAGAGGCACAAGTTCTCGGTGCGTAACGGAGGATTTCGATAAGACGCAGACATATTGTCCAAGGCGTAAAAGTGGATTTTTGCATGTTAGCAAGTTGATTTACAAAGCGTAATTTGTAGGTAGATGCGATTAGCTTGACTAATTCTTTTGTTGGACACACATTAGGCATTGTGTAGTGTATTGTTTTCGAGATAAGCACCGCCACTTCCATCTGTGATGTGCGCAAAAACGCACCCACGGGCTATTATAGTGCTTTATAAACGTTATACTTTCTCCACCTTTTACTACAATGTTTACTACAATCCGTTTAGTTGTCCTAACATCACCTCCAGTGTCTACAAGCTCAGAAAGTAGCATAGCAAGTGTGGCATGCAGCGCTGTAGCCGTGTGTGTGCAAAACGCGTGTTGCCAAATTGTATTCTGTAATATAAGTTACCGGTTTTCACGCTGGGTTTAAAAAAATGTGCGTTTTTTGGACACTGTGTCGCCTTTTGGGACTGATGTCGGTTTGGGAGATTGGCAGAGGATTCAAGATGAAATCCATGATGGCACTTTTTTTTCTCCTCCCGTCCGCTCCCTGCTCGCTCACTCGTCTTTTCCCCTCCCTTAATCTTTTGTATAGAAAATTTAAGAACAAAATGGAGCAGGGGAGAGAGCGATAGATAGGCTGACATGACACACACACGCCACCCCCCGACTTCTCCAAACTATATCCCACTGTTTATGATTTTTAATCGCATTTTTTGGAAGCGGGATTGTGCGCGGACACCATCTGCGGGCAGGGTTAATCTCATTTTAGTGGGGGTGTTTATTAGTGCATTGTTTGTTGATGGTTATTTATTTCATTAATGTGCCTCTAATTGAGATGGCCGCGAGAGAGAAGAGGGGAAAGAGCGACTGAAAATGGTTGCACGTTATTGACGCACATCATAGGGGCGAGGAGGAAATTCCTCTTGAGATAAGGCGCAGACGTGTCATCTGGGTTGACCAAAGACACTCCCGTCGCCTTCTCTATATCCAATGGAATATGTTTAGGGATCCTGAAATGCCCTATTTTTATATCCACTCAAAATGTCACACTTTTGAGAGCATGTGCATGGTGGAAGTAGGTTGACATTGCTGGTTTGTCCTATAACCAGGGATGTTGTGGAGGGTCCTGAAACTCTATATACATTTTTAAAATGTGCGTTTTTAAAGGTTTTTACGCTGATATTCTCTTAATGACAGAAACATAAACTGTACATCATCTTAAAAATCTCTTATCAAACAGATGCAAGTTGAAGGTGGATATTCCCTGTAAGGAAATTAAGAGTAAAATGTGGAAACTATATACATTTTTATTGGAATTAATTGTGACTATTACCTACTAGAGTGACTTTTACTCATCACTGACGCTATTAAAACTGACTTTGTCCAGTCTGACTGTAAGATGAGCATCTCAAAGTAATATTTTATCTCCTGGTTAACATTTAAACATGAAAAGGCTCCCCCCACCCCCCACCTCCAGCCCTACAGGTTGCCTACTTTTAGACACAAAATGATGATTTCATGTTAAAACCTTGCAAATGCTCATCAGGAACCTAATGAATATGAAACACTGACCCTATATGTTAAAAAGGGTCTAATGGATTTCGCTTCATTCAGGCCTCTCTCTCTCTCTCTCTCTCTCTCTCCTCTGCTTCAAGTAGTATCCTCCTCCTCCACTACCACCATCAACGCCGCCTCCTCCTCCCCATCTTTGCACGTACTGTACCGCACTTGAGGGGGCACATACACCCCATCCAGGTGGCTCTTGGGGAAGAGATTGTACGTGAGGGAGAAACAGACAGAAAGACAGAGGGAGAGAAAGTAAAAGGGAGAGGAGTGTAGCACCAATCAAGGCTTCTGATTGATATAATTGGGTCATTAGTGCGCTGCGGGAGAGGCACCTGCTTGCCCTCAGTTAGAGAGAATCTACTGCATTGTGACATTTTGAGACTGTTGAGAGTTCCGCTGGCTGCTCGGGATTAGTGTGTATTTAGAGCATTAGGATCTTACTTAAATAGTACACCACTCGGTATTGAGTTCTCAGACCAGTTTTAAACCGATTTTTACCAAAGAGGTGGACAGGTACTGTAGATAGTTTACTTCCCCTCCTTTTTTTCCCCTCCTTTTGACCAACTAAAATCATAATTTTAGGCGGCAACACAAGCTAAGCAGGTCACAGCAGTAGAAGGAAGGCCCGCTGTGATTTAAAACAGCAGGTCAAGCAAAAGATAGTACTGGAGCACTCTGATCATCAAGAGATGTTAAGCAGAGGAAGCCTAAAGGTTTGTTAGACTGGCTGAAGGTATAAAGGCGATGAAACAGAGTAGTTGTGCGCACATCCGAAAATCTAAGCGGGATAAGTGCTGGATACATAAAAACAATCTACAAATCAAGGAGTATCCGCACACAGAAGCTTCCTCAGGTCTTTCTCAGACAAGTTAATAAAAGTAAAGGGAGCTCTGATTCAGTGGTACTCCTTGTATCATAGTTAAAGGTATTAAGGTATCAGTATGCTCCAACGGAAACGCTTGTCAGGTGGTCGAACAGCATCTGAAACCACGTCCCCACACATCTTTTCCATGAAGAAATAGACAATATCTGTAACTTTCCCGCAACCGACCCGCACGTCCACCACTTCACGCAGCAATTGGACAGGCGGGCAGAGGCGAGAAAAGTAAACAAGTTATCTCCTAAGATCTCTTTATTCCTGCAACTTTTCATATGTGCAAAAACAAGCGCAACACTATCAAGGCCTTCCGAGAGAGACTGTCCGAAAGCGTGCGCAGTTATCCCCGTATTTAAACGATTTTCCCGTCTCTTCACCCCTCTCCGTGATGGCATGTTTGCCGTCCAACACGGTCGCACAACACATCTTTTCAAAGTTCTTTTTGAGTATATCCTCACCTTTACCCTCAAGTTACCCTCCAACCTTGTACACACACTGTCAAGGTGCCCTTGAGCAAGGCATTACCTAAATTACACCAAGAGGCGCTCCGATATATATAAGGGTGTAACTGAGTGTGTGTAAAGAAAGGTGTTACTAAGAAGGAGAACACATGTTCTGCAAATTTCCCCAGGGTGAATAAAGAATCAAGCTGTGCCTACAATTACTATTTTTTTTCTATAGTAGGCTCTTAAAGGTGCTCACGTCTGATATATGTGATACATTTATTCCATAAGGAGGTCACAGTGTAGAGTCAGCATGCCTGCAGCCTGTGGGTCGATTTGATTGACAGTTTTCAGTACACATTTGAATTTTTGACTAGGAAAAACTAGTAATGTAGGTATTTTGTTTCACCTGCGGGATGCATAATTGCTCCTTGCTTTGCTTTTCTCTCAGCTCCTTCAGGTGATCCCTGAATGTGCACAGATAACCCTTTTAGGAAGAACACATCCAATGATTTGCTTATGACATTTGCATGCGCCAAACCAATTCTTCTTTTAAGGCTCCCGTCTTGTAATCCTGTATCAGACGAGTCAGTCGAGCTTCTCGGCGCTTCCGCTCATTGCTTTAGACGCAGCGCGGCCCGTATGACTTGGAGCGAGAGCCTCGTTTTCGTCGCCCGAGATGCTGTGATGTTTCCAACGTTCATACTTGCTTGCTCAGATCTGGCACCGTCACGTCACTCCCAGTTCGGCGCTCTGGAGGAGGAATTCATTCAGAAGGAGCAGGAGCAACAGCTTGAGAGTAAGGGAGAGGTAGAGGAGTAAAAAAAAATGAAGTGGTAAGTTTGGACAGGAAGAAATAGAACAAAGCAGAAGGGAGTAGCAGAAAGTGGTAGATAAAGGTTAGGAATTGTTTTTTTCTCAATTTTTTTTGCTGGTGCCCTCCCCAGATCTAGGAAAAGATGAAAGAGCTGAGGACAGATTGAGAGTCTTGGGCCGAATGTAGCCTTTTCACACAACGTTTTCTTCATCTAGCTCACAACATATCTATCAGAAAGGTCACCCACATGCCAATCTCTTGCCATTTGATTGACACTTTTAACCGACAGCACCGTGAGAGCCTTTAGTTTTTGTTTCTCAGGCAGGAGTGGGCCCTTAAGACCCATTCCCAAACTAAAAAAAGATACAAAATTTCTTTACAAGGAGGAAACCAGTCAAATCTTTACACTCATCTTATCACTGCTGAAGCTGAAGATGAGGGGAGGGGAGAGCGCAAGCCAGACAAAGTTGGAGCAAAGCAGAGAGTGAAGCAGGGGGTTCAGGGAAAGGTGAACTAAAGGAAATGAATACTGTCTGTGGGGATGTTCGCCACGTGAGCACGCGATAAAAACCACAGGACCAAATTATACAGTACCGCACAGAGAGCAGACTCCCCTCTCTTTCCTCCGCTATCGCTTATCCCCTCTTTCATACACATTTTTTTTTTTTTTGCGGTCAGTCTATCATACACCCACTTATCCCCAAAGGATACCTCACCTCGCACTCACTTCATCACATGAGAGTTCAAGTAATACAGCATGAAGAAATATACACTTGTAAGGATTCGAAGACGCGCGCACACACACACACACACACACACACACACACACACACTGCTTCACACAATTTACTTTATGCCCTAAAGGCCCAGGCCTCAGACCTTAAAGATGCCTATTTTTAGGTACATGTGCAACATATACACACACAAAAAAACTCGCTAGGCTATAAAGGACAACCAAGAAAAGAAACGAGTGTTACAGGAAACGGATATACACACTCATACTATAAAGCCTATAACACACATTTACACTCATGTCATTACGGTAAAGCTGAGCAGATATAGTACTTCCTGCCTACACACACACACACACACACATTATTAAAAAAAAACTAAGGTGTTCACACCCTCACATTTACAATTATAATGTGTAGCTTGCCAGCATGTACAGACCTGCACACAATAAAACTGCAGTGAATATTTACACAATGACATCAAAACCCCCCAAAATAAACTTGTCTGAACATATTGTGCTCCTACTCCCTTGGCAACTATTTATCAGGGATATGATGTATGACTCAGCAACCCCCCCCCCCACCCCACCCCACCCCCCTTCTATGCACACACACCTTATGACACAAGTGCAGGATTAATTATCAGTATTAATAAAATGCTGTGTGGTTTTTTTTTAGGATGGGGTTTTGTAAAAAGAAAGTTGAAATACTGACCTCTTGTCATAAAAACCTAAGTGAAGGTTTCCAGTGAAGGTAATTCAGTACTTCAAAATTAGTTATCTCAGTGCCCACAATGTTAAACTGCAATTACTGTAATGACAACATCATGGCAATGCTTAACACAACAACGATATGCTTTTAAGCTGTCATTACCGTGTGAATTGCAATGTTACGTCGCCGCGTGTACGCTGCAAGTTTCAGGGTCAGAGAAAAAAAGGGCGATAGTGAAAAGTGGCAGGAAAATCCAGTTTTTTTTTCCCCCCCACACTTTTTGTATCTGGTATCAACACGAATCATACGTCAATGTTGACTATATGATTTAGGTGATTCACGCTTGCACCTGGCATGAAAAAAAAAAACATTTCCATGATTCTGAATCTGATTCAGATACAGTATTCACGTTATTTCATTTGCAGATTGGGAATGAATTGCATTTGTTGATAATGTGAGCGAACGTGTCTCCGACCGCATCCAAAGGTGGTTTAGGTGACTGGTTCTTCAGTATGTTTCTCGGTTCATTTACACCTGGATTTTATGTGCTTCTGCTCCACCAGACTCCAATCTGATTTGTCCCTCTTCTGCCCCAACCCCCTTCCCTGCATCCTTTGCTGCACCTTATCTCCTTCTCTCCATCTATCCAAATTTTCTTTATTGGCATGACAGGGCCGGTGGTTGGCGACAGCCACCGTCACGGTGGAACAATGCATTGTGATGGTGATATTCATATGATAATGCCATCAGACTTAACACTGCTGCAGATACATTTAGATAGCCAGACTCCTTTTTTTCTGTCTTTTCTCTTTCTGTATCTCTCTCTCTCTCTCTCTGTCTGTCTGGATGTATATTTCTGTGTGTTGACTTTTCAAATGATTTTTAAATCTGTTGTTCTCTCTTCATGTTATGCCCCAGCCTGCCACTTCACCACTCTTATATCTCTCCTATTCTCTGTTCAAGCATGTCTGCCTCTTTATGTTTTTTTTATTTTTCTCCCCCCTTTTCCCCCTCAACACATTGTTGGCAATCACATTAAATCATTTCAATCACATGGCTTCTGACTATATATTTTTTTTAAGCTGCCTAGTTTGTAAGTGCACTATATGTTCTCTCCGTCTCTCTCTTTCTTTTTCTCTGTCTGCCTCCTTTCTCATTTTTGCTCTTCGCCATGTTGGCAGGGCCCAATCTACCAGCTGATATCAGCATTCCCTGGCACTCTGCCAACTGGCAACACTGCAGGAGAGAAAGAAAGAGAGAGGGAGAGAATGAAAGAAAATTAGTGAATAATAGACGGAGGGAGGGAGCGAGAGAATGAGAGGGGGATGGGAGGAGTATGAATCAGGGAGAGCAAGAAAGACAGAAGAGAAAGGAAGACAGTGAGAGAAAGAACAATAATAATGGATTAAGAAAGGACTCTGTGTGAATGTGTGTGTGTGTGTGTGTGTGTGTGTGTGTGCGTGTGTATGTCTATGGTTGTGTGTTTATGTGATTGATATGGTGTGATATCCCTGTGAGTCATAGCTGAGCTAAAATGTCAACTGGCTACACGAGAATCTCTTTGTCATCCAGACTCACTCACATACGCACACACATACATAAACAAACCCAACAGATCATATAAACACATATGTGACCATACTGCCGCGTGAACACAAATATGGACGACACACCTGCAAACACAGATGTTCCATTGTTTTGCCACAATGATTGATGACCTTTTGTTTTGTTGTGGGTGCCTCTGCTGCTTCTCAACTCTACCAAATGACGGACAAAAACAGCCGATGTGCATAAATCCAGTCTGATGCAAACTGCTGTGCACTCAAAATATTTGGGTGTGTGAGCACGCTTGGCCAAATGCTTATGTGTTCAATATTCTGTATATCACACTTTACATTTTAGCTGACTCTGTTATCTTGAGTGATGGTTGCAATACAAACACAACAGTAGAATAAGCTTACATTTGTACATTACTTAACTATGAGTAAGCAGTGTATGGGTCAAAGGTGCCACACCCAGGCAATAATTTTTATAAATATTGCTGTGCATAAGTGCAGACACACTGTATGTGTGCATGTGTATGTGCATGTATGTGTGTACAGTCCTGATTTAAGCCAAAAGCTGCTACTGTATGAGTGTACAGGAAGGGTGTGTGGGGAAGTCAAAACATCTCGCGCCCATCCTGTTTGGGACAGTCCATGTCCTGTGTTGGTGCCCTTAATTCCTAAACACAGACTGACACACACACACACACACACACACATAAAGAAACACACTGATGCACATTCACACTCCGGCTAATCATCCCATATGTGCTAACAGTATGCTGGAGTGCATTGTGAACACATGCAGGAGGCAGAACAGGTGCACACCTGTTACACATTCAAGCGCAAGCATACACCTACGCAGACTGAAGAGTAAATGAAGATCAAATAAAGATTTGCTTTGTACTAAACATTTACATGCATTAAAACACATTCAAAACGGTATTATAATGAGTATGCATTTGATTCTCTGCCATTAGCATTTATGATGGAATACACAGAAAAGAGTCTCAGTCAGAGTATGAGTGCAAATTGCTTTTTATCCTGTTTGACGAAAATCTGCTACCTGCAGTTCATCGCTTAATATTTCAAAAGCATTTACGCCTACAGTGACATTGATATCGTTAATTTACTTAAAGTCTTTAGTTGGATAAAAGCATCAGTGATGTGATAAAAATGTGTTTTCTTTTTTAAAAACAGGCAACGACTTAATTTTAAATACAATAATTGTTACATGTAACTCATAACTCATATTTAAGTGAAGTTTCTCATTTGTCATCATGCAATCATTAATTACTTTTTGATGTTTTTGTCGTTTTTGTCTGCAGAAGGTCAAAGGAGGAGGCTGCCACAGATGTGTGTCCCCCCTCAGCCAAGACACTAAAGAATGGCATAACACCACACACGCTGCTGGTAATTCTTTTCTGTTCTCATACACACACCTGCATTCATATATAGGCATATGGACCTGTTAAACACACTAATACACACTAATGCCATTGACCACTGATTATGTCTTCTTTTTGACTGTTTTCCAAATTTGGCCAATGTCATCTTACAGTTAAAGAGAATTATGCACAACATGCTAATTTAACCTTTTCTCTAGGTTTTTAAAGTTGTAACTCCTCTAAAGTCATCAGTCTCACTCACTATCTGTCTCTGTCCTTCTCTGTCTGTGTTTTGTACTGATAGAGGATGGATTCTCCGCCAGAATGTGTGTTGTCTCTTTCTTGTGAGCAGCCCCAGTCTCCCCCAACACTGCCATCCCTGGACCACAGCCCCCAGGCTTCCTCTCTTCACACTCAGCTCTCTCTACCTAACAGCCCTGTTGTCCTGCCCATTCACAGCCCCGAACCTTCCCCTCAGAGCCCAGACACCACGCCTTATTTCCCCCTCTCTCCCTTCCCCCTCCATGAGGACAATAATAACAATCACCACGATGTTGATGAAGAAGATGATGAGGAAGAACTGGATGGAGTTCCTCCATCCCCAACCCCGGCAGTGGCTTTGTTCCCAGGGGGAGGGGGACAAGAGGCTGGATGCAGCCCTTGTTTGGACTCCTCTCCCCCAGCCACACCATCGGCACCACTCCTCGGGTTTGGAGCTCTGGAGCTGGCCCTTTCATCAGGGCAGAGCGGAAACTGCAGTGATGAGCTGGACCTCCAGCTCTTCCAGAAGGACACTGTTACCAGGGCAATACCTGGAGTAGGAGGGGCCTCATCAGGGCCTGCGCTCAGGTTTCCCTGTCATGTGTGCGGGAAGAGATTCAGATTCCAAAGCATTTTGTCTCTTCATGCTCGAGCTCACAGTCTGGACCGGGACCGCCGAGCTTCAGCCCTCTACCGGACTGGACTCCCCTCAGCACCCCTAAAGCAGCACCTCAAGGTTCGACAGAACCACAAGGATATAATCCAAAACCACCGAAGTCACTCCAACCAGCGTTTACTGCCAGGGACTCTCATCCAGCATCTCACAGAAGAAGAGGATGTCGATGGTGAGGTCAAAGGTCTAGATGATGAGCTACAGACAGACCAGAATCCACACTTTCTGCTGGATGAGAGCACACCATTGACCCCTCCACTTACTGAGGACCCTGTTTCTGTGACCTCTCCCTATTCTTCTAATCCTTCTACCATTGGGGAGGCTGCGTCTACTCTAATGGCGCCTACGTTTCGCTGTCATGCCTGCAAAGGAAAATTCCGTACAGCTTCGGAGTTGGCGCGCCATGTCCGCATTCTCCACAACCCGTATAAATGCACTCTTTGTCCTTTCTCTGCCAGCCAAGAAGAGAGCTTGGCATCTCACTTGCAAGAGTGCCACCCTTCCCCTGAGGTACCTGTTGTGCCCCCGGCCTTCAATTCCAGGCCAATCATTGCAAACCCTGACACTCCTGTGCCCACCCCAACCCATACCCCAGCCCCAGCCCCAAGTACCCCACAGATGACATCAGCCACAACAGTAACTGCATCCCCCTCACTGCCAGCATTTCGCTGTGATACTTGTGGACAGCGGTTTACCCAGTCTTGGTTCCTTAAGGGACACATGCGAAAGCACAAAGACTCCTTGGACCATAAGTGCCAGGTATGCGGCCGTGGCTTCAAGGAGCCTTGGTTCCTCAAAAACCACATGAAAGTACATCTCAACAAACTTGGATTGAAAGCCGGGCTGGGAACCCTTGGGGGACCAGGAGGTGCTGAGCAGCAAGCCAAAGGCTCTGCAAGTAATCAGTCTCTCAATGCCCTCTACTCCAGCCTCCTTTTGGCCCAACGAGGAAGTGGCAGAGGTGGACAAGGAAGATCAGACAGGGACACTGGAGGCAGAATGGGGATGGGCTCAAGCAAGTCAGCCATCCTGGGCTACCTGGGGCTGCCTAGTGATGGCAGTGGGGCCAGCTGCATGGAGAGACTCCAAGCTGTGGCTCAGGTGGCAGAGATGGGAAATGGTGGTGGTGGCAGCATTGGTGGCTCAGGAGGAGGGGATCCAGGGAGAGGAGGGGGAGCAACTAGAGGAGGGGGCACAGGTGACACCACAGCATCAGTATCTGAGGGAGGGGACCAGGCAACTTGGTGGCAGCTGGTGGCTCGCAGTCTTGCAGTAGCTCAGCAACAGCAGCACAGGCCCCATCAGCGAGGTCAGCAGCAAGGCCAGCGAGGCCCAGGTCGGAGCTCTGTGATAACAGAGGCCGATCAAGTTAGAGCCTACCTTGGAGGCCTGGATCCAAGAGAGGAGTCTGCAGGAGCAGGAGGGCCATGGGAATGCCCAGACTGTGGAAAGCTATTCCGCAGCTTGCAGCAGGTGGTGGTTCATGCTCGTGTTCACACTCAGAAGCCCCAGAAAGGAGGTGGTAGTGAGGAAGAGGGGAGTGTTAGTCGTAGAGGAGCAGGCCTTGGAAGAGGCAGTGGTGAATCTCAGCTGCACAGTGGTGGATCCCAACAAACAGGAGACCTGAGACAGGAATCTAAACTGCACAGTGGTGGATCACAACAAGCAGGAGCAGCTACAGGGTTTCACTCTGTCATCTCAAGCTTCAAAGGTACAATCACATCCACTTTTTTCTACTTAGCATTTTGGGTTTAGTTATGTTTGTTTGCTCATATGGGGTTTCAGTAAAAAGGATGTTATTATCACAAGGTATATTCTTTTCATATTGCTTTTCTGTTGTAAATAAAAGCCTCTGTGAGGCCCCTCACACCAGTTGTTATCTTTACATTTTTTCCACTTGCAGGAGAAAATGGTATGACAGCACTTTCCTCCATACCGTCAGTTCCCACCAGGGAGCGAGTGCGTGGCAGAGGGATAAAAGACTGCCCCTACTGTGGTAAAGCCTTCCGTTCATCACACCATCTCAAAGTGCACCTGAGAGTTCACACAGGTGAGAAAATGCTGTGAGTCTAATAAACCACGTTTACTTTTTCAACCTTTATAAATCCCTGGAAAGGTTTCACTGAGCATCACTTTTGCAGCACTACCTTTTTTATATACTCACTCCAGATAACTGGCCAGCACTAATCATAGCCCTCTACTGCAGGCAACTGAGCAGCTCCTCTGGAGCAACTCTTGGTTAAGTGCTTTGCTCAATGGTATATTAGCAGTAGATCTGAAGACAGTAAGAACCTTGCACATTCACTTTTCCAATCTGATTTGTCAAGCCATTCCAGGGATTAAACCAGGTAAAATCTCACCTCTCTCACTAGCCTTTAACCTCTCCCCAGAAAAAGGCACAGGAAACATTTTTCCCATGAACTAAATTGTACTTTTTTCTTTAACTGGATTTTAACTGTAAATTGTGCAAATTAAAATGACTTAGCCATGTATTATATGTTTTTTAGATGAAGAATACTGATTCTTGATGTCATAACACTATGACATTAAATAAATACTCACAGATAACTCCATAATAACAATTTTTGCCTTTAATCTTTCTGAGATTCATATTCTCTGACCTTATTCTGACTGTCAAAAAGACACATCACAGCTATATTATTTAAGATAGCATACAGCTCTCATGCACTATTGCTTCTTCTTGCCATCAAGTGATTACCACATGGTCAGTAATTTAAATGAACGCATCAAATTATAATAATACTCTCTTGATATTACTGTCGTCTTGAGAATATTATTGTCCCTTGAGGCTTTTATTCCATTATTATGTTTGCCTCAGCATCACAATCTTTGTTCATACTTCTACATGTACATCTGCATTTACTGATAGAGCAGCGTTATCCTTGTGTGATCAGTTTTTTTGTTCATGTGAATAAGATCATTTACGCTTTTCATAGGTAATACATTTCCTGCTCTTGATATGCTTCCAGCATGATGCCCCCTCCTCTTTATCTTTGCCAGTGTAATTTTTAATCAGTGATGGAATACTGCCATCTCCCTTTAAAATGTGTAACTACATCTCCCACTCAACAGTGTTCAGGACTATGTCAGTGATTTTGCTAGTTTAAGCTCCTTAAATATAACTGATAACCATTCACAAAGAATGCTAGTCTTTCAGATTTTTTAATCTTTTATCCTGACTTTCCACTTTCCAGGCAGTCATTGCCTTGCATTAATTTCTGTATAGTATGAAAATCTATTAGCAGACTCTTGAAACTACACCTGCGAAGTTTACAGTGGTGATTTGTAGTAAATGAACCAAAACATGCAAAATCACTTACACTACACCTTGGCAGCTTTTCTTTCAGTCTTCATACACTTTTTTTTGCAGCCTGCATATTCATCTACTTTTTTATCAGTTGATGTATGTTGCACCATTAGGCGCACTCCAATGCCATTTCTCCAGTCTTATTTTGTTAATCTTATTTCCTCCAGGTGAGAGACCCTACAAATGCCCCCACTGTGACTATGCGGGTACCCAGTCTGGCTCACTGAAGTATCACCTTCAGCGGCACCACAGGGAGCAACGCAATGCCTTGTCAGCCTCCTCCAATTCTTCCTCCAATTCCTCCTCCACTGGTCTCACCTCCACTATCAACAGTCTCACATCTGGAACCTCTGGGCTGGTCAAGCAGCGCCGATCCCAACCCAATCACTGCCCAGTAAACCGAGGCCCAACCGACACCCCCACATCGAGGCCAAGCCAGCAGTCTTGGCTCCTGGGGCTTCCAGACCAGCGGGAGCATCGGAAGGCCTTGGCAGCTCTAAGGGATGTTGACTTGGAGACCCAGTACAGGTATTTGTCTGGGGTGATGGGTGCACTTTACCAAGGTGGAATGGAAGGAAGCTGGATCAGGGAGTCTCCCCCACCGAAGGCCCCCAAAGTGTCCAGACGTAAACCCCTTACCACTAGCCGAATGGTTCAGCCGTCGAGTGACAAGGAAGGACCTGCATCTTCAACTCAAGAGGGTGGGTTTGAACCCCTGGATCTGTCCCGTCGTCCCTCTCCTGGCCTCGGAGGGATGGAAGAGGATGGAGTCATTAGCGTAGGGGAAGGAGGAATTGTTGGTGGTGGTGATGGGGGAGGGGATAGTTCAACAGGGGTCAAACTGAGCCAATGTTTGTTCTGCCCTTTCCGTACATCCTCAGCAGAGCTGATGGCCATGCATCTTCAGGTCAATCACACCAGTAAGTCCAGACGCAAAAGGGGCTCTACGACCACCTTAGATGACGACAGAGCCCCGAAGGCCACAATGCCCCGGATCGATCATTCTGAACTTGACTCCCATGGCATATGGAGGCATTTGAGTGAGGTTGAGTCCCAGTCCCCCATGGGGGAATGGTCCTCAACCCAGGCCCAGACCCTCAATGGGCTCTGTCAGGATGCAACAGAACATCTGGTTGATGGCCTTGACCACCCAGACTCCAACTTGGCTTCAGTATCCAAGACTTTAAGTGATGGTCTGGATCTCAAGGGGAAGATAGAGGAAGATGAGGAAGACCAAGAGGAGGAATTGGAAGAGAATTTAGAGAATAGCAGTCTGGAGGATTCACCAGGACCGGACCAGGATCTGAGGATGTCCCTCACTCTTTCACCAGTCCTGAGCTCCAACCACATGGTGGGAGAGGAGGAAAGAGTCTTAACAGATTAGAATCATATTGGATGACACCCTTTAAATTTGAGAGTTTGGTTCAACTACACTTCAAGAATTGAAGAAGGGGTGGGAAGCTTTATAGAAAGAAAAGGGGTTTAAAGTTAAGTGAATATTTGCCCCTTTATGCTTTCATTTCTGAATAGAGGATGATTCTTGACTCCTGATGTTTCAGAGAGTTATGAAAAGGATAGAGAGAAAAATCACAGCAGTTATGTTGCCGCTGACATTTTTTGTCTACTTCAGTTCTGACTTCTGACTCCCTGTACAAAAGAGCATGGATGCATCTTTTCAGGACTTTTAGGCCACTTTTTCTATCCCATTTTTGTTTTCATGCTTCACTCCGAGATGGATTTTTAAGATGGACTCCAATTTGATAAGTGAAAGAAACATGTATACAATCCTGCATCATTCCAGAGTCATGCATTTATTCAACACTTATAATGGACTGTATATCCCAGACTACTATACTGTTGAAGCCAGCTGTGAAGAGAAGTTCTCCTGACTGACCAATTAACAGTTTGAAACCTCAAAACTTCAAGTTCCTCTTCAACTCATACAGAAATGGAGGAAAGTTTAGTCCAGAAAAGTTTCAAGCTGTAAACCTCAGCCAAGCTATTTGGTATTCATTTAAAGCATGAGGTAACTATTGCAGACCGTGTGCTTTCCCTCAACTATATATTACTGCCTTGTTTGTCTGAAAAGTGTTTCTAGAGGATTGTCCTAAGGAAAAAGTGAAAGAAAAGTTTGTAATATTTTTTTTTTCTTTTTCAGTTAGTGCCTGTTCATGTATGTTGTCAAGAGAGTCTCAGCTATTCTTGCGCCTCGAGGCTCTGATAGGTCATTCATTTTATCTGAATATACAGTTTAAAACAATTTAAGTACAAGTATATTTGTGATTCTAGGGTGTTGTGAATAGTTAAGTCGTAAAAGAAATGCTACAACGTAGCGTGATGTCCTTGATACAGACAGCAGCCGCTTATGGCCCAGCTTGAAAAGTAAACTGAAAACAAAAAAAGTAGGTCAGATACATAATGTAAAATGTGATGAAAAAGGTCAAAGGCTGGGTGATAAAAAGGGGTCACAGTTCAACATTCAGTGTTTACAATGGTGTCGGATGCAGGTGGGTTTGCCAAGGCAACTCAAGGTCATCATAGATGCGTGAAAAAGGAGAGAACACAGAGTGGGAGTCTGTTTGAGGGCTGTAGGGATGTCGTTCGAGCCCCTGAACACAATCAACTGACTCACCTTTTTAAGAGACTGAGACAACTGTGTCAATAAAAAGGAACAATTTCCCTTTTTCTCCATAGGAGAGAAGATACAAGGTAATGAATGAAAAAGAAAGCAGTATTCCTGCCAAACAGGACTAAATCTGAGATACAAACTGTACTCTCGGGGTATGGTGTCTTTTAGATGAGTAGATTCCCTCTCTTCTTCTTTTTTATAAGAAAAGAAAAGACAATGGTAGGAGTAATTATTAAAACACTAACAAATGCATAGACATCCCAGTAGAATATGTGTAGCTTTTGTAAAGGCAAGAAAGGAAGAAAAAAAAAAGCAGACTTTTGTTTATTTTCATTTCAAGATGCTTACAGAAAAAGGTTATCAATATAGGTAATATTGATTATAATGTTTGTGAGCTAAGACTAGTTGGAATGTCTATACAGAGCACTGTGCAAGGTTTGAGTTCCCAAAGTAGTTGTTTTTATTTTGACTTTATCGATAGACCAAACGTTTTTTCAATGGAAGTTGTCACTTTCGGTTGCTGTTTTAAATGTGTAAAGCTGTGGTTTCAATGGAATAACCCTATCGATTATCAATCAGTTGATTAGTGTATCAAATATCCAACCATTGAACTGGTTGTTAAAGAAAGTTCACAGTTCATCTCCTATCCCAAATTCTCGTGGTTAGAGGGTATATTTAGAAAAAAAAAATGCCTTTAACACTGGTTAACAACCACTATTTATCCCTCCTGGACTGTTTTTGATGGGGTATCCATTGATTGCAACCACACCATAATGTGCATTAATGTGTTTTAAGTTCTTTTTTAGAGCACCTTATGAGTTTTGTAGTGAAAGTCCCTTAGTGGTGTCTCCTTAACAACTACTGTCAATGCCACCGTGCCTTCTGTTTCAAGCACTTCCTGGTGTATTTTGTAAAACTCACCAAAAGCACTTAGCCTATTTCTACATACACTCTTTCTTCCTCTCTGTCCTTCCACCTCCTTTTCTTCCTCTACTCTTCTCCTTCATCACCTCGGCCCGTTTTCCTAATCTTTTTCTCGTGTCTTTACCTCCTGACCCCTATCTCCTGGGGGAAGCTGTTTTCATACTGTACCAGATTTCTCTCCTACTGTTCGGGCCCATTCGGCCTTAAACAAGGTCACTAGGCCTTAAAACATTCTAGCATGGCTAGAGGCTTGAAAGAATGGACTACCTAACCCTTAGACAAGTCAAAAAAATCATTATAGATGTAGGGTTAGAATACTTTCGGTCTTAATACTAACCCTTGGTAAACCAAAGCCCAAGTCTAAGACTAATAAATATTATATTTAATTTCATGAGGTGCCAAAACATGTCTGATGTGACACTAAAGCATATATCAACTTGATAAAACATAATAATTCACCTTTCCTCTCTTTTTCCTTTGCCGTCTTCTCATATCCTTTTTCTTGACCTTCCTCCCCTTTCTTTCTCTCATGCTTGCTCTTCCTCTATGTCCCTCTCTTGTCCGTAAAACTGTCTATCTCTAGCACCACTTGAAGGTGACGTGTACTATCTGGTATTGAGGCCTTTATTAGATTTTTATTTCAGTTTATGTGGTGTTTGTTCAATGCCGTTGAGATGGAAAAATGCTCTTCTTATAATGATAATTATTATTGTTTTTGGCATTATGGTTAAAAAAACAACAAAAAAAAGAGAAATGTGTTGTTGAATGTTGTACAGATAGCACTAGAGATGTTGTGTTTTTTTAATGAGAGCACAAACCTGAGTGATGGTCCCTTCTACTCCTCCCACAGGCAGATGGGAATAAAACGGCCTGCCAATCATTCTAGATGTCTAATGACAACAATTTCCTCGGTGATGAGAGATTTTCAAAATAGACCCTTTGTTTAAGAAGCATTCTTCTCTGGAGATTTGAATGTAAAAATGTAGCCTTCGACTCAAACTCCAAATCTGCACGGAGAAAAAAAAATCATCTTTGAAAGACTGAGATAGCACTTAAAAGTCAATATTTTTTCTCTCTTGAAGGTTTAGTTTGATTTTTTGGTAAATTTACTCTTTTGCCAATTAATATAAAGTCAGAAAACTCACAGGTGCCTTTTCATTTTTTTGCAAGCAGTGTGAAAGTATATAATTACCTCATGGATGTCAGTGGGAGAAGTAGTGTCTCCTTTCAAAAGTGAAGAAATACACATTTGCACTTTTGTATAGATGGACAGCTGGTTTAACTGAACCGCACAATATATCGCAGTGCATTTGTAGAGTTGCACGTTGTACTGTTAATTGAGAATTTACACTGTAATCAAACTTTGGATTTTGTTTTCAAGAGCCCCCAGCCACTTTGGATGAATATGAAAATGAAAATTTCCAAAAAAAGTATTGTGCTTAAGACAATTTGTTAGTGCTGCTATATGCAAACCTTCAGTGTTGAAGGTGTATTTCCCCCTTTTTGAGAGGAGCTCCTACTGAGCATCCATAGACATCCATTAAGGCTGAGCTCATTATTCAACTAACTACCTTCAAAACTCCCAAAAAGACATAAAAGGCATCCTTGAGTTTGACTAGGCAAACATTAAAAAATTCTCCACTAAACGAACTATCCCTTCACATTTGCACGTACTTTCAACTTAGCTCCCTTGTGATTCTTCAAATATATATGAAAATTGCACCTTATCTCCTGATTGTGAATCAGATCATTTCACCAAAAGGATAACTTCAGATGAACTGATCCTGCGTACTGTATCTACAGGTATGATCACTTTGAAGGTGTTGTTTACCATTAAAAGGACAAATCTTTGCGAGGTGAGGGGGCCATGCTGGGTTTGGGCTCTTGTGTAGTTGACTGCCATTGCAGTGAGGGAAAACTGATCTAACATAGTAGTGACTAATATGACTTTGTGGACAGATAAAAAAAAATAAAAATAAAACACATTAGAAATAAATAAACACCAACAAAATAACCTGGTGTCTCTTTGTCATGTTTATCTACCCTTGATGGCATTTTCTTTTAGGTTTTCAAAAAAGATCTTTATATGTGTTTCTTTATATATTGCATGTAATGTATACTTGTAGAAGGATGGCACGCTCCGATTTGTTCCTCTTCAAACTACTTGTGCTCAGAGTGAACACAACATTTAGGAGATAGAAAGCCCTCTTGTGGCCTAAAGCGGAACTGCAGGAAGGTGAAAAATCTAATGGGACATCCTTTTTTTTCTCCTGCAGCTTGAACTTTGTTTCTGCAGAGGTTATAGAAATTGGTTTAAAGATGTTAAAATTTGACTAAAGAATTAATGAATGAATGACTGTAATAATGAGGATGAAGGCAACCTTCATATAAACAGTCAGGACCCTCGAGAACTGTTTGACATATGTATTGTCTGGATGGATTATGGCTACATGTGATGTTAGAAATCTGGGAATTTAAACTACTTTTTTTTTTTTTTTTTACTCTATATGAGCTGGTGGCATCAGCAAATGTCCACAATAGACCATTTAAATTGCAGACTGAAAAAGCTTGGAAACTGACTCAAAAGGTTGAAGTTTGAAACTGTGAGTTGCTAAATTCTGGACGGATATTTGACTAAAATATTTTTTTCTGTTGATAGAAGTGCATTTTTACATCAAGCTGTGTTTAAATGCTCTGTAGGTTTATTGAACATTGATAACAGAATGTGAAGTTGGTCTGAGTATATAAATGTTGCCAGTGTCATGGCAAATGAAACTTATTCATATCAACTCAGTATTGATGGATAATGACCCAATGACCCCAATGAGCACAGCACATACAATGCCTCCCCTGGTACAAAGCAGCCATGTTTCGCATCTCTGCAGCAACATTTTACAGTGAAATATAACCCTAACCATAACCTAAGTACAGAGCCCTCTGTGTGAAGCAGCGGTTATCAACAGACAAGCTTAAGGGCTCCTTGATTGGGCCCCTGAGTTTCTGTCCATCAGGCAACAGAAATGTTGTGAACTGTAAAGACAATTGTGGGATTGACTGTATGTGGGTGTCTTCTGGCAGCAGGTCCCTTCATTTTACACGAATTTCCTAGAAATTTTTGGTGTAATTTGCTTCTGTGATGTTAATCGTTATGGCATTTTACAGAAGGGGTCATGCAATTTGTTACAAATTATAAGGAAAATTTGGCAGTTCTTTGACTGACAGAAAACCCTCAGTTTTCATTGTGTAGTTGTGTGTCAAACTAGATATTGGCATATTACTGTAGCTTATTTTTTAAAAGCTCTATAATGAGTGTATTTCTCTCACACTACCATATAATAAAACCCTTTTGAGCAGTTACACAGAAGCTAATTTTAGGAAATTGCTGAAAAAAATTAGTTGGAAAGTAAGGCACCTCTAAAATAAAATGTTACTGAAATTGTTCAGAGATGCTCACTCATTATATTTGACACAAAAAACTACACACTGAAAAGTATGTTTTTAGAACTGTTAAGAATCAAATTTTCAAAGATGTTTTGCCATATAAGAGCAACATATGAATGAACCCACATATAAACCAACTTTTTTCCCATTTTTCTTCTAATTTGTACCAAATTGTACCAAAATATCCCAAAAATTGAAAATATCCCAAAATTTAACAGGTACATACCTAAAAATTACTTTCCAGGAAATTAAGGGACTTGTAAAATAAAGTTTTACTATCACTTCCTAATTGTACCTGGAGAAGATGAGGATTTACAGCACCCTAAAGATTCCAAACCAGGAAAAGTTTGAGGATTTTAGTGTCTAGAATCAAATATGACACAACTGCTCCCTCCAGTGGATACATTTATGATGCTTTTTTAAAATTTAAATAACCAACACATTCTTTGGATTATAACTTCAAATTAGGTAATTTTGAAACGGCACCGATTAGATATATACATTAAGGAAACAATGACACACAGCACTATTAGATATGATAAGACTAATTTGATTTGGGTTGCCCATCTCAAGAAATGCAGTCCACTCTGAGTAAAGTCAGTAGAAAGCTTGCACAAACCGGATGTCTTAGATTTTTCCTTCAGGATAAAATCGTGAACATGCTGCCTTTTGAAAATTGAATAATAGATTTAAGAATATGCAGTTAGCAGTGCAAAGAGAGGAAAATGACACTTGAAATATCATTTGATAACGAGCACGTGTTCAGGATATTCTTTAGATGTGCTTTGGTAATTTATTTTGACAGTTTAGAGAGGAAGTCATGCATGCATTTTGGCTAACTTGACAACCGGGATGCGTAACATTGAATCTCTCTACTGGGAGGAAAAAACATCAGCTTTGTTGCAAAATCAGCCTCCATATATACCTTTTACTTTTGGGAACTCACCATTGTAAGCTTACAGATCAAATATTGAAAATCCAGAGCTCACAGCAAGTCCACTCAGGGATATGTTCAGGGATAAAATAAATAAATATCAAACATCAATTAACACTTTTCCGTCAAAGGCAGAGTTAAATGCTCCAGGGTTATCCTCCTTATTATGTTCCTATTAGCCTACATCCTTCTACTAGGGCAATAGTCTGCTCCCTGGTGACTAGTTGAGACTGAGTGGGCGAGACAGAGAGAGAGAGAGAGAGAGAGAGAGAGAGAGAGAGAGAGAGAGAGAGAGAGAGAGAGAGAGAGAGAGAGAGAGATCCTGTTGCCCATAAACCGCACCGTTACGCACACTAAAGCTTCCTTCCATCATCTCTTCCGAAGGAGAACTAAGCATCACTTCTCTCTATCAGCCCTCCTGCTGCCTCTCTTGGTCTCGGAGCATCCACAGGCTGAAAGACTGTTTCATCTTTTCTTTTTTTTTTTATTACACAGCGCTTCCCACACTCACTGCAGCACTCTTTTGACGGCTTGGCTTCGGTTCTGACAAGGGCTGAGAGCACGGAAAGACGAGACTCAAGTCCACTTCTGCTGCAGAACTCCCCTCCGCGCACGTTTCCAAGATGAGCGAGGTGAGTGCGCGCGTGTTTGAAGCATAAATCTGTTAAGATAGCTGTTTTAAGATTTGGATCAGTTCTTCAGAATTGACTACAAGTGCAGAGTTATTCCGCGCGCGCTGCAGTCACTGAGCGGTCATTTTCACCCTGTCAGATTAAACCCTGAGTCAACATCATGCACCTGTATGGAATTAAACGTGTCATCTTATTCCAGCCAGCACGCGCAGGCAATTAAACCCGGTGTTAATTCTCTGTCCGTAATCTCACACTCCTCTCACCATCATCCTCGCAAAACCCGCAGCCAAGGTGCGGTTAAGACTCAAAGAACAAAATGTTTTAGCGCAGCGCTCTCCACTCTCGTTTGGCTTTGGTCCCAAGTCTGACAACAGCACTGCAATGAGAGGCGCGCAGCAGTGACACCAGCTCACATCGCCAGTGGGCACTAGGAACATCTGGTGGCGCATGAGTGTTTCCCCAAAGCAGGGGCCCGGGGACCTTCGAGGGACCTTGTGTGGGATCCAGAAGGTCCACAAAATGGGGGTTTTGTTTTGAATATGTATGAATAATCTTTAACAGAAGATGTACAAGAATTATTTGTCGTTGACTCCTTGATGTGTTTGGGTATGAACATTATAACGTTTTCTGTAGTTTTCTACTGTGGAGTACCTTTGAGCAGCACCATACTTTAAATAAACTATATATATAAATATATGGTGCTTTATTTCCATCCATAAGCAGAAGTGTTGGTGCATGGGGAACCACTGCATGGATTCTTCCCAAACTTGCTGCATAGATGCATCATTTTTGCATAATAAAGTAGCTATTTTATAATGAAACATAGGCTTGATCTTGCAGGCATATGTGTGAATGGATGAAGCATTAGGGATAACCATCTTTATGAGGCAGACTTGGGGAGTGTGGTCATGTATGATCGAAGTACTGTTGACCGTCGATAATACTTGAAAACATCAAAAACAAGAGCAAGTAGTTTTGGTTAATTGATATGTTGGTTATATTGTACTGAGTATAAATATATTATAATACAGCTTGAGTCTAGCTTTACGGATTGTGCTCATTTCACCACGGTTCACTGCTGAAGCTGTCTGTCAGAGTTTCATTACCGCTGCAAAAGAGTCCCATCCTCATCTTATAAATATTTAACCTGCAAGTTGACCCGGAAGCAGCTCAAGACAGTCATTAGGTATTACTGGGACAATGTTCATTTTCCTTTAGATCTCCAAGTGGTGCAAAATCTGAATCTCTGTAGTGTTTCTTTACATTGGCTGTAGAATGAAAACGATAACCAGGCAGCTAAAAAGATAGATGCGTTATGTAACCTACTAACTCGTCCAATATCTCGTCACAAGATACATGGATGTGCATGACAAGCAAACCTTGATTGAATAAATTCCACATGGATAAAAATAACGTCATGGAGGTCCCCATGGTGTGATTATCTTCCCTCATAGAAGTAGAGCGTTGCTCCAATGGGACTGTTCATTCTGCACATGTATTTCTAATGGTCCTTGCCATTCAATCTACTGCCCGGGACAGATGGGAACTATCAGTGTGTCTTCTAGCAGATGATGCCACTACTACTCATGGGAGATTTGAAATGTAAACACAGAATGACATATTAAACATCTGCTGGACACTGAAAACCAGAAATGGCTGCATTTAGGAAGTTTGTTCCCCCCACATCTGCACTTTGAAAATGGACTGAGGCCTGAAGAGACGTATCACAGTGGTTTGACATGCCGGTTAATGCCTTCAGTTTTCCTTCACAGCCTTTTGATACATGCCGTCTGTACAATTTGGAAAATTCTGTTCCTATTTGGACATTTAAAATCTAAATTATATTCATTGTCTAAATTAGAACTGAAACGATTAGTCGAATAGTCAGTTAGTCGATTGTAGAGCTGCAACAGTTAGTCGATTAGTTGCCAACTATTAAATTCATCGCTAACTATTTTGATAATCAATTAATCATTTTGAGTCATTTTTAAAGAAAAAAAAGTCAAATTTCTCTGATTCCAGCTCCTCCAGTGTGAATATATTTTGGTTTCTTGAGTCCTCTGTGACAGTAAACTTAATATCTTTGGGTTGTGGACAAAACAAGACATTTGAGAACGTCACGGTTGGCTCTGGAGAAGAGTGATCAACATCTTCTACCGTTTTCTTCTAACTAATCGATTAATAGAGAAAATAATCAACAGATAAATTAATAATGAAAATAATCAGTTGCTGCCCTAGTCAATCATCAGAGAATTAATCTGCAACTTTTTTGATAATTGTTTAATCATTTAAGTAATTTTTCAAGCAAAAATTTCTTTAAAAATCCCCAGTGCCACCTTTTTATTTCTGAGGATTTGCTGTTTTTCTTTGTCTTTTGTGACAGTAAATCAATAATCGTTGGATATTTGAGCTCTGTGACAACACCTTGAGCTTTTGGAAACTGTAACTGGCATTTTTAACAATTTTCTGACATTTTATAGACCAAACAATTAATTGAGAAAATAATCCGAAGATTAATTGATAATCTTGCCCTATTCTCAAAATGTCAGAAATCAATTAACAACTCTTCCCTTGAAGAAGAATCTGACTTTAAAAGAACCAAGTCGACATCATCCTTTTAAGAACTCCCACGTTTGGCCACGAATGTTGAATTTTTCATACCCTGCCCATGCAGCGTTGTTTAGCAGCTGGAGTGGAAGACTTACAGTGTGCATAGCGGTCCTTCTTACCAGCCTGTAAACCTAATCTCTGTCGGCCATCCATGCCATCCTACTTCTAACGCCATTTGGATGGATACAAGTTGAACCCCTGACCTCATACATTAGACTGCAGCTGTGCCATCTCAGTGGATGAAGCACTAAGTGGAAATGGAAAAAAAAAAAGAAGCATTTCCTCTTTTTCATTTCAACCTCTCACGCTTCATGTATATACAAATGTAATCATATGACATATATGTGATATAATATAAACATTCTTAGATGTGTACTTTGGTTCGTAGAGATCACTCAGGATGTGATTGGGGCACATTAAATCATATCTGACACATGATTCAAGTGTTTTAAAACCAACTTTATGATTATTACAAAAACATCCCACAATATGCACTTCCTCCTGCTTCAATTTACGGAAAAGAACATGATTCAGCCTGTCTGGGAGCCACGTACACTTTCATTGGAGTAATGGCGATGAGCTATCGTACTGCACCTTCCCACTGCTTTGACAGACTGTCTCCTCCAGCTGAAATCTTGTCACCCACTGCCTCATTTCCTCCTCTTGCTTTTCACAAGCTTCTATTCATCTCCCCCTCGCTCTCTCGCTCTCTCTTTGCTTTTTTTTTTTTTCCTTCCCCCCTCTAAAGGCTTGACTGTATTCTCCTTAGCAACAGCAACAGGACTCAGGCAGGGTATTAACACTTGCATGCGCACATCCGGGAGCTAACATCTGCACAGCATGAGGTGTAGAAGTCAAAAAGAGAAAGGGGAAGGCAACGGGAAGGGGTAGTTCTAATTTGTGGGAATATGAATGGAATACGCAGGGAATGAAATGGGGCTGTTATGTAATTCGTGTTTGGCAGTGGTTCCACTTTTGACAGCTGTTTGGTGGATTTTCCTTTTATCCCTGCTCGCTCTCAGAAGCAGGACAGCATTATAGAAAAAAAAAAATGAAGAAGTCAGAGTCATTTTTAATACTTTTAGCATAATCCAAAAGTGCCCTGATGTAAAGCAGAGCACACAAACACTTCACGCAAATGCACACACACACGCAGTAAGAGAAAGGTAGCTTTCTCATTATGCTTGTAATTAACACTTAGCAGGCTTCCCCCTTACAAAAAGCCACCCTATTTCGAGCAAGCTGGCAGGGGATAATTACCAGGTTCTGATGTGGCTCGGAGGCCAATATGAAGCTGCTGAGGTAAAACCGAGAAAGCGCCAATCTTTGTTTCTCTTTGTAAATCTGTCTCTCTCCATCTGTCAGTCCCCTCTTCCACTTCCTCCCTCCTCTTCCTCCGTATCTTCCTTCCCACCCCCCACCTTCCCCTCCAACTGAGATTGTACAGCATCTGGCGTGTCTGGAAATCACTGGCTTTCCCCTACTCCTTCATGGAGGTATAATCCTTTTATTTCTGTCTATAAATACATTTCTGCTGAGCTTTTAGAGGCTTTCTGCTGCCTCTTTTTCCTACCCCCCCACCCCCACCCCCCCCCCCCCCATCTGACAGCAAGTGCAGCACTAAGCCCTGTGTGTGTTTATGGCTTAAGAAATGTACTGTATGTGTGTTTTCAAAGGAGACACCATTGAGTGTCGAGCAGAGAAAAGGGACCGGCAGAGGATGTGTTTTTCCACTAAAAGGAGTCCTAAATATACGCTGTCAGTCCCCGTGTCGCTGCACCTGTTTTTTTAGCCGCCGTTTTTTCTATTACGCCATTACTAGTCTTGTCCACCTCCTTTGGTATACCACCCAATCACCTGCTTCCATTTCCCAAAGGGGTGAGGCCGTGCGTGTTTATCCGATATCAAACGCTGAAATGTGAATATGTGAATGTTTGATGACAGGGATGCATGCTTTGAATATCAAGTTGCTAATTGCTTTGAATATGTCAAAGCTACCAGTGAATTTTCTCTTCTTACCAGCAGTTACAATGTATCTCTCACACATGGATGTCCAGTGTGTTTTAAAATAAGAAATAAACATTAATCCTGCTCAAATAGGACTCCAACCTTTTTTTTCCCCCCGAATCTACTAATTATTTAGTCAACAAAATGTCAGAAAACACTGAAAAAAAACAATCATAAAGTTGCTGAGTCCAAGGGGACATCTTCAAATTGCTTGTTCTGTCTCACCAAATTAAAAAAAGAAAGATTTTTAATTTACAATGACATAAAATAGAGAAAAGCAGCAAATTCCTCACATGAGAATCAGTAACCAGCTAATTTGAATAACATTTTTATACACACTGACATGGTTCTATAAATGACAATGTTAGTCTGTTGGTCAGTCAGTTCACCTTTTTGGTCCAGACTGAAATATCTCAACTATTAAAGTGGCAATGTCGAAGATCTCCGTTTCGTTCTCTTTGGCGACACCATATGGCATTAGGCGGTAATTCCAGGTGTTTTTTTGGACCTCAGTCCCAGAGATCCAAACAGTGTCGCTGCTGTGTGACGTCATGCTAGCACAAGGGAATTAAAGAGTGTCTTGCGTTACGTCCGCCTACCCTCTCTGGCAGATCATCCACTGTGTGATGGAAAATGTGTCATTAACTGCGCTGCTTGTGATTTGAATGCATAGTGGGAAAGTCGCCACGGACACCCAGTTTGTAATAATCATAATGCAAATTCAAGAGCTTTCATTAGTGGGCCATAGGCTCAATCACCATTGTGCTACCTCATTTGGCGATAGATAGTGACTTAACAGACTTTTATTTAAATGAAAATCTTCAAGATTATAACTTTAATGGATGGATTGAGAAACATTCATCGTCCCCAGAGGATAAAGCCTACTGACTTTGGTGATCCTCTGAATTTTCCTCTAGCGCCACCATGAGGTTGACATTTGTGGTTTTGTTTGAAATGCCAATTGGATAATAAACTATTGGATGGATTGCCGTGATGAAATTATGTAAAGACATTCAAGTTTCCCTGAGGATGAATTGTAATAACTTAAGTAATCCTTCTTGTAGCGCCATAATCAGGTCAAAATTTTGTCCAATACTTAGGTTTATGACCGTAATTATTTACTTTTTGTTTAGTGCTAATTAGCAAATGTTAGCATTCTAACACACTAAGCTAAGATGGTGAATGTGATATTACCTAAATATGACCTTCTTTAAATCAGGATGTTAACATTGACACTGTCAGCATTCCAGCACTCAAGTGATTAAAATGACTGTATATGAAAATGTAAGGGTATAATTTTCCATGGACAAAATGATCACATTATCTGCTATTAGCTCTGTCATAACTAAAAGTTGAAACTATTCAAACATATTTTGCTCTAAAATTCCTACATGTCAAGATTGTTGACAGGTAGGATGTTCCACCAAAACCAAAGTATATGCTTTTACAAAGATTAAATTCTCTTCACAGAAAAATATTGCGATATAGTATAGTGGGTATTGACCCGTCACTAAACCATCCCAACCAATTATGACAGATTGTTTAAAATATACATTTTTTTAAAGTTAAAAGTATGTTCTTGGTTGCATAAATGTATTTGTAATGTAATATTTATGTTCTGTTAAAAAAAAAAACATTTAATTGGGAAATTCAAAAGTCTTTGCTGCAATTCTTAATTTCTATACATTTTTTTATATACATTCATCCTGGAGCACACTCTCCATGCTCTTAGATTGTTACCTAAACGAAGTCCTCTCATACATCATCACCACCCATTATCCCTATCTACCCTCAGGAATCACAACTATTTCTGAATCACTCTCTTACTGCACAGACCCCACACCCACTGACTTATATAAAGCCATTAACTGGCATTGTGCTATTTTTAGTTGGCAGGTACAGTGTGTTTCAGAACAGAGGCTGAGGGTAGCTGTGCTGCAAATTTAATAGATGGAGGAACGGGCTTCCACAGTGGACACAAAGTCAAACGAAACAGATGGGGAGGCAAATACGACGGCTAAATGCACCAAAGATTAAGACAAAAATCTTTGTCTATTTTTTTTTTTATAGTATTAGAGGATTAAATCATATGTAAGTGGATCTACAGCATGTACATACAGGTTAAGCTTTAAAACTAGAGGTCATCTAGATTTTGAAACTAATACAATACATCCATGATAAGAGCATAATCTTGTGAACCTTGTGTCCATTACTGAAATGCTTTGTCCTGTTTGTCAGACTGGATCTTATGGACTATCATCAGACTCCATTACAGCTGCAAATCCAGCTCTAATTCTAATTAAATTGGAGTCCAAAGTTCATTAGAACCTACAGCTCATCAGAGTCCATTAGAATCCATAACTAAGCTCTAAAAGCAGCATTTTGAATGAACTGAACTTTCTGGCTGCATGGAGCATCCAGAGCTTGACAGCTTGGTCCACTTAATGTACAGTAAGAGCAGCTCTGAACAGATGTTGAGCTTGTACAGTACCACACAGTCAGCAACCGACACACATCTGGCCGCCCCGGCCAAACACAGACCTTTGGCTGAGTGTCCTCACAAGAGGGATGAAGGGAAGAGAGGAGAGGAGGAGGATGGCAGCGAGGGGGAATAAAGCATAGATGAGATGGAAACAACCGGGTGGGTGTAAAATTGAGTAGAGTTGGTAGAGTGCAGAAGAGGACAGAAGAGGAGATGAAAAGAGTAGAGGCATGAGTCGGCTCAGGCTAAAAACATAAGCACTCATGGAAACCATAAGGTGGATTAAAACAGCCCCCAAATGGCATATGTTATATAAGAGAAGAGGGAAAAAAAGGGCACGGATACATGAGATGGATAGTTGTAGACAAAGAAAGCCCAAAGGCTGCTTCCCTTTTTCTGGATGGGGAATAATAAGAAAACAGTAATAACGTTGCCTCCTTCAAATTATTCATCCTCCCTCTGGACCAATCAGTAATAAATTCAAAACGTCACCTTATTTTGACACGCAATTATTGCCTCCCCCTTGGACTAATTAGCATTTTTGTGGTGCTCATTTATCTTTTAGGCAAGTTATGCCAAGAAAATGTTTTAATTTTATTCTCATGTAGAGACAGAAATAGGCCATTGTTTTCTCATGATCAGGACTGCACTATCTCATAATCTCTTTATTATTCCCATTGATGTTGCATAAGAGTGTAGTCGGAGTCTATCTTAGGCTCTATCTTGTTTTCATTATGAGGGCCTTAGAAATTAAAGACTTCTTAATGATTGACTAAAGTAATATTGGACCAAATGATCAACTGAAAGTTAATTTATAATCAAATATTTTGCACATTTCTCCATTTTTTTTCAGAGAATAAAATCATTATTGGATTAATTTGTGGAAACAAGAAGCTCGAAGGGACAGTGTGCTTACAAGGAATTTCCCCCCTTTTTCAGCAAGCTAACAGTGTTGGCTGGTAACCATTAGTGATTTAAGTTGTCTGTCTATTTACAGCCTCAACATGTAAGAGGACCTACTGTGCTATTAAGTTACAATCCACTCAGAAAGTGGAAAGAAGCAATCTAAGCTAACTAGTTTCCACTCTGAAAGTGGAAGCTAGCAATCTAAGTTAACTAGCTAGTGGAGGCTTGCCAACACTGACTCTCACTTAACGTTACTTTTTATTCATGTTATTTCAACACCTTCTGAGTGCCCTTGTCAGGCTGCCCACTCAGCTTGTTTGTGTCCTATGTTATAAAAAGAAGAGAGTTCTTCTCATATAGCATTCACTATGCAAACCTCAGCAAAAAAACGTCACGATCTCAGGCAATAGCATGAATCCTTTATCTAAAGTTTAAAGGATAGGTTCACAGTTTTTCAAGTCTGTCTTAAAACAACAGTCAGGTGCCCACAAGAACATTGAAACACATTTTGCTCGCTAGTATCATTCCCACTGCTCATACTTACCATTAGAAGATCTCCTCCAAATGCACTTACAATGTAAGTGATGAGGAACAAAATCCACAGTCCTCCCTATGAGCGAAAATGTATTTAAAAGTTTATGAAGATAATATGAGGCTTCAGCCGTCTGAGTTAGTCAAATAAAGTGGATATGTCCCAGTCTTCATTTTAGGATCAGGGGATTTAAAATGTAAGCGTTAGCGTGCCAAAAGCATATGTTAAGTTGTCCATTTGGAAGGAAAAAACTTTTTTACTGACATCTAATGTTTGTTCCTACAGAGGTTAAAAGCACTCATTGTTACTTTGGAATGAAAAGTCTGCCAAATGAATATAATTTAATTTAAGATAGTGAGATAATGAAGTGGTAAAATAGATACTTTGGACTCTCAAAAATTGTGCATTGTCACTTTCTGACATTTTATTAACCATTATACATATATATATATAGGTAAATTATATATTCCCCAAAAAGATTACCCCAAATACCCTATAATAGACAGAAACATCGGGCTGATCTTGATATTAATCAGCTCTGACAATAGTAGACAGCTCTCTAGGACCTTATATAAGTAATTTAATATTTATTATGTTTATTCCACGAAGAGTTGGATTTGGCAGAGATCAGGGGGGAGGCGAGGAAAGGGCCAACTGGGAACGGATAAAGAAATGTGACAGAAGTGTGAGGAAAACAGCTCGGAGAGGTGTATTCCCCAAAGGAAAACCTTGTTGTAAATGAAGTGCATCGCACTGTGTGAGAAGAGGGGAGGGTTAGTGGTGGTGAGGGGGGGCGGGGGGGGGCGCATGTGTTTCTTGCTTCTGTATATGTGTGTACAGTATGAGCGTGTGTGCGCGTGTGTGTGTCCATGTGGACTCCATTTGTGCCAGCCGTGTCTTTTCTGAATAGACCGTGTATGTTCCGATCATTCTCACTGAGCCAGTCTTCTCAGTTTTTTTTTTTTTTTTTTTTTTTAAATCACCCTCTCGCTACAATGCATGTCTCTTTCTCTCTATCTTGCCTCCCTCTCCCTCCATATGTGTCTTTCTCTCTCTCTATCACCTTCAGCGGCTCCCCAGGGCAGGCTGTTAAATGCTGCAATCTGTCTCTGTCTCCCATCCTCACCCCTCCCTCCCTCCCTCCCTCCCTCCCTCCCTCTTTTTGGCTCCTCTCTTTCTCTTAGCCTTTCTCTGAGGCTCACCGCTCATGAATCACAGCGTTAACAACTAAAAGAGGGAAATCCCTGACTAAAAGCAGAAAGTGGAGGGAGGGAGGGTGATAAGGACATATCTCAAGGGGGGTCTAAAGCCAGCTAGTCATTTGTGATTAAGAGGGAGGAAGTGGAAAGGACAAGAGAGGAAGAAGAAAGGATGGGACAAAAGGATGGACAGATGATATGAGGATTATTATAGGGGGATATCAGGGTCGGAGGTTGATTTTTAATTTCATTTCAGCCAATTCAGAGCTAATTTGTGACACCATTAGAAACAGATACGTCATGGCAAGGAGAAAAGTGCTGAATTAGGTTTTGCACACTTGGTCCGTGCCCTGCTTTGCATGAATACAGTTACTTTCTTACAGGAAGCTGCTCTGTACAGTTACATTAATCTGCTGCTGATCACTGAGCAGCTTCACTGGAGCAAAATGGGGTTAAGTGCCCTTCAAAAATAATGGTGGTGGGAGGGGAAGGTGTTCCTCACACAATCTTTTCAAGCAGAATTTCCCAGCAGGCCTGCTGGGACACAAACAGACGACCTTCCCCTTGCAGTCACATGCCTGTTTCTTTTAAGCCCACAGAGATTTAGTTTGAGCTTTAAAAGGGAAGTGAATTGACCACTAACTGAAAAGACAGGAGAGAGGGTGTGAGAAAAATAAGGACGAGGAGAACGGAAGGATCTGATCGTAGAAGCAGAGATAAGGATAGAGATGAGTATAATTTTGGGATTAATGGTTAAACCAAATCTGAATATTTAATTTGTAAGTTGTAGCAACTGAGCATGACATGAGGTTATTCAGTGAATAGACTTCAAAATGGTGATTATGGAATTTTATGATGGTGCCAAGCATTATGACCAACACCACAAACGTGGTAATGTAGTGACTACTTGCAGAGCAGCATATAGAATTTGAACATGTGACAGCTAAGATGATTGACCAAAATGACCAAAATTAAACTCTATATTGGAAAATAAACTTCAAAATCTACTGATTTCCATTGAGACTAATTGATTTTGGTAAAAAAAAATGTACTTTTATAAATGTTGCTATGGCTAAGCCCTGTGGCTGTGAGTGTGTTGTTCCCTCTGGCATCTAAAAATTAACATAACAAGCCCATAACCCTAATCCTAACCCCAACCCTAACCCTAACCCTAAACCTAGCTTAAAATATCGATGTTTTTCATATATTATTGTTCAGGGTAACTAGGGAAAATGAATATTTGATATTTATTCAGTCTGCCTACAAAGTTCCAGATACAAAATACATTTTATGAGGATTCTGAAGGTGTCAAATACTGTATGATAGCTCATTACAGAACAATAATTCATCTATTTAGTGAAATCTGTGAGTTTTTTGGTTTAACTGAAAGAAAAAAAAACCTTTCTGACTTCATATGAAATCACCAAGAATGTGAATTATTTACAAGAGCATAATCAATAAATAACAAGGTATTATTTATAACAGCAGTAATCAACTCTTCATTGAAGAACCAGGTGTACTGATGTGTTGACTGAAAGCAAGATGCACCAACCAGTTCATGGACAAGCCTCACTTAAACAGTGAGTGGAACGCTAACAATAGGGTTAAAGGCTGATATTTTAACTAATACAATAACAACTTTAACGTCAAAGTTAGAGCAGAATGGTTTATTGAACAGGCAATTTGTCTCGCAACATTTGTCTCCAGACATTATATCTCATATACCAAAATGCCTGCTTTTCTTTGCAGCTTTTACCCTTTTTTTTTTTATTTTTTTTTTTACATCAGTCACTAACATGTACTGATGTGACAGTCAACAAACACACACATTCAGATATATCCGGCACCCTAGGATGAGAATAAAGCTTGTCACAGACACTAGAAGAAAAAGAATGAGAGAGAGAGGAAAAAGGAGATTATGACAAAAATATATTCTGACATCCCTGATAGGATAGAGCAAGCTTTAATTCTGAGCCACAAAATCAGGTTTTTACTAGTTTCATTTCTTTCCCAGTTTCTCTTTAAGTCAGCTTTATTGAGATTGTGTGTTATTTGTTGCCAAAAGACAACACACACTGAAAGAAAATAAGACAAAAGATACAAAGGAACTTGCTCACTTTGAAAAAAATCACACATTTGTTGTTTCTCCACTTCATTTATGCAGGTTTTTCCTCTAATTTGTACGTGTGTGTTCGTTTGTTGACTGTCTTTTCTATTTCCTCTGCTTTCTCTCCTACTTCCTCACCTGTGATTTTTGATTTTCATCCTCGTGTTTGTCAAGGTCAAATTCCCTCTCGCTCTCTCTCAGCTTATCAGACTTACTGTTGAAAGAGTGGATCTTTTCTGAGTTAAAGCCTGTTTTAATGCCTCCTTCACTGAAAGCTTCTGCACTCCTCGCTGTGTGATTTGTGTTAATATTGAACATACAGCTCTCCTCTCTCTCTCTCTGCAGTCTCTTTCTCTCTTGCTGCAGTCACACTCACTCATATCTCCGCAGTCTCTCTCTCTCTCTCTCTCTCTCTCTCTCTCTCTCTCTCTTTTTCTACATCACCTTGTTTCACCATCTCGCTTTTTCACTTTATCCCCTCTTCCTATCTCTGCAGGCTCGCTCTCTCTCTCTGTTGCACCTTTTTTTTTTTTTTTAGTTTGTAGTCTGTTGCCTTGATGTTTCACCACAACAGCAGTGGTGCAATTACAAGGATCTCTCTCTCTCTCTCTCAAACAGGGCTGAATGATTTGAGAAAACCATGTAGCCTAATTGCAATTTTTCTGACCAATATTGCAACATAAATTGCAAGAATTTCCTATAAATTAAACTCCAGGCCTGTATTTATGGTCTATATAGTTTTAAATATTGCACCAAATACTGTATAATCACAAACTTATCTTGAATCTACATTACAGACTCTGGAAAAATGCAGTTGCTAGTAGAAATCCACTCCTAGGAAAACATGGCTATTTCTTTACAGAAAACTCAACTAATTTAGCTCACATTTAAGAGATAAGATATTACATTAGTGGTCTACTTGACTTTATGCAACATTTTTATTGCTAACAACTAGAAGATGGCCAGTCATAGGAATGACAAACTGTTTTAGCGTCAGCTAGGTAAAGTTAGCTTAACAGACTGACAGGACAGACTGCTGTACAGCCCTAAAGTCCTCGGGTCCATTTAACTAGACCTTTTGAAGGTGATAAGCTTAAAACAATTATATGATGTGCTTTAAATTTTAGCAGGAGATTATAACAACTGTCAGCCAGCTGTCTTTTTTTTTTTTTTTTTTTACACTTGACAGTTAGCATAACTAGCTTAGTAGCTAGTTGCTAGCTACCTGTCTGCAATTGACATGAGGCAATTACCTAGATTATCTAGAGAAAAACTTGCTTCTCTGTTGGTCTTCTTTGAATAGCAACAAGACAAAAAGTCTGCTCATTTTCTTCAAAAGCATCAAAATTATAATAGAATGGTGTTTCTTCCTTGTCAAAACTACTTTTAGCTGAGTGTAAAGACACGGGCATGTAGAGAGCACTTCCAACCAGATCACACATGAGGCCAATCATGTCGGTGTGTCAGGAGATATAAATAATCAATGAAGTTATACTGCTGTGCCTCGTGCATAAATGTGCACAGTGTCTCTCTCAATGGGGAGATGGACTTACCGTTTCTGCTGCGGTGGGATCGCTGCAAATATTTAATGAACTCAAACATTTTTTTGGGAGAGGGTGTTTAATAGTCAGCACCCTCAACTGAAATCATGTTCTCATAGCTATGGGTTCACCCGCCGATTTATGTGCCATTTATGAACCACATTCACAGCCAAATTTGTATGTATTTTCCTGCACAGCCAAGAATGGAAAATCAAGGTGCTTCTCATCAAAGTGTTATGGACAATTAATAGAGTGCAAGGACGCAGTTTTCTGTAAAACATGCAGATTTGGTTTTTCATGACCTGACTGGTAATGAAGCAACAATGGCTGTAGGCTATTAGGCTGTAGTCTGGATTTATGTTTAGTTGCCACTTTTTGCAATAAAATAGATAATTAACAGTGCTGTGCGCTGTAGAGCTGATGCCCAGCCGGTCTTGCCGGTGCAAATATACTGCATGTTAGGCTGGGTAGGCTATAAAAGACGCTTTTTGTCTATACTGTTGTGTACAGCCTTTATAGTTTGTTGGTTTATAACAGTTTATCTCTGTTTGTCTTCTTTTTTCTTCTTCCAATTTTTCATAAGTCTGTTTTTCAGGGAAAAGATGGCCCACCCACTTTTGTATTGGCACACCCAAAATACAATTTCTGCCCACACCACTGTAACATACAAGCATTTTTTTTTTGTTTTTTTTCTCCCAACTCAAAGAATTAACGCTAATTAGCTACAGCCAAGTACATTCGCTGTCATCATTATAATTGACAAAATCAATGGTCACTGAATGGTCACTAAATAAAGCCTCATAGGATGCTGTTAATTATAAAATTGCAGCATGTGCGATTTGAAAATTGTAATGTCAAATCACAATTTTGATATAAAAAACATTCAGTTCTACTCCAGAGCACACTCTCACTGTGTGTATGTGTTTTCTTTCCCATTTATTCTGTAAGATCCTGTCTCTACCCCTGCCTCCTTGCCTGTCACTTGAATTTCTTCTTTTCGAAATCTTCATCTCTCCCCTCCTTTTCCTTTCTCCCTCTTTCTGTCTATGTCTCCCTCTCCAAGTCTCTGTCCCTCCTTCCAGACACATACTGTATACACTTGCAGTCACTGAACATTAGTTTTCTTCCTTGTCTGGCTTCCTTAGCTTTGAACGTGGGCTCCCTGATTGGCTGTTGACCCGATGGGTTCCCTTTTGCACGTGTGCACACGCACATAAATCACACACATCATGCTCACACACTGTATGAGCACAGAAAAACTCCCACACAAATCAGCACATCAGCACACACACGCACCCATGCATGCTTGCAGACATAGGTACATACACACTCTCACAAATACACACACACACACACACAAATACACACAGCATAGACTCTGAGTTATTGGCAGGGCTGGAGTGACAGGCCTCTCTTCACCAACTCATTCACGCTCTGTTGAAGATTGTGTTATGCATGGGCCATTTGCTACGTGGATCATAAAGTGCAATAAGGACAGAGTTAAGCAGGGATAGATTCATATACACGCACTCAAGCTCACACAAACACACACACGCACACGAATACGCACAGAGACACACTCTCACGCGCCGACTTCCCCTCAGTCTGACACGACATTGCATAATCGCAGAATCTGTCTAAATCTCTCTCTCCCTCTCTGTCCATGTCCCTCTCTGTCAGTTTTCCTCACACTCTCTTCCTGTATCACTGACTCACATGTCCGCAAGAGTAACACCAATAGCGCGGCGGCAGGAAGGAAAGTAATCCTTAAAAGAGCAGAAGGAGAGAGTTAAAACATGAGGGAGAAGCAAGCGGGAACACAGGAAAAAAAGATGTTAGATGGTTGACAGCTAATGATGGTCTGAGTAAAAATAACATTTCAAAAAAAAAAAAAAAAGTGCAGTCTAGGAAAAAAGTGTGAAAGTAAAAACAAAGGACTCCAGTAGATAGCTTAGAGGAGAGTATAACCAGGAGTTTACATGTTCTACTGTGACAAAGAAACAGCTATAGTGAGATGAGAATTAAACTTTTAGCATTAAAGAACATCTCATTAGGCACCACAACTGAAACAAAACAATCCTACTTTTGTTTCATGAAAATTATTACTAAATATAGAATATTGCTTGGTATTTAAAGTGGCATTGATTGTTGTTGTTGTTTTGGCCACTTAGGGGCAGCGTAACAAGCTGTAAAACAACATTGACATATCATCACCTTATACAGTTTGGTATGGCAAACTGTAGCGAAGGAGGGTTTCCACAGCAAGTCTTGAACGTCTCCCAGACCGCAGATAATTGCGCTAATCGCTCAGCCAAAGGGTCAACCCGCTAGCCAAGGGCCAATGTGTTAGTCATCCGTGGTCATTACTCTCTAGAAGGAACAGGTCTGCACTGTGACACTAATATTTTAGCAAACAGTACACACAACAGTGCCACATTACCATTAAATTTGAGTTGAGTTTTTGGCCACCTTGACAAAAATCCAATATTTATCCTCTTTTTAGCTCTGTTTTTGGTCTCCACCACTTCCTTTCTACCGTTCAGTGCTGAGCAGGCATAGTGTACAGTGGGTTTATCACAGCTTATTTACTGAAAACAGCTCCTGCTGCTGGAAACAAGGTTGATGAGAGTGGTAAGAGTGAATCAAAACAGAAAAGCTACAGGCTGTAAAACCAAAATAAGGAGCTGCAGAGTTCTCTGTGGGTTTATCACATGAGCGACACCTTTCACATTATTTAGTCATTTGATCCATAGTGGATATAAAAATATTGATTAGTGCAGCTTTAAAGGCACATTTGCTCCAAAACATGTATAATCAATGTAAACTTTGTATACTACCATAAAAAAGGATAAAAAAATCACCATGAAAACCATGAAATGACACCTTACTGCTATCTGACAGGCTACTTTTGGATACAGAAATCTAGGTTTTTAGCATAAACATGTGACAGTCTGTTGGACACAACAGCAGTGAACTCTTATCGTTTTAAAGTTATAAATGTAAACTTTGTTAAGAGGAAAAGTCTGAAAGAAAATGAACCAGAGGAGAGCCAAGAAGAAAATGTACCTAAACAGATGGATAACCTAAAAAAAGCAACTGAGAAAGCGACAAACGGAGAGATCTTGAGATGAGGTGAGACAGATGGCTGAAAAAAAAAATTAATTGGATTTTAACCCGTGAGACAGATAAACAGACAGAAATGGAGACGTGCAAGATCATAAAATTAGATTACTTGTCGTCTGGACTATGTGGTGATGTTAGCCATAGTACGCCCCTGCCTTGTCCTGTTTTTCTTCTTTGACGGTAAGCTCGTGGCAAATTTGGCATTTGACAAGACGTAGGAGAACCCAGCGTACACACACAGCTTCCTCTCATTCAGTTCTTTCTGCACACTGTAGTGAATTTTTCATTTTGAGTCATTTAAACAGTTCCAAGAAGACACCATTCAGTCTTCTGCCTCTCATCCAGTCTGCCAGGAAGTCTTTCCGAGCAAAATGTGAGACTATCGAGCGGCAGAATCGACAGAATACACAGACAGATTTATCCATAGTGTGTGTGTGGGAGCTGCAATACAGTTATTAATAAAATCATGATGATTGGACCATTCAGTTATGACTGAAAGCCTTCAATTTGGCAATCAGGAAGTTGCTTGATTATAATGTTTAACACAAAATGCTTTATGTTAGTGTGTGTGTTTATGTACAGTACATTTGTGTATACGTGTGTTTTCAATAAACATCTCCAATGCAGCAGTCCCTTAATAACTATTACAGGATTTTCTTGACAATTTCTCTCAAGTGCAGAACAGAAGTCCAGCAGAAATGCAGTAATGTAACATCATAATAGAAACAGTTACAGTACATGTTGCTTAAAGTGTTGTTCTTTCTTTTCTGCAGCTGGCATCCACTAACTCTGCTAACAGCAGCCAGACGACTGCAGCTGACAACAAAGGTATGTCTGAGCTTTTTTATCATCTCTAAATAATGATGTGCCATTTGGGAATCACTAAAATGTCCATCCAGATTGAAGCATAAATACCTCGAATGCTGCCAACACAGTGTTGCCAAGGGAAAGTAGCTTTTAGTCGCTCAAAACATTGGTAGATATCAGATGATATCCTGTGATCATTTGCTGTCTTCTCTTGGCAGAGGAAAAGTGGTGCAAAAAATTGGCAAGCAAATATGTCACTCTGGCCAATTTAGGAACTTTGTTGCTAGATTTGGTAACTTTTTAGACCACTCTATGTCAGTGGTATCATCTGGCTTTCCTTCTGAGAGCATCCACTGTATATAAATATGGACGACGCATCTCCACTTACAATGCAATGCAAAAATGAAGCCAACATCCTTTTCGGGAGCTGCAATCTTGCTTGTGTGATGTCATTTGGAGCCAGATTCTGCACGGTAGAATCAGGCGATGGGATGACGGCCCACGGGACATGCCCCACCAGCCGCACCGCTGCCTGATGGAGGTTTAAGAGTGGCTGTAATAGCTGTCGATCATGACGTTAACACCGCTTTTTTATATCGTCAAATAACTAATTAAAAACAAACTTACCAGAAAAATGAGCACTTGGACAAACATCAGCGTGATAACAACAACTTAAAATGATAGAAACCATCTTTCGGAAAGGGTTTATTTGACGTGTACTTTGATTTTTTAGTTTGGTTCATGTCCCATCCGCTAACATGGAGGGGGCAGACCTTATGACCTATACTGCAGCCAGCCACCAGGGGGCTATCGAGATGCTTTGGCTTCATTATTGGGGAGCTGTCATAACGTCCACATTTATATACAGTCAATGCCCAAGAGTTAGATGAGATGATAGATATCACTCTAATAGTCCAATAGATATGAAACTGAAGTGAGGAGATGGTTAGCTTAGCTTAGCACAAAGACCGGAAACAGGGAAACAGTTGGCCTGGCTCTGTCCAAAGGTAACAAAATTGTCCAATCAACACCTCTAAAGCTCACTAATTAAATGTTTTAAATTTAAATATTAAACCATGCAAAAGGAGAGGTAAAAGTGTACTATGTCAGGTAACAGTTTGGGATGTTTGTGATGGTTAATAAAATACAGGAAGTTGTCGCAGCCATTTTGTTTGGTGTATATTTTGTTTACCTGTCTTTCCCTTTTCTCTGCTCTGCTCTGCCTCTTTGAGTGTCCACTACACAAGAAACTTGACATTCTGTTTTATCAGAGGTCATACCACTGATTTTCCATGAGCTAAGCAACCAAGACAAGACAGTATTTTTGGCAGGAATCACTAGTCTGTCAGCCAGGAAAAGTTGGCTGCAGCTTTAACTTTTTGTGCAGCGTTGCTCATCAATATCCAATTCTAGCAATGCAGAGGTTCTATCAAAAATCTATCAGTGCGGCACCAGCTAACACTTGATCTGCCAGTGTGCGCAGACTGTGTGATGGGGTTGTTTGTCATATCAATGCAGTTTCTAGTTCCCTGACCACGTGTCTCTCTTTTTATCTATGTGAGTGTTAAAACTATTTTTAGTATATTTTTCTTGTGTGTCGTATTCTTTTTTTATGTTTCATGAAAGATCATAAAAAGGCAGCCTTTCCGTTTTTCTCTGTCTCAACCAGACAACATAATTTTTTTCTTTCCTCATCCTTCTCACCTCTGCAGTACCTTCCTTCAATCCCTCACCTGTTCTCCCTGCTCAAATGTGCCAAAAATAGATAGCGCATAAAGGTTTTCCATTCAAGCCCTGAGGCAAGGTTCACCTGCTGTAACAGTACCTTGCAGCTAATAAACATGTATGGAGAGAATGTACAGGAAGGTAGATACCCTGAGGCTAATCATAGTGCTCTAATTCATACGCCTGCCAATCACACACACACAAGTACAGCAGGTCAAGAGTATCTTTAAAAGCTGTTATATGAATTCACATTGTCTAGTCAAGTAGATGTCTTCCTGTGTTCACTAAAGTCAAAATCATTTTGCTTTTCTAAACACATTTCTATGCAATTTTAGAGCATGCCATTTTATTTATTCTAAATTTTAACCAAAACTTACACAGCCATGAACTGGTCGATGTAGCTGTTAGCACGTGACTTGTGTATACTTATAAAATACAGTATATGACATTTTAAACTGAAGCCAACCATTTTATTCCATTGAAATTTCCAGATCCTCTAAAAATGATTCTTGCTGCTTGGTTTACTGTCTTTAGGGTCTCTGCCAAAAAAGAACACTTGAGTTGACTGGACATTTTGTCTGGTCTCTTCTACTGGAAATGAGCTGTGACTCATTACTGAAAAAATAATAGTGACATATTCAGTATGAAATGTTCTTTGGTCTTTAATAAGCACAAGATTTTAAGAGACCCTTCTGCACGACTGCGTTCGTCTTCAAGGATGTGCTGTTTGTTCATCCACGCAACTCTTTGCAGGAGTCACCACAGATTAGGCCGACATGCAGCGTGGTTTTTAAAGCACCATCAAGCACTGACTTGTTACTGTCAGTTAGGTACATTTATAGTCTCCAGCTTTTATCACTTCAGCTCTTCTTTGTCTCTGATGTTGTTTTTCATTTTCATATCAGAGATGTGATGTTTTAGAAAGCTGAAACTACTTATTTTAGACTTTCTGGGCTAACAGAAAAAACATATCTTGATTTGCATACTGATATTTGAAGTACTTGCTAATAAACTGCAATACTGACAAATTGACTGACATTTCCTGTCCATTCTGCTGTGTGTTAACCTCCAACCTTCTTGCCCTCTGCCCTACTAGAGAAGGCAACGGCGGCGAAGCCTCAGGAACAGGAGGAGGAGATCGATATCGACCTGGAAGCGCCGGAGACGGAGAAGGCAGCGCTCGCCATCCAGAACCAGTTCAGACGTTTCCAGAAGAAAAAGAAGTAGAGTGACTGACTGAGTATAAATGAAAATGATATGAGGAAAAAAAAAAAACAAACAAAAACAAAACAAAAGAACAAAAAAAACTTTCCGCAGATGTACAGAAATACCGTAGATGATTGAAATGTGTGGTTTTGGGGGGGTTGACGGAGCAGGGATTTTAATTGTTCAGGATTTATCGTTATATTATGCAAAGTGTCATGAAACGCCTTTTTGCATGAGAGATGGACCGGTATCAAGAATGAGATAGTTGGAAGGAACAAGAAAGAGGGAAAAGATGAGATAAAAAGGTGATTTGGAATTTATAATCTAGCATGACAAAATACTGTAACCTCCCGTCAACACATTAACCTTTGCAAAAGCCCTTACATATCACCCGCGTTTCCCTTGACCCTCCAGTACATGCAACCCTGATCCCCTTTGTCCTCGCTACTCCTGCAGATGAAACACAAGCCCAGCACACAAGCAGACAGAAGTTGTGCTCAAAAAAAAAAAAAAAAAACACAGATAAACACTTCTCTGCTGACTGACAGAACAAGCACACACTCTTTCGACGTTGATTGAAACAAGAACGCACAAAAAAAACAACCGAAGCACACGCTCTCTTGTTTCCATGTTCTTTTTCTTTCCGCCTCCTTCTTTCTTTAATTCTCTGTCTCGCTGCGAGGATGAAAATAACACCGAGTAACTGTCTCAGGTGTAAAATCACCTCAGTATCGCCTCCTGTGTAGGCCAGATATTGGATCGCCTCTGCCAGTCTGATCTCACAGGTGACGGAGGTGGTGGTCATGGAAACTGGCTGCTAACTCGCGCAGTCAGAGGCAATTTGCTGCAGGCAAGATCAATATGTGATGGAAAGTAGGCACATGGCATCCTCACATGAGTCGTTAACACCCCTCTCGCACATTACGACAAATGATTGACGCATTAGTGATCATCAAGTGTTTATGTGTCCGCAGCGTCTGCATCTTTTAACGGTCCCTCAGTGATACCTTGATATCAGTGATGACCTGGTGGAAATTCATTCAAATATTCATACCCACTTAAAAAAAAACAACCATTCAGTGGCTTTTAATGAGCTATGTGTTATTAGATCTGAAAAGGGCTGCAGTGGTAGTGATAATCCATGGATAGATAATTCTCTCTGTTGGTGTCAGGTGACTTTTTTTCTATGTCAGATGTTTTTAGTGAGACTTATTGTATAGTATCCTGAACGCTGCAATTGCTATTTAGCCAAATATCTTATAGTTCACCTTTACAGTAAAAGCAAATGTGAATTTTAACATTCACATTTCTAGTAACTTAACAAAACTGAGAATAGTTTTGAACCCCTGCAAGCCAGAAACCAAGCCGCTGATATAGAAAGAGGTTTGCCCATACTGTACAGTACATACAACAGGCATCATATTACTGGCCCCGTAAGCCACATTTACAACATTTAAACACTGTCTGTCTACGGCTGAGAGCTCTCAACCATGCGTGGTGTTGGGTTACTCACTGCCCCGATAGGTAATTCAAACCTCCGTATCCTTAAATAAACACTTGATAATGATTCTGAGCAGATGCCAGCCACGAACCCGAGCCTTGTCACCTTTAGATCAGACGGACAGAAAGAAAAGAGAGACACTTCAGCTGTCGGATAGAGACGGAAAGAAAGACACTGAATGAGAGATGGAAAAACAAAACGTCTGTCTTGTTAGACACTACTTCAGCTACGACGTCATTATATTTGCACTCACACACACATACACACAAGGATTCCTACAATGTTCAAGTGTACTGTATATATTTTGGGACAACACACACATACACGCTCTCCTGCTTTATATCCATGTCCCCTCCTCCTCCTCCTCCCCCCCCCCCCCCCCTCGATGTATGTAGCACACTGAACTGCTTCTAAAAAGCCAAACTTACTCTCCATCGTTGCTTTAATAATAATCTCACTAATTACTAGAATTATTATTGGAATGTAACCTCTTTTCTATTTTGAGGACAGGAAGCGGTTGCATAAAAGCGCAACCGGCACAAGCCAGCCGTCATCGCCACTCGCTCTTCTCTGTCACAGTCCCACTGTTTCCTCCTTCCTTCCTCCACAGTGTGAATTGTTGATGAGCCTCTGAGTTTGATATCAAACCCCCTTCACCCCCCCCCCCCCCCCCCCCCCCCAACTGGATTTGACACGCTTTTCAAATAATTACCTGACATACACTTAGTAATACGGATTTAGGTGGATTTGACTCGGCATGCATTTTGAATAGACACCTCAAGTAAAAGTGTAGCTTGCATATAAATGTTTAAAAATTCTCAAATCACTGTGGGCCTTTGCAGTGTAGATACAATTGTGCTTGAGTTGATAGGATTAACAAGTTAGAAATACAGCTCAGATAAGCCTGCTGGACACCACTGAAACTCAACCTCCTTTATGTACCTGCACTGTATTATCCAGCCGTTCAACATCACTCACACTGTACACTTAAGCAGCGTTTGAATGTTCAACACCTGTCTGCAAGTACCAGTGTGTATGAAGAATTTGGAGAATATATAATCTCTCTTATTAAAGTGCTTTAAAGGCCCTGAAAACTTATTTTCTCAATCAGCTTCTTACTATTCTAGATGTGGTCCTACATTAAAAAAAAAAAAAGTTTAAGGTTAGAACAGTTTTTCTTATTTCACATGAGAGATTTCTGTATTTTTTTTTTCTTTTGTTTTGTCTTCGCTCCGCTTGCTGGTTTGAAATGGGCATGGCTCAGTTAGTTTTGCACCAATCAGAATTGAGCAATATTTGAATCAGAATCTGATGATAGTAATGTTTGGCTGTTTGGTCGGTGTAGTCATAAATACATAGTTTTATGAAGAAATACTTCAGATTTGAAACTTTAAAGCTTAGCTTTAAGGGCAAAATGGCTTTTACTTATTAGAAATCACATCACTGAGATCTGATTGGCCGACAAATGGTCAAATCTTGCATATTTGCATCATATATATACATATATGTAAAGAGGAGAATTTAAAATTGTCATTGTAGGACCTGTTCAAAAGCCAGATCCATGTAATTGAAAATAGAGTCCCTGTCTGGAGGCTGTAAATAGTTACCTTTCAGAATCTAAAGAAGCTTAATGTTGCTTGGCAACAGGCACAACTCGAGAGAGTAACGCCACGCTGGTCATTTCAATGTGAAATGTGACTTGTGATAAGCCTCGTGGATTTGAGGCTGTGAGATCATTCAGGTGGTTAGACAGAGTGACCTTCAACTGAAAGGTCACAGGTTTGATCCTCGCAGGAATCACTGTCCGCAGCCATGTTGCTTTTGCTGTGGATTAGTGTTAGCTAAAGGCCTCAACTCTAAATGTCACTTTTGCCCACTTCAGAGTGCCGTGTTGTTAAAGGGGAGAAAAGGAGTTTGATACAAATTCAGCATGAAAATTCAGTTGATGAAGCCGTCAGAGTTGCAGTTCCCTGTGGTCACTCATGATTTTGCATGTAGTTGAATCTAAAATACAGTTTAAATCTCTTATTTCTGTCCATGTGTGACTTTGTACTACTATAGTATCAAGCAGGGATATCACTTTTTTTTTTCTTTGCGATATTAATACCACAGCAGCCAATACCTTTACTGATCCAATAACCTTCTCTTTGTTAGCTAATAAACTGTTAACAAGCCATTTGTGTGAATGCACTTTGCTTACTTAGCTGCAGTTGTTGGCACATGACAGATGCTGCTACATTTCAGCACGTTGTTCAAAGTGTGGCCTCGAGTATTAACAAGATCTTTCAGGTTAGATTGTCAATGCATCATATCAGATCCTGATTTATATTTTCTACATCTGATCCAGAGTTTTGGCTGATTTTAAACTAACTGATTCTACAGTTTTTAAGACATATAGCTCCCCCTGTTAATATACTGCACCACATTACAGCATATGAGAACACTGATCTTTCTTTCTTTCTTTCTTTTTCTTTCTTTCTTTGTCAACGCTGTGTTTTCGCTTTGCTTTGTTAGCCTGACCTCATTTTACTTTCCCCCGAAGGCAACCAAATGCGGGGTTCGGCGAGCACAGCATGCTCGCTGTGAATGAGAGGGAAAAAAAAGGATGGGTGGAATAAAAAGCTTGTGATCATGAATGGAGCAAAGCCACATATAGTTTGTCCGAGACGGCTTAAGTGAAGTCCCCACGTCCTCCTTAAAAAAACCTCTTGACGTCACGGCAGACAAGAGCTTGGCAAACAGCGGCCGGGGCTTATACCATTTATACACTACAGCGTCTGTACAGTGTCTACCCAAAATCCATGCTTGCTAACTTAAATATTCTCCGCTGCTTGTATATGTTTATCTACATCCACTTATTATGCTTGACAAGAATATAATGTACTTGATAGTGAACAGTAATTGGTGCGGTATGCCAACAGTGGATATTTGGGCACAGCTTTACAGCCTAGAAATGACATCAAAGCCATACTTTAGAGAACAAAAAACATGTATATTTAGGTAATCTGTTCTTGTACACCCCTTCTTTATGTTGTCTGTAGTGCCGTAAAGCAACAGTCAAGCGACCCAGAAAGATTAAATCCCATGCATCCCACAGTGATGACCATGCTACAACTGAAGTGAAATGAAGGCAGTTTGTCCACAGTTATGATAAGAAAACATTAAGTAAGAGTTTAGTTTGTGTTTGAGATGATTGTACATTCACAATGTGGTGTTGAGGCATGGACTTACCCTTCACAGCGTGGCCAATCAGTGACCACTGTCCTTTCAGGGAGGCATCTGCCAATCAGGAAGCTCTACAGGGCCCCATCCCACAACCCACCAATCTTCTTGTATTGCCTCATCACTTCTTCTACCATGATCAATGCTTTATTTATTGCTGGTTTATTAAATGATGTTTCTATAATTTATGTGAATACCTACATTGTTGTGAACCTCTCTGACTTGTTTTGTTGTGTTTCTGATGTGACGGCATGAGAAATCCATATTTGTATGTTTTAGGCTATGAATTCCCTCTTGTGTATTTTGACATTTCAATCTATGTGTTGTTGGATTTTCAGAAATGGTGGCTAAGGTGAGAATGCACAAAAACACTCCCTGTACTGTGTTTTCTGCACTAAATAAAATTTGCTGCATATTGCTTTGAACTCTATCCATGTTGTATGTATTGCTTGCTTCAAATCTGTCAGTTTAAATGCATCAAAGAGTATACTGCCCATTTAAACTCCACTTAGACAAACCAATATACTTACTTTTTTTTCTCAATAAACACACATGTTCCACTTCTATAGGTGTATTATCTACATGTGAAGAATTAATTTGAATGTAGCACTCTCAAAGTAATTTCAAGCATGTGAAAAATATCCTTCTGACCTGGACCCTTCAGGGGATGCTGCGAGCGCCCCCGTAGGAGCTGGTTTCAATCTGGTTCCCGCTGGGTGCTGTTCCAGTTCAACCAGCCTCCTGGATGACAGTACAGAACATGGCTTCTTCATTACAGTGATGGAATTTAGGAATTTGGAGCACTCAATTATACACGGCGTAAATAGGACACTACAGTCTGTCTTTGCCTGTCCCCTTGACATGAATGAATGCATGTGTATGTCTCATACCACAGGGGTCAAAGAGGTCTGGCATTTTGTAATGGTCCCACCCAGAAATAGATTTGTCTCCATTAAAGTGAAAAACATTAAACATTTTTAAAGATCAATTAAATAAAAAATGTTAGATGATGATGGTACGATAGCCCAATTTTTGGGGCGATGGATCGTCTTCTTATGATTTTCTACAAACCGTTACTAACTAGTATTCTTGTATTTTCACAAGAAAACGGATTACTGCCAGTGCAATTCAATCAGGACTTAACCTCTGGGGAGTGGTGTCACCAGTCCCGGTGATCAGAGTGAAGTGGTCAGTTTGCTTAACTGAAAAGGGGATTTTCCAGCTAGAAAGCACTATGTTTAGTGTTGCCAACAGTGAGAAGTAGCTAAAGCTAAGGCTAATTTGCATATCTATGATGTCATGACGTAATTACATACATTTTATTTTAAAACTGACTGACTGTGACTGTTTTTTTTCATTAGCTATTTTTCTTCTCAAGCAGCTCCTCAATGTGCATCTAAATCTACTACTAATATTAAAAAACTGTTTTATGCAGGCTGTTGCATCAAAACTAACTGAAGTATCATGAATAGAGAGATGATCATGCACTGGAATAAATTCACTATTGTTAACTCTGCCTGTTTTGACAAAACTTAGATAGTAAAGTTAAATCATTTAGAATAAAAAAGCCAGATACTGAACCCTAAATTCCCTCTGATGGGCAGGTTGGGACCTTGCATGGTAGCCCCTGTGCCCATTCAGTGTATGAATGTGTGTGAATGGGTGAATATGACTTGCAGTGTAAAAAGTGCTTTGAGTGGTCGGAAGACTAGAAAGGCGCTATGCAAGTACAGTCCATTTACCATTTACCATTTAAAGGGGTCTGAAAAGTTGCTAAATTTAGCAACAAGTTGCTAAGCTGGCAACACTGACTATGAAGCAGCAAAATTAGTAGAGCCACACAGCTGCAGAGGTGGAAGTTGTGTAGAATTGTTGCAAATTGCGCTTGTGTTAACCACAGCTCATGCTATTAAACAGTATGACTTGAATGAATTTGTAAAGAACTTAGAGCTTCAGAATTTCCCTATTTAAAGTGACATTAGCAATTTATCTCACTATTAAGCCTTAGCTTGTTGTTCTTTGCTATTATTAGTAGCTAAATTATTGTTTTTGTCAAAACTAATTTGCAGCACTGAAATGCGTCCTACAAAACAGGAGATGGACATAAGGATATTTTTTACAAAGGGTCAAAAGCTAAATAGTGTAAGTAAAAATAGTAGCTACATGTTTGTGAGCTTTCTTAACTTAAATAATCAACGGTGCTTGCTAGGTCACCAGCTAATGTTAGCCCTGAGTTTAAAGCCTTTTCGCTAACATTTTCTTGTTCAATATTGCTATTAAATACAATTTACTGTTAAATTCAATTATAGCTCTAGATTGTTAGGGGGACCTAGAAGCCAAAGCAGATAATTATTGTGAACTTCGTTGGGTGTGAACATGAACATAATGCATTGTGAAACTGTTCCCCCTCAAACATATTGACTGCATTATGCCCCTGAGTGCAAAAACATATATAGTCAACCTAGAATAAGTGAACAAATACCATTGGATAGTTGGTTGAACAGGATTTCTAATCTATTGGATGATGGACCCAAGAACAGGAGTTGCCATGGCTAATGTCCAAGTTACAAACACAGATGTATTTTAAAGCTACAAAAACCAAGTACAAGTACTGCATACACCAAGTAAAATAACTTAGAAGACATGACAGACTTAGTCCTTCATGTAGCCCAAAATATACTTTTATATATAGTTTATCTTTTACTGCAAGAGACAAGCACATACCTTTTCTCTGGTGGCTGTCAAACAGATTACGGAAAATGGATGATATCAGTAACTGATGTAGAAGACAAGGAGGGAGAGTGGGTGCGCCAAAAAAAGTAATTTAAAGCACTTCATCTCATAATAACATCTGAAATGCCCTTGAACTTAGCAATAAATTTATTTGCTCATAATATTTGCTCATATTACTTTGTCAGAGTCCTCCATCATCCATATTTATGCCGGTAAAAGGGTCATGAATAGACATTACTCTGGTTTTGGGGAGTTTGAGGTTGAAAAGCTTGAAAGGTGCTGAAGATGAAACTTGGAAAATATAACATTATAATTTTATATCTGTCCAACTTGATCTACAGTTCACCCTACAGTTCACCCTACAGTTTGAGATTGGAAGCAGATGAAAGGAAAACAGCTTCAGGACATTTAAGCCAGTGTGAGACGTTATAATTCTCTCGTTTCTTCACCTTTTTTTTTTACACCCACTCTGTTATTTGGATTCCACACTCCAGACGTCAGACTGAAGATGTGTAAACAGTCTGTTGTAAGACATTCATACTACATTTACTACCGAGCCAGAGACTTCCCAAGTTTAGAAGATTGGGTTTTTGTGTTTATGTATATTTTGCATCTCAATTTGCATTAGAATCCTTTAATATCTTCAAAGGAGTTTTTATTTGACAGTGTAAAGGAGGATGGGATCTGTTCAAACTTGTTTAGGAAATTTGATTTGTCCCATGTGATCTTCTGAGAAGCTCGTTTACAGATATCAACATGTTGTCCAGTATAATCTGGCAATTTATATACTGTATGTTATGCTCATGTTGGATTTATTTTTTCGTTTATTATGTTGAGATATCTGTGTCTGTGTTTTATTGCAGTTTTTCCTCTCTTGAGAATCAATTTTCTCCCTGAAAGATCTTTTTTTTCCTTTTGGAGGATCAACTTTTATTCTTGAGGATCAATTTGCCTTCTGGTCGTTTTTTCCTGCCAAAAATCAATCAAGTTTTATTGACACAAGGATGGGGTTCATGCTGATCTCAAAGCAGAGAATGTGATGCTTAAAGTGGTTTTGAAGCGGTACGTAAAACTAGACTCAGTTCAATTTGCTTGAACATCAGAGGGCAGAAAGATGAGCGTCCAGGTAAAGGATGTAAGGGAGATCCATGTTACCTTGGAGAATATTTGGTCAATACAATGTTTTGTAAAGAAATACTATAAGAGGTCAAACGACACTGTGCTTTGTTCTTGGAGCTAAACAAGAGGAAGCAAATAAGGAGAGCATGTTTGTGGATTGTTAAAGGTGAACATCATGATAATTTTACAAAGTTCCACAATACATTTCTAAATAACTACAAGAAACATAAAACCATTGAAAAACATTATACATGTTAGAAAGTAAATGTTGAAAACGTGAAAAAACTGTGAACTATGTAATATACTGTGTTTCAGATTTGTTGGGCATGCTTTTAACGGCTGCACCATGACAGAAGCGTTACTAGCATGACCCCCCCCCGTGCCCCATATAGAAAGGTCGACACTTAACTATGAGATATTATAGGTTAGCAGAGCTGTGCCTCTCCATAATGGCATTTTCCGTGCACCAAGCTTTGTTTACATAAATGCACAATCCCTAACCCTCCTCTGGTCTTACCGGAGTTTTTAGCTGTATCCACCCTGAGGATGTAGCAGGTGCTATCGGGGACGTTGCTTTAAATCATGAAGTTTGTGTTTGCTTACACTCTCTCTCGTCTGGCGTAGCTGGGTTGATAGACATATGAGCTGTTACTGGTAAATGGGGCCATTTTTGGTCAACGGTAGCGCTCAAGGCTCAAACCCAGCTGAAGCGTCTGATGATGGGTAGAGTTGATGTTGAAGCTCCGGGCCACGGAGAGGATATATCCATGTCCCGCTGCTCATGCAGCACGGCTGTGGGAGCCGTGGCTGTTTAGCAGCCCTCTCTGCCTCTCTGTCCAGTCTCATCCTCGCTGCCTCAGCTGTGTGACGGACGCTATTCCGGTGGCCTCACCGTCACTACAGACATACTCCTGCAGTTGCAGTTCTGGCCCCTCGCCAGCACTTTACAAAGAAGTGAATAATGTTGACACCAAACTTCACTGAAAAAAAATGATAATTTAACATAATGATGATTAGTGATGGATCGCTTGTTAACTACTCATTTAAATTACATTTTTACTGAAGTCCACGTTTACCCACAAAATAGGTGTTGAATTAAACAGTTGCTCCTAGCGTTACTTTATTTCTGAAATATTGTCCATGTTGCTTGTCCTACACCTACAAACAAGGCCTGTTGTAAATTGTATATTTTTTAAAGGAGTTCGGCATGTGTGTTGTTAAGTTCAGAGGTTCAGAGACTGTTCAGTTGAGGGCGCGGCTTCAGCTCCCTCAGCAGACACACCCTCAGAATACTGTTTGTTTTTCCATGATTTTTAAACCTAATTTTATATACTTGGTGATTTTTTTAATCAGTCAAATTTGGCTGGGTGGTTAATAACAGTTTTCTGTGGTGTGAAAAACTCAGGACACATATTTATTATTGCTTTACACAGACTTTAATATTTATGTTTGGATAAGTTGCTCAGACAAGGACTAATGAAAAGAAAACATTTTTTCCAGCAGACTCAGAACTTGATCCCACAGCTTTTGACTGGGTTCAGCCTGGCTGCGCAGATTCTGTTTCTACCTTTCACTTTAACAAAACCCAAAAAGAGTCATTGTTTTGAACAGTCCTATTTTTGGAATCCATAATTCAAGGATGGGATTTCACATGTTTATTGAACCTTATGATCTTTTGCCTCAAAATGTCTGCAGTGATCACACAATGATAAGACACGCTGCTCGCCTTTTGTCTTCAGTTGCTTTCATTGTCTTTATTAAGACATATGCAGAGAAGATTTCGCGATGAGGAGAGACAAGATCAGATCAGACGGCATCAGATTAGATCAGATCACATCAGAAGGGAGAGCAGATAACGCTGCTGTCAACCGCAGCCATGTGCTCAGATGTTTTATGCTGTTTAAGCAGAATATGGTTTCAAGAAAATCTTACATTGGCCCGACTGCGCATGCTTTCATGTCTCAATTACGTAGAGAAAACACATATTAGTCATCAGGGCAACAAAAGCCGCCTCATGCATGAAAAGGTATTACGTGACACGGGTGTGATACAGATATTACAGTGAAAGAATTCACTGGAGGACACAGAGATTCACTTCCCACATCCAAGGACTGTGCAAGCACACGCACTCTCGTGCACACACATGCGGAGAGAGAGCAAACATGTAGCAACAGGCAGGAGCTGAAGGAGCAGTCCACCACATATTGCATGTGAATAAAGCATTCAGCTGTATGATGATGTGGAAGAAAAAAAAAAGCTTAGCCAGAGTATTTCATTTTTATTTACCTGTATGGTTTGACGTTCTCATCATTGCTTTCTCATTTACACTGCTGCATACATATTCACACTTGTGTGTAGTGACAGTCTTTACAAAGCCTGCTCAAATCATAAAGGTCAAATAAATACAATTTTACAGACCATATATACAATATTGATCTGAAAGGTTGCTATGAGAGATAATGGTGCAATGAGAGAATAAAGCATATTTCTCCAAAGCCAAAAAACAAATGAAAAAAACATATAATTAGTCTTATTATTAAAACAATATTTTGTACTGTATACATATTTCCTCTTCCACCAATATTTCTGTTGAAATCTGTGCATATATTCGGGGGTTTTTACCTAAAGCCATGATTGAACCATGATTGAACCAAGGACAACACTGAGAGTCTTGTTTATTAGTTTTTTGCTCCAGCATCTACAATGCAAAACATCAAAGTCTACAGTCATTCTCTTTGCAGCTGTACTTAAGCACAGTGGTGCTTTGAACTAAAAGTATGTTTATCATGATCACTATCTTTTAGCATGTTAGCATGCTAACATTTGCTAATTAGCGCTAAACACAAACTACAACTGAGGCTGATGGGAGTCTTTACAGTCATAAACAAAAGCATTAAAGGGGACATACCATACACATTTCCAGGTCTATATTTATATTCTGGGGCTCTATTGGAATATATTTGCATGATCTACAGTTCAAAAACTACTTATTTATCTTAAACTGGCTCTTTATGCAACCCCTCAGTTCAGCCTCTGTCTGAAACAGGCTGTTTTAGCTCCTGTCTCATTTAGGCCCGCTTCCCGATGAGCCCACTCTGTTCTGATTGGTCAACTTCTGCAAGCTGCCTCTTGGCAGACAGCAGCGGTTGGATTTTGCTTCCTTTCCCCACATGTTATGTCCCCTTTAAATAAAGTGAAATTTTGAACTGATGATGGCACTAGATGAAAAGTTAAAGGAATAGTTAATAGTTTTGGGAAATGTACTTATTTGCTTTCTCCATATCATCTGTACAGTAAATATAAAGCCACCACCAAAAGCCAGTAAGGTTAGCTTACCATAAAAACTGGAAATGGGGAAACAGCTAGCCTGGCTCTGTCCAAAGATAACAAAATCCACCAACTAGAACATCTAAAACTCACCAATAAACATAATACATCTTGTTTACTTATCTGTACAAAAGTGTAAAAACGTCACATTGCAGTTTTACAGGGTTATTGTGTCACCATCGGATAGAGGCAACCTGTTTCCCCGTTTCCAGTCTTATTGCTAAGCTAAGCTAAGCTAAGCTAATCGGCTGCTGGTGGTAGCTTCATATTTACCGTACAAACATGAAATTGGTATCAATCTTCTCGTCTAATTCTTGGTGAGAAAGCAACAGTGCAACATATGATAGTTTCCTGATTCTGTGTGAATGACTAAATGAATTAGTGCTCCAGTTTAATGTAGTTGATGGTATTGGTGCAAATGTAATCTATATGTTATGTCACTGATTCACAAATCAGCTGTACCACAATACTCCTTTGGAACAATCAATTTCTCCATCTGCACCAGGACTGTTACATAACCACTGGCCGCAGAAATACCTTTCAGCAAGCAGACCTGGGTTCAAGGCATTAGCAAGCACCCGTTTTTCTTGCCCTTGAGCAAGAAACTCAGTATCCGCTTCTGAGCTCCTGATCTCACTTCCCTAAGGAGTCCAAAGAGAATATCCCCACTGGGATCAATATAAAGTCTCACAGTGTTATTAGGAGTGCTAATGGTGCAACACGATTGCCTGTTTTCCCCATCGAGAAATGCCACATGATCAGATACTGTTGGTTGCCGGGGCACAGTGAGGTTATCAGTAACATAGAGAGTGTGACACTATCCGCACTGATTTTCAATAATGCTCACTAACGCTACCGTATCCCCCAAAGGAGGTGAGAGCACTGATACTCTCTCTGAGAAACCAGAGAGCATCAGGAGGAAGGGGGAAGACGACATAGTAGACGTGAGCTGGAGGGTGGAGGAAGCAGAGAAAGCAATATGCTGAGATGTGAGAAAACTATATGGAGAACAGCTGACTGTTTTTTTTTTTTTCATGTGTGTGTGTTTGAGAGAAAAGAGGAAGATGCGGACGAGCGGGTAACCTAAAGCTACATTTTCTTGAGAAAGATCTGTGTATTTGCAGGCAAGCTTCTTTCAGCGTGCCTCAAATTATAACATGAAAGAGGGAGATGGAGGTGCAACATGAGGGAGTTTAAAGTGAGAGGTGTGGAGAATAGAGAGGGGGGGGGGGATTTCAAGACAGGAAAAACACAGTGCAGTGTAGCTTCCAGCGGGGACTCTGCTAAGTGAAAAAACACCAAGCAAGAATAAGAGAGGGAGAAACAGCAAAGGAGAAGGGTATAGCTTCTATTTATAAACCTGAAAGAGAACATTTGGATAGCGTTATGGAAAATAAAACAGCAGAGAGACAGAGAGAACAAAAGGGGGGAGTACAGAAAAGATGGGCAGATCGGTGAAAAAAGATGAAAAGATGGATGGATGTAAAAGAAAACAGAGCTGGGGGAGCAGGGGCTGTGAGTGGAAATCAGAGAGAAAGAGAGGAAGAGAAGGGGGTGGGTGGCGGAGGGGGGGAAATACATTTACCTTGACTGACACTGCGACAAGGAGAGAAAGCAGAATCCCCACTCCAAGAAATTGTAGCTCCATAACATCATGCGACACAATCTCTGCAGTGGGTCTGCTGTAGGGATACTCTGAATATTAGAGCATGCACGTACAGATGCATGGCCACGCACACACACACACACACACACAGCAGTAATCACAGGGTAAGGCAAGATTATGGTTGGAAGCGTTCAGGTAAGACATCTCTTTTTACATCAGTGCAGATCAAACACCCGCAAAAGCCCTACTGCAATAGTAAAAAATAAATCATGAAAAGTTGTGTATTTTGAGGCAAATTTAAAGTAAAACTCAGAGCTAATGGAATAAGACTGAGGCAACACAAGCATAGAACAGTTTCTCAATAGAAACTGAGGAAAATGAAGACATAAGGCGATCGATAACATGCAACAGATAAATAGAAATGCAATGACATTTGCAGGAAGTGAGGGAGATCGATAACATCTAAAAGACCAAGACAAGTGGTCCTTTTTTAGAACAGACCCCCCTCCTTCCTACCTTTAATGCCTTATTGACATCAATGGTGCCAATATGCTGCAGTGCAAAGAAATCAAAGTTGTAGACTATAAACATAGAGGAATATTCAGTAAAATTGTATTAATCGCTTTCATTTTTCTGCCTGATTGTCAAGACTCATGCTACACTTTTCTAGACAAACCCTGGTTACTTTTGGATGTTTTTAGTGCGAGTAACCTGAGAATTGTGGCCTGTTCTATTGTTGTGTTCATATGTTGCCATGGACGACAGCATCAGTTACTGTATTAGGTAAAAATGCAGCATGAATATAAAGTGTCTGTTGGTAGAAACTGGTTGTTCTCTCTCAGTGCCAGCCCAATGCCGCACACTAGTGGTGGAGGTAAAGGATTGCTTCTGTCTGCAAAGCGGTCAGATACGTGAAGATGCCAGTTCAGAGAATGTGAATTAGAACTTTTAAAAGGGGATTACAAATAACAATTGCACTGCACCTTTAGAAAATGTTGAGGGTTCAGTAAATTCAACCACAACTCATTTGACTAAAACTGATGAGTCTAGAAGATACACTACCAAAAAAAAGGTGAAAAAAGACTTAAAGACTAAAATAATACGCAGATGATGACCAGTGACTTGAGTTATTCCTTGACTTTTCTTCAAGCACCACCATGAGGTTGACAGTTGTTGACACTTTTACTCTTGCAGCAGCGTCAAGTCAAAATTTCAACTTGTCCAATACTTTTTAAATGACTTTCATGCCAAAATACTTGCAAAACTAATAATATTCTCCTCAGCCTCTGCTGTACTTTTTGTTTAGAGCTAATTAGCAAACGTTAGCAATGGGCATATTAGCACGCTTGCGTTGGCATTTAGCTCAAAGCACTGCTGCTAACATGGCTGTAGACTCTTAGGCACAAATTAAAAATATTTTTTGTTATGTTTTCTCCATCTGAAATGAGGGCCCATGTGTATAAATAAAATGAAAATGACTTCATGCAGAGCAGTTTTGTCTTATGTTGTTCTAAACAGATGAGAAAATGACCTTTGAAAACTGGCAACCTCAGTATCTGGGAAAGTACAAACTTTTTCAATAAAACCAGCTAACTATAAAAAGCATTAAAAGGAGAAGTGTTACTGTATTACTCATGCATGCAAATACATATGAAAAAAACCCACCAATCACAAGTCATATTTCAGCAGCTACACGCAATGATTGAAACAGGAAGAAAAAACATACCTGATACCTGTCATACCTGAGCAAACAGCCAAGAGACACACAGGTACTGTAGCCTGATACTTTATATTCTATGTATATTATATTATGATATTGTATTGAAGTTCTAGGAAGTTTTTGCTCTATGACTTATTTTCTTGCATACTTAAAGAATATCTGCATAGCTAAGAATTCACCCCACTACTGTATGTTATACTATGTGCTTTATAGTCTCCCATAAGTCTGAGGTCTCTGGACTCTGTGGACTCTTTTAAAAAAGCAGTTAAAACCCATCTGTTCAGGCAGGCATTTAGGTAGCATGTGGTATTTTATGTTTTAACTCATGTTTAATGTCTGTTTGTTGTTGTTGTTTTATTTATTTGACTATGAAGCACTTTATGACTGGTGTCTGTGAAAGGTGCTATTTAGATAAACTTTACTCACTTACTTAACTATATTAAGGTGTCTAAACCTAATGAGGATAGATTTATATTGCTATTGCTGAGTATAACAACAAAACTGGCATAGTAATATGAAAATTAACTGCTGGGCTCATGATGATTTTGGGACCAAAACATGCCAAATACATTTCAGTAAGCCTGCAGTGATGTTTCCTACAAATTACCAAACTATCGGTAGGTATCAGTACTCAATACCTTTAAGGAATCAACCAAAATAAACCAGTACCAAGTTGTATCAAAACTTCTCCAGTCAAACGATACCTGCATTCAACCCTTTTTGTACCCAGATCTAGAAAAAAATGACTAATTGTATGGTTTTGCTCGCAGTCAATCACCACAAGCGTTCTTTGATTTAATGCAATGTGCTCCTTTACCGCAGCAGCTACAACTCATACAGTATGTGGTGATAATACTTCATTCTAATAAATGTTTTAATAATTTGAACACTTTCAAAATGTATTCATGTAAAAATCATTTGGTTGGGGAGGAGTGGTGGTATTTTACGCAGCTGAATGCTTCCATTCACACGATGAGTATCGAATGAAGTGGAAAAAAAAGGTATCAAATGAAGTATTCTACTGGTATCAGTATCACTTAAAGGGTACTGGAATTGATACTGGTATTGTTAGTTTTTAAATGATATCCAGCCCTAATTTTTATGCAGATAACATGCAATACAGGCCATCCTTTGTACCCTTCCTTAAGTTATTTTCTCCTACACCTGTTCCTCATACTTTCCTTCATAGCCTCATTGTGGAAGGTTATTTTAATCTTTTGCATTCCATTAAACCTGTTTGATGAAGGAAGAAATAGATGGATTTAATCAAAGATGAAATCCTCTACCCTCCCGGTACATTTCCCCACAAATTATTTTTGATTTTTATGTTTTATATGTTTTGATTTTGATTAAACAAAAAAGTCAGTCTGCTTGACACTAAAGTCTTAAAAGAGCAACATTTTATTTGCATCATTTGACTACTACTGCGATTGCACTATGATTTCTTAAGAGCATGTTTCCCTTTCTTAATGATTTCAGACATGGCAGACACTTTGGATAAGTACTCATTTAGTTGTTCTGTGTGTCTGGAGCTTTTCACTGACCCAGTCTCTACTCCATGTGGACACAACTTCTGCAAACTCTGCATTGAGAAGTACTGGGACAGCACAGAGCTGTGTCGCTGTCCCCTGTGCAAGGAGATATTTTACAAAAGACCCGAGCTTCGGATCAACATCTCTTTCCGAGAGGTGGTCGATCACTTTAAAAACACGAATACAGTCACAGTGACGAGCGCTGAAGCCCGTGAGGCCAAACCTGGTGAAGTGGCTTGCGATGTCTGTGCAGGTGTGAAGCTGAAGGCCATGAAGTCCTGCCTGGTTTGTATGGCATCTTATTGTGAGACCCACCTGGAGCCTCACAAGACAGCAGCAGCTCTGGGTAGACATAAGCTGATTGAGCCAATCAGAAACCTGGAGGAGAGAATATGTAAAAAGCATGAGAAGATCCTCGAGCTGTTCTGTAGGAAGGAGGAACAGTTCATATGTCAGATCTGTGCTGAGACCGACCACAGCCAACACAAAGTTGTAACAGCAGAGTCCGTGTTACTGCAAAAAATGGTAAAATTTCATTATTTTGTTAATCCAAGTTTCATGTTGTTCCTGTTGCTTTAAAAGAGCTCTTAATTTTCCCCTTGCCCAAAAAAGTTTTTACACTGTGTGTAGCATTTTAAATTTGATCAATAATTCATCACCATATGACCTTTTTCTGGAATAATTTAGTATGCCAGAAAAAGATTTAGTGTGCCCCAATACATAGTAAGTCAAATGCAGTATGCCAAAAGTACTAGGATGTCCATACATCCATGCTTTTCTAGCTATTCTGATCCGCAATCTTCGTCACATCAGCTGAGCCACCGAGAGATCACAGACCATTGACGCTGCAATGACAGGTGCTACAATGGCAGTATGTCCCAATTGTACTAAAAGTAAAAAGTAGAAGTCTGAACACGCTGCATAGCTGGAAGGACTTGTTGCCACTACACTTAATTTTACTTTGTCCAGTTTGGTAGGTTATCTCCTGAATTGCTTTACAGCACAAAACAGCAAAAGGTTAAGTTTTTTCATAGTAAATGTGGCAGAAAAGCTTCTGGTGTCTTGCAGTGAAAGACAGTAGAAAGATTAAAAGATGAAATGACTCTTTGTTGCAGGAAACACTTACATAAAATGTGGTCGTTATTAGGGAAAGTAGTGTGAGGGTAAATTATGACGTTAGCTTAGATGCAAGGATTCATTTTTGTTCAGGAAACATTGAGATTTATAGGAAATGTGGTCTTGTTTTTTAAAAGTAATTTTCTCCAGTTTTCCCAGTTGATTTGCATTAAATGTTCAAATATGTAACTAGCCACTGCACCATATTACACAGAAATTTGTGGGTATAAGTGCAGAAAAGTTTGTATCCCAGCAATCACATTAACACATAAACTTGGGGGAGACTTGTTGGCTCAAAGTTGAGTTGTGTGCTCACGTTTTCACCACTACTATTTAAATTTCCCTGCAGATTCAGGTCAAGAGGAGAGGGAGAGAGGTGGAGCTGATGATACAGGATCGACAAAAGAGGATTGAGGAAATCAATCACTCAAAGAAACAAACCAAGGTGGGTTCAAAGTCAACTCAAGAAAATGGTGAATGACTTCAAAGAAATTAAACTCGGGAGGAAGGGAATTCACACACAGCACAGCGCATCAGATATTTATCAGCTGCATACACCTGCCTCAACTCATACACACCTGTTAGTAATCTCATTTACTCAAAGAAATGCCCCCAAAAGTTATCATTTATGGCCACAAAGCTGTCAAAGAACAAAAACTTTAGATTTTCTTTAAAAAGTCAAAGAAAAACCAGCAAATCTCAGATGAAATTTTATTTTTATCCACTTTTTTTTTTCATCCACAACATTTCAACTACTTTCAAGTCATCAGACAATTCCACTGCTTTCATTTCTTACTCTTCCACTGACAACTACATTTCTATGCAACTAACTTGAACTAGCACAGATTTCTTTCAGAACTTCAATTTCAAATGATACTTCCATCTGAAATGTCAATTTCAGTGAAATTTCTTTGCTTGAACTTCAACTAAATCTTCAACTGAACTCTGTACTTACTCTTGAATTGACATCTTTTGTCATTATTTTTATTTTCTTTGTATTGTTGCTTTTTTGCCTGTTTTTTTTTATTGTATTTTTTTTTTATTTTTTGCCTTTACATTTCAAAATCCATTTACTTGTGTTTGTCAGTACTGGTGTTTGTGGTTTTGCTGACAGATTCAGGGTTATGGTTGGAGCCATTGCAGAAGAAATTAAAATAAATTGATTTCTAAACATTTGTCGGATGAATAAGATACATTTACTTCAACTAATTAAATTCAAAAGTGGATGGTATTCATTTGCAGTTTTCTTTTTCTACTACAAGGTACATGGACATAGTAAGACTTGTTCAAGTTTATATATGTTATCAAGTACAAATTGACAACTCCCATATTTGCTTAGAAATGACTGCCCGCATGGATTTATCACCAGGTTGGTCGACTGTTAAAATATGGATATGTTTTATATGCTTGACTTGTAGGAGAATGCACGGAAAGAAATGGAAGCAAGTGTTCAGGTCTTCACGTCTGTGATAAAGTCCATTCAGAAGACCCACAAAGAGCTTTTGGAAGAGATTGAGGCCAGACATGATGCTGAACAGATGAGATTTGAAAAGCTCTTCAAAGAACTGAGGCAGGAGATTTCTGAGCTGGAGAAGAAAAATGTTGAACTGCAGCAGCTCTTGCACATTGAAGACCATATCACCCTCATGCAGGTCAGTCGGGGGGGGGGGTGGACTAAACTTGTCTGTTATGTGAATGTATGAATGTATCTTTATGTACAGTATGCTTACAACAATGCATGTCTAAATGTATGTGTGTTTGGTCTGAGTTGACAGATTTCTCTTACTGTACCATTAAATTAAGATTGACTGTCATGCAAGAAAGCGGATTTGAGTCTTTCCGCAGACCTACAGTACAATAAACATTCACCTTTTTATTAACTGTAATCTTTCCCTAAAGAAATTAGTTTTAGTCGTCTAGTGTATTTGCCATAACTATAGTCTTTCCCTAACCTTTATTACTGTCTAAATTTCAAGTCACTTTGCTGATTTCATGCCATGTGCAGATATAGTCAGACATTAGAATTGCCATTAAAACCTATTATCACTATTTTTTTATAATAAAAATTACATGACAGTGTAGTTTGAGAGGTGCTGGTAGTGATGAACCTACAGTGAATTATCAGCGACTCTGCAGCTCCCCTCAGCTTTATAGAGCTTTATAGCGAATTTCACCTCATTTAGCTGTCTGGCTGCAACTTGGTTCACTCCTCTCATAGTGCCGTTTTCAACCAAAACAGGCTGTTTGCAAAGAAAAAGCTTTTAAAACCCACTGTACCTTCTCAGCACCAAACAGACACAGTTAGCAACTAGCATGGTGAAAAAGTAAAGAGCCAGATATTTCCCTCAGGAGTTGGTAGAGACCAAAAACAGAGCTAAAAGGAGAGTGAATATTGAACTTACATTCATCAGATGGACAGAAACACGACTCCAAATGAATGTTGCTCCGTAACTACCGGATGTGTAAATAAGCAGCTGTTTGCTAACAAGTTCAATATATCAATTTAAAAGTGATGAGATGTCAATGTTCTGTTCACAACTTGTTTCTGCTGCCCCCAAGTGGCCAAAAAAACTCTAAAAGCTAATGTAGGTTTAAATGTAATCGATGGTTTTGCAGAGTTGTCAAATACTAATGTTCTTGTCTGCAGACAAAGTTAAGAAACGTGTACCTTGGCCTGATGATGGCGCCAGATTGCGAAAGGTCATGTTGTTCATTTCACTTTACATTTAACTTGTGAGTCTTGGCTCAACTTTCAACGCAATACTTTTAGCGCCAACTGTGCTTGGTGTCACCTGTGCTTAGAGCTTTCAGCGTGTTCTCAGTCAACAGCAAGTTAACAGCCAGTGAAAAAACTTCAACATCGTTTCTGTGTCTCATTCAACAGGCATTCAGTCAAGCCTACACGCTACCATCAACTCAGAACTGGCTCAGCATCCCTGTTAATGAAGTGGACTTTTTGGGTTATATACGCACATCTTTGATTAATGCACGAGAGTTCATCAACCTGGAAATAAGAAAGCAGTCAGCCACTGGTAGGTTTGACACAAAGTCACATTAAAAATGACCATAATGCAAAATTTAACTTAACCCCTCTGGGTCTCCTTGCTTTTTTTCACTGTTAAGACATGGAGATGAGATAAATTGTAGATGTGAAATTGCGATACAAATGTGAAACGGATGATCTGTGTTGGCCCTTCCTTTTGCCCAGTGCATGCTGGCCTTGCTAAAGAGAGAGTTAAATTAAAATTACAGAAGAAATGAATGAATAAATGAAAATATTGCTCAATATTTCTGACACTGTTTCATTGACAGTTTGACGGATGGAATTTGATTTGACGAAAATGCACATTAAAAAAAAAAAAAAGATCAACTGTGCTTTCACTAAAGATCATTTGGTCACTGCGGGTGATTTGATAAATCAATCTATTTCACATCATTTAACCGCTCTGTCATTTATCACCGATCACGTCAACAGCATCATCCATCACATTGTTCATTATGTTCTGTCTTTTCCCCACAGAGCTCAAGAAAGTTTGGCGATATGCAGGTAACTTCTCAAAGTCAACATCCAAGGTGTTCACTTCCGTCAGTAATAACCTCATAGTTCTGAATGTTACATGTCATTATAAGAAAAAAACATAAAAGAATGTATTGTTTGTTTGACTTTTCCTTTAAAATTTGAACGTAGCCTTTACAAGGTCTCAAAAAGAATCATTTAACCACACAAAACCCTCCACACCACTGCTTAGTCCTCACATCCTGTCTATTCTTACAGAGGACATCACCATTGACCCCGACACTGCGGGGCCCTGGCTCATCGTCTCTGAAGACGGGAAAGAAGTCAAGCAGTCTCCAAAGAAGCAGAAAGTTCAGAGCAGCCCAGCGAGGTTCACAGAAAACCCTTTTGCTCTTGCGACAAAGGGTCTAACCACAGGCAGGCACTACTGGGAGGTTGGGGTGAAGGAGAAATCCAACTGGGTGCTGGGAGTCGCCTCTGGCGCTGTAAAGAGAGGAGAGCAGATCACTCCGTCCCCTGAGAGTGGAATGTGGGCTGTTAGTCACGTGGACGGAGGGCAGTATTTTGTGCTCACGCAAAATCCTTTTCCTTTGACGTTGTCTCCTCGTCCTCAGAGGGTGGGGGTGTTTGTGGATTACGAAGAGAGAGAGGTGTCGTTCTTCCATGTAGAGGCCAAGACTTACATCTTCACCTACACAAAGTGTAACTTTACAGACAGGGTTTACCCCGTATTTAATCCATGTTTGACGACAGAAAAGAAGGAGGTGGCTCCTCTGAAAATTATGACAGTAGAGATTACAAAATGAAAACACTCACCAAATGTCATCATCCAAAGCAAAATAGACCTACTTTTCTTACTGTTACATATATAGCCTAGATAATGATTGTATAGGTCCAGACACAAACACTGATCTAATGTAATAGTTATGATTTACCTTGAAGCCTAAAAGGAATATTACACCTTATAATTACTGCATCACATTACCATCAGTGCTTCTTGTATATTTCTAGGGTCAGTGTGTTGTTTGCTGCCGTTTTGCTTACATATTAATTTTTTTCACATTGAGATATTTCCAGTGTACTAAAGCTATAATAAGGTAGCACAGCATTTACAACTTTAAAATTCATTACTATTAAAAAAAATCACAGCTTTACTTGTGTGATGGATTGTGCAACAAGTTAACAGGATTTATCTGGGTGTTTTCTGATCTATTGTTTTTATATTTGTTTGTTTGATTTTATCTTATATTTTATTTACTTTTCATCTTAGAGCAAATTTTTTTGTTATTGTGTTTTTAGATTGTCCTAAATCTTCTGTTTGCCTGATGTAAAGCACTTTGAATTGCCTCTGTGGTTTTGGGAGATGTACAAATAAAGTTACAGTACATAACGTAATAGAACATAAGGTCACTATAACAAAAGCTGATGAACACATAGAGTTAGTTTTGTTTTAATCATCATTGTTTGAGATCTTCTGTAATTTTTTTGAGTTAAAATTTTTCTTTTCCTTTGTATTGTTTAATTTTTTGAGTGTTTTGTGTCATTTGAAAATTCATAAATCAAATCAGTTCACTTGTTTCCTGTTTGTTTTGTTTTTCCTCTTACACTAATCTGTTTGATTTTATATTGCTGTTCTTTTCATTTTTATTTTATTTTTTTTAAAGACTAGAAACCGCTTTGTGGATCCAATATGAATCCAAATAAAGAATAAAGGAAATTACAACAATTAATCTTAAACTATAAAGACAATTTATTGAATATCACATATTGGGGGCAAACAAACAGCAAAACCTTACCAACTATTGCTGATATCTGAAGGATTCATTTAATCATTCATTTACTTTTCAGGTAGAGGCCTATTGAAATGGAGAGAACACAACACAGCTTTAAGTTTAGGGTGTTTGCATATCCACACAGCAGAGCCATAGAAGTCAGTGAAAACTGTGTGAACAAAAGCAGCGCATGTGTGTAAATTTGGGTGTGTCGCACTGAGAGTGGGAGGTGCTGCTCCAAGTTTCAGGAAGAGTACAACACCTGTTGGTGTGTCATTCAAGGCAAAGTACATGAAGTGAAGGACTGTGGCGTTCCACGTCAGAGGAAAACATGCAGAGTAAGTTCTGTTTTATCTGCTTTAGTGATTAACTATTGACTGTGTGTATGTAAGCCTACAGTACAGAGTTACAGTCCGTGTCAAGTGAAGTTCTCTATAAAAACACATTTGGAGAATCCAAAATATATGAATAAAAATGTACATCTTAAAGTATGATGTGTTTAGCCTGAAAAAAATGATCAATAGTTGATATTTTTTAAACAATATGAGGCTGATTTGATCCTGAAATTATGCTACAGTGTTAATCTCGTCTGATTAAATTCTCATTTGCTGTTACATACAGGAAGCAGATGTCCTCTCACAAATCTGTATTACTGTCAACACATTTAAAAACTATACACATAAAAACTATAGTAAGTGTTAATTTGTGAGGGGAAACATTTCTAAATAGAGATTCTGTAAAAAATGTAGTTCATTTGGATTAACAACAACCATGGTAGTTTGACGTAGCTGGTACTGTTTAACTTTCCAGTGGGAGCTTTGTTTTCTTTTAAACCTGAAGTGAGATAGCAGCATGTCAGGTAGAAGGTCCTGAGTTTCTGCATTCCTTAGATACTTTCTCACCACCTCTGGACAGAACGACGCTATTACATTTCTTAACTTCCTGCTTGAACTGTAAAGTTTTTGTTATCTGTGGGATCAAAAGTATGTTTTCTGATCTTGTAGCCTTTCTCGTCCTCAAACTGATTTTCTGCCTCCCGTTGATAATGTGTGGGAATGTGAAAGTAATGAGTCATATGGCATTCCCCTGTCCTTCATCACTCAGTCATCTATGTGCTGTGTCTGTTGAGTTCACACTGTGTCAATCACTCTTCCAAGTATAGTTTAAATGGTCACCCTCTCCTTGCTCACTTCACTGCATCCCTTCCTCCTCAACATCTACTGTATGTTGTAAGCTACATAATTCAGAACAGACAAAATACAGTAAATTATCCCAAAAAAAGTGCTTCACTTTATTTTTGCACCTAATAGCAAGCAGAAATCTCAGCTCTCTCTGCTTCCCCACAGCATCAATCTACAGTATGTTGGAAACTACCTAAACCAGAAAACAGTAAATTATCAAAAGGATAATCCAATATTTCCACCTCACTGTTGATGATTTGAACACTCACCTGTGAACAGTTCTGAGTTTCAAAACTCAGCATTGGGTGGTGGAGGAAAATTTAGGATTTGAAGGTGCTGTAACAAAATCCAGGAGAAGATGCACTTTTCCTTTGTTACGATAACTCAGATAAGACATTGAACGCCTCTGAACATCAACTACATCCTGATTTTATGACTTAACCAAACTACATATGGATGTGTCTGAAAGATGTTGCAGGTCATCATAGAATATTTTTTTGGGTCATTACACAGAATGACCTCATTAAACTAATTACACAAGTCATTTAGTCTCTCCTCCTCTGGGACTCTACATGACCTGATTCAAGTGCCAAATGAACAATACCAGCTTATACAAACTGACTGTAGCCGTGCACAGACTGACCTTTGACTCTGTCAGATTAAGGTAACACAGCATGACATCACATATCCTCAGCCTGAGTTTTACTTGAATATCAACTGTTCATGAGTCTTTCTCATGGAGCGCTATAGTTTCTCATTACATAACATGTCATGTAAATATTTTTGGAAGGTGTGTTATTCAGTGTGTTTACATTTTAAAGGGACATCGTGTTACCATTGTGGCAACCTCACAAGGTTTCTATCCTATATCAGCCTGACATACAGTCAGTTTTCACACATCAAACACAACTTACATCTTAACAAGTCATTCTCTTAGTCAAATATTGGAAATAAAAATAATGTAAGATGTCAAATCTGCCAGTACCGGTGCCAAACTGCTATTTATAATGAACTTGTCCTGATATCCAATCCCAGGTGGTTTCACAGCAATTCACACTTTAATCCGTGTCACTCTCAGTCTAACACGACTGCCATATGATCTTAGTGACTCATGCATGAAATAAAGGTGTGAACATCCCTCTTCGATGAGAGCTGAGACTTGTTATAGGCCAAATAAGTCCAGTAGTTGATGATTTTGGACTTCTAGATGTGGATTCTCTATTTAGCATCTAACCTATAGTATATCATGCCGCTCTCTCTCCCTTTTGTCCCTCTTTCTTCCAGGCATGAGCTCTCCGGGAGGCCGGGTCCTCTCCGAGGAGCAGTTCAGCTGCTCCATCTGCCTGGAGGTGTTCGTGGAGCCTGTCTCCACCCCTTGCGGCCACAGCTTCTGCAAGGCCTGCCTGCAGGGCTACTGGAACCACAGCAAGAAGTTCTCCTGCCCCATGTGCAAGAAAAGCTACCCCAAAAAGCCAGAGATGAGCGTCAACAGGGTCCTGGCTGAAATCTCCTCCCAGTTCCAGGGGCTGATGATGGCTGGAGGAGCAGGTGGGGCCGCGGGAGCCGGGGGAGCCGGGGGAACTGGGACAGCCTCTCGAGGATCCACGCTGAATCTGAGCTCAGATTCAGGCCACGGGGGCTCTTCAGTGCTTGACACCGGGGAGTTCGCCCGAGCCGGGGAGGTCCCCTGTGATGCCTGTATTGGAAGGAAGTTAAAGGCGCTCAAGTCTTGTGTAAACTGCCCTGGATCATTCTGTGAGACCCACCTCAGACATCATAAAAAGGTCAGTTTTTTGCTTTTTTAGGGTTATTGCAAAGTATCTGTTTTCTTCCTCCTGGGAAATACCTCATTTCATATTGTAAGACTTTTCTGTACTGTACAAAGCAGACTCACAGAATGTGGTTAAGGGTCTTGCTTAAAGGTAAATCAGTAGCGTTGGATGAGGGAGCATTTGAGGATTTCGCTTAACTAGATTTCCTTCCATGTCTGGGGATCTAGTAAACCGCAGTCCTGGGTTTGTTATGCTTACATTTGCCCATTCAAATTCATGGCTCTCTCGTCCTCCATGCACTAATTTGCAGGTAAAGTCTCTGACGTCTCATCGTCTGATCGAACCCACCTTCCACCTGGAGGAGAAGATCTGTAAGAAACATGAACGTCTTCTGGAGGTCTACTGCCGCACCGACCACACCTGCATCTGCACGGCCTGCGCTGAAACGTCACACAAATCCCATGAAATCGTCTCCGCTGACCACGAGTGGAAGAAGAAGATGGTGAGCTCATCTGTACCCACTTATTACCACCAATCCTATATTTTTTTGCTTGTATACAAGTGTGAAAATCAACTATAATTCAATTAACAAAACCAAAAAAAAATTTAATGAAACGGTGTGTTCAAAATCAGATTTTCTTGAAAATATTTACAGAGTAATCTGGGAAAGAAGAGGTCAGAGCTGAAACATTTGATCAAGGAGAGAGCCAAGAAACTGGAGGAAATCAAACAATCCATCAAGGTCATCAAGGTGAGTCCACTGAAGGCTTGGTCTGCTAAGAACCAACACCTTGCCTGTGAGAGTGTGTGTATGTGTGTGTGTGTCAGTACAGCCCAGGCATTTGAAAGTGTTGGTGTCAGTTTTCAGTGAGTATCAGCCTTTTTTTTTTATGATGCCTACAGCTCCTTTTTGATTAACTCCACATCAACAATTTCATGGAAAAAACAGAAAATAAAATGTAAATTGATCTCTTCAAGAACTTTGCTGATATATTATTGATACTTTTTTTGTGTCCAAATTAGACATTAGATTGATGTTAGAAAATCAGTGTAGTATCGGTCAAATTATACAATAAATATCTTATCACTGACACTGACTCACCTACTTCATAGTAAATCACTACTTTGTGATTCACTGAAATTTATTCCATTTCAACCGGATCTTTATCATGCATGTCTTATGTTTTAAATTCTGTTTGACCAGCAGTCTGTTGTATTGCTGTTGTCATTTCCATCCCGTATTAAATATTTGCCTAGTGCATTCTGATGTTGCACTCTTCATGTGCTGAAGCTCAAAGGCTTTATTTACACTTCAAGCAGCTCTCTAATCCATACAGACGCATAAAACGTGGGTAGCCTGTTGCTCAAGGGCACTCTGACAGGACTCAAAGCTGTTGGTGGGATGACCTTTCAGTTACAAACTCTTATCTCTGTTTACCTCGGCTTCCTTGGAAAATCTACAAAATATTTGGACAGGACCTTTCTCATACTGTACCACTCATGCTCTGCGGTAGTGGAGAAGACGGCCTGCTAATTCTGTTTGTTGTTCTTTTGGGTATATAGACGCAGATGCATGTCTGAGGCCGTCGAACCGGTGTGACCAGTGTAGACATTTCCCTTTAGTTTCCCACACCCTGTTTTTACCTACTGACTCATGACAGTATGAACCTCAAACATGAAGGATTAAATGTCTTGGTTTGTGTGACTGAAAGAATTGTAATTGTAGTTGTAATATGGCTAAACTGCTATTGAGGCTTTGGATCATTTTCGATAACAATCCAATTAATGAGTGTGCCAAATGAGTAAAATTAGAGACCTTTTCTACACATATTTTTTGTCCAATAACAAATTAGAAACATGATGCTGATTTTTGATTTTTCAGAAACTAGAGGACATTATAGCTAAATCTGTTTTTCAGATAAGCAAACATTTCCCAGGTTCAGTGCTACTCCTGGTAGTTGGTTTCCTGCTTGATGACATGTTTATCTGCTTTTAAGAATACAAAGAGGATTCAGTTACCAAAGGGTTGACTATCAAGATGTCCATATCTGTGTGTGTGTACTGTATAAACACGACTGCGACACGATGTGCATGTTGTCATGTGGGTCCATCTGCATGCTACAAATACTTGTAGATATGGAGACAATGACACATCACTTAATTCTTTTGAATCTTTGGGATTAAATTATGGTCAAACAATGCAAAACACTTCATCAGTTTACAGAATATTTTTGCACTTTTTGCCAGAGAGTAAAAAAAAACTAACTGGAAATTATAGAATAATGTTGAAACCCACTTAGGGGTAAGTTTGAGATGAAAAGCTTGGTGGTTTCCTGTACCAGACTGGGGGAAAACACAGTAACCTGTTTGTCCAGTTGTACAAGCAGCAGACAGTAAATCACTCAGGAGACACTGGACAAAAGGAGCAGTGATTACTGACATTACCGCATTTCACAGGTTCATTTGTTAGAGGCTAATGTGTTTCGAAGGTTTTATTTGAGGCCTAACCCTGTCAGTCAGTAATAGAGAGGGAAAGAAATCAGGCGAGACAGAGATATGGGATTTAGACGGTAGACGCTTGAAGAGAAGGCAAGTTTATTTATATAGTACGGAAGCCGAGAACGGCTGTACTTGCAATTATATTTTTTAATGCCGTTATCTCAGGATCACGAGTTAATTATTTCGTGATCTCGAGATAACAAAGCTCATTTTCTCGTGAAATGGGTTAATTTATCTCATTATCTCGAGAAAACAAAAGGCTGATTTCTCGAGATAATGAGATAACAACTTGTTTTCTCGAGATCACAGGATAATTATGGAGAACTCGAAAATGAGAGTCTGGTTCATTTGATCATGGCTGATTTCAGCCTTCAAGATGGCTGTCATGACTGTCAAGGAGGATTCATCCCTAATTCGTCAAAAGATTTATAAAAGCAGTGAGGGGTTACTATAAGCCTTATTAACAAATGACTTATTATATCCATATATATTTGTACATCCACATTTTTGAGACCGTTTTTGGTAAATAACTTTTAATGAATAAAATATGACAGAAAACATCAGAAAAACAGATATATTTATAAGTAAGAAGAGGAAACAACCTTTTGTTTTCTCATGATAATAATAATGAAATAATTAACTTGTGATCTCAAGATAACGGCGTTCAAAAAAATAAATGAAAGCGCAACCGTTCTCGGCTTCCATAGTATAGCACCTTTCAACATCAAGGCATCAAAGTACTTTACATAAGACATAAAAAGACATAAAAATATGAGTTAAATAAGACAGAAGATAAAAATGAGATTGAATAAAAATAAAATATACAGTGAAGTTATGAGGCATTGCAAATGAATGGTTCCTAATTTATTTTCATAAAAGTCAATGGCAAGTTATTTTCTCAGACTTAAAAAATCTCCCTAATAAATTTATAAAATTTGCATAGTTTTGCTATCAGGCTCAAATTTAGTGTATTATGTAACCAAGAAAATTTGATGAATTTCCTACTTTTTATTTGGTCTTGAAGAAAGTTTGATTTTCTCTGGTCTTGACCTTGTCTTGGAGCCCTTTTGGAGCTTACATTTGCTTCAATTTGCACTTAGTGGTCTTGACAGCTATGGTGCATAGTCACCTTAACCTCTCCTCCCCTGTCGCCTTCTTTGCAGGCCAGTGCTCAGAAGGAGTTGGAGGAGAGCTGGCAGGTTTACGCCGAGCTGCAGCGCCTGGTGGAGCAGAGTCAGGCAGAGCTGGTGGAGCTGATCGCCACACGCCAACGTGAGGCTGAGCGTCACGCTCAGGAGCTGGCCCGAGGTTTGGAGAACGAACTGAGCCAGCTGAGGAGGAGGAGCAATGAGCTGGAGGCCTATGCACAGACCCAGGACAAAGTGGTCTTCCTGCAGGTAATACAGTACATCCTTTCAGGTCACATAACACTGACTATTATTTAAGAGTTTTCTTTTTCAGTTTCAAGAGCTGTCACATTTGGAACCAACAGGAAATGATTTAAGCCTTGTGTCTTTTCACTTTTTTTTCAGCAGCTGGTCACCATTTCTATTATATAATGTTTTTGATATAGTAGTATACTATATAGCCTTTAATAGTTTAAATCAACAGCATCCTCAAATGCCAACTTTAAAAATGCATGCTTGAATTTTAAGTATTATTTCATTATTCATTTTTTTCGGTGTGTAACCTAGATACTCAAAACACACTTAGTATGCATTTGGGACACAGCAAAGGAGAACATTTTCAGAGACTGAAGCTAAACACATTACTGTGTAAGCCATGTGTAACACCTAAATGAAAATAAATGTGCTTTAACAGACTATTGGCTTTTATAGTAATGTTACTGACCTGTACTTGCAGACCGACACTATACATTTTTGAAAATATAATTATCTAGCCGTAATGTTTACACAGCTAATTATCCATAGTTGCACCAGCTGTAGTTGCAAGGAGATTTGTGACACAACATCAAAAGCCTCTATGAACAGAGCCAGCTGTTGTGGAAGTTCCCCTTGTGCATTTATCCTGGACTGTTTATCTGGATAAAATGTTGATTCTCTCTCATATGAAAGATGTCTTTGAAGTAGATGAATTTTTCCAGATAGTACTGTAGGAAGGGGAAGCAAAGGCATATGGCCTTGCATACCCAAACACAGTGTTTGGAAGAACAAAGCTACAGCAAGAGTACGACTGGATTTTGAGTTGTGTTTTTCCTTGCGGACACACTGGTCTTTATCTGTGACTTTTTTTTCTGTTGACAAAAATGTGCTCATCTGCACCTCATCATCTGCTAAAAGTTCTTTGATTATCTTGTCAAACTGACAATGTGCAGAGAGCTCTGTGTTGGTTATCTGCATTACAAGATTTAGATTTACAGAGACAGGCAGCAAATTTATAAATCTGCACACTATCAAGAGCCCATATATTTGTATAAATCAATAAGTCAGTACTGATCTTAGTAACATCTATTTTTCAAACCTCTTATTCATTCTATACCATAACCTTTCTCCTCCACTTCCTGTAGAACCTGGCGACGCTGCAGCCCCCTCCTGAGCCCACTGATTGGTCGGCGGTGAGCATCAACACTGACCTTTATCTGGGAACCATCCGCTCCTCCGTCAGCAGCCTCATGGACAAGTTCCAAGAGGAGCTTAAAAGACTGTATGGGAAAGGTGAGGGAAGCCATAGCCAGAGTTCATTTCTCACACAATTTTCAATAGATTCGCAGATTTTTGAAAGACTCACTCGGTCTATAAATTTAGTAGTAAATACACAAGAATTTCTTTGTGTAGTAACTTAGTGATAACGTGCAGACTCCCAAGACAAAATGGACATTACATGAACATGTAGTCACATCCAATAATACCAATAAAGATATAAAGAGTTGAATGAAACATTTGATTTTGTTAAAATAACAAAAACTAAACATCATAAGCTTAACATCAGCAGTATTCATTACAGTGCTATTGTACTGGATTACAAGTTCATGTTATTTTGTATGACCAAATGTCACACACTTAATTTTGTACCAATTTTACAAAAGACTAGTAAAATGCATTTTTCCAACAATTTGTATTTTTAAAAAACCATTGTACTGTCCCTTCTTATGTGATATGTCATATTACATGTCTAATTGCAAAAAATATATAAGATTTGGAAGCAAGAATAATATCCAAAATGTCCAAAGTGATATATTAAAACTTAAAAATCAACCACATCCAGTTGGGTGCTAAATATACAGTAAAATCCATCTCTCCTTGTCCAATTTCAACAACACTTCCTGTGTAAAATCCAAAACAGGGATATGTAGGTCACTACAAGCACTTTGAAATAGAAAAGTGACTCATCATTCTCCAACAACCTCCCCCCCCAGACACTCACACGTTCACACATACAAGATGGCTGGACAGATGGAGATAGTGTTGATTCCACAGTTCATCCATTTGGAATCAATGGGGAGGCGGCAGCAGAGGGCTGACTGACAGCAGCACATGTCTTGAGCACTTAAAGCTCTGGCTTAGATCTACATGTTTACCACCCACACGTGCCATCTGCTTCGACTTTGACTCTTCAGCTGTATGACTTACTCTCTCTCTCTATTTCTGTGTTGCTTTCTCTCCCTCTCAGAACTGCGGAAGGTGCAGAACTACTCAAGTGAGTAACACTTCAAGTTTATCAGCTTGGTGATATTATATTGGTGGTTTCAATCGGGCATGACACTTCTAATAAGTGTTGTTGGAAGAGAGTGTGTTTGGCGATCTTGGACAGTGCAATCAAAGCTTAATATGAGTTTCAGTTCTTGTAAATGGCCACAAGATGACGCCACATTCTCACAGTACAGACAAGATGAATCCAGTTAGCCAGTTAAAACCTTTCTAACCATTTAGTGATTACAAACTGTGCGGCCAAACATTACTCAAACCCACATTCTGGTAGTTCTAGTAGTAGTCGGATCTTGCAGCTATCCCCAAATTTCCAAATATGTCAAAATTTGGGGAAATGACAATAAAATGCATTTAGAAGAAGCCTCAAACTGGACTTTCAGTGTGTTTACAAGCATGTAAGTTAACAGGTTACAGTTGGCTTTCTCCAGACACCTGATTTTCTTAACTGTCATGTAAAAGAGAAACCTGGTTACTATAGTCAGGGTAGGGGATTAGAGAAAACCAGATTTTCCAGGTAGATTTCTCCTGGAGAACGGGGGTTTCCCTGCCATGTATACACATATCCAGGTTTCTAATTAGCTTTTTACAAGTGCGCATGTGCATAATAAACGACTGCTGACAGGGAAAGTACAGTGCAGAGTGGCTGGATAGATCATTTTACACGAAGTGATGGGTCCTCACATTTAAAATAAACCCATCCAAAGTTAAAACTAATGCTGTGAGAGTAGGAGCAAGCTCAGTGATGAAGGGGTCAAAGAGTGCCAAGTTCACTGTCACAGTTTTGTTTTGGGTGAAATTCAGTTTTACAGTCCAAAGGACAGCATTAGTTGGGGTCAAATAATCATCTAAGGAGTTCAGAAATCAAATCATGAACTATAACAGGCACATTTTTGACAGTCATGATGTGAAGGAATCACTGCATCAAGCATATGTGTTCTGACACTGAAAATCCATTATTGTGATAGTAAAAAATGTCATTCTTCTGCTCTTCTTTTTTCTGGCCAGGTGAGGTGATTTTAGACCCTGGTACTGCCCAAAGGAACCTGGTTGTGTCCGACGACGGTCGCCAGGTGAGGTATGAAGAACGCAAATCCTCTCACTCCGAAGGCCCGAAACGCTTCAGCCCAGCCCTTTTTGTCCTGAGCAGAGAGGGTCTCAACTCTGGACGCCACTACTGGGAGGTGGACGTGGGGCGTAAGACAGCCTGGACGCTCGGCATGACCCGTGCCTCGGCCCGCCGCAAAGGTGAGATCAAGCTGAGTCCAGAGGGAGGATACTGGTGCCTGTGGCTGAAGAACGGGGAGGTGAAGGCTCTGGCATCGTCCCGTGTGCCTCTACTGCTGCCTTTCCAACCCCACAAAGTGGGAATCTACTTGGATTATGAAGGAGGCCAGATCTCCTTCTATGACGTGAAGGCACGCCTGCATCTCTACACCTTCATAGACAACTTTAATGAGAGTCTGTACCCTATCTTCAGTCCTTGCCTCACCCAGGATGGGAAGAACTCCTGTCCTCTCATTATAACCCCTGTTAAACACGCCTGACCTGACACCACACATATAGCTTTAGGTTAGAAAAGAAAAGGTTTGGTTGTAAAGTGCAGACATTTTTAAAAATTTTGAACAGGTGATTTTGTCCTGTAGTTGGTGTTTCTAAATGAAGCAACGTCATGACGGTTTCCCTTGTTTCCAAAGCACTTTACTTCAAACAAATTCCAATCTCATGAAAGCTAAAAAAGGAAACTATTTTGCATTTTAAAACGACACACTGCAAAATTGAAACAGTCAGGTTATGACATTTTCTCAATAAAAAATCTGGTCCAATATATATCCTACTGTATTGTGACTGTTTTAAAGCAATAAAAAAGCATGCATTGTATTACTAGTGTGTGTTTAGGTCAATGGAAACCAAAATGTAACATTGATGGTACTTTATTGACTGACTACATATTACACTGACGTCAATTTACAATTTTGTTACTCAAATGTCACAAGTAGCCAACTGTTTCTTCTTACTGTAAACTCTGAAATTGTATATAAAAAAAACAAGACGTAGATCATAGTGCGAAAACATGAGAAGGACTAGCGAGAATTTCTACAAAGGTCAAGTTTTGATCGGGGGTTCTCACTTTGTGCAGTTGGACATGATAAGGAGATTTGTTAATCTTGAGTGATGCTACAGCTTTGGCACTTTTCCTTACAATTTAAGTCTTTGTTTAACTGTATCAATAAGGCTTTGGAGACTTTACAGATTAAAGCAATGAAGTTAATATATGCACATTTAATTTCTAGCAGTTTAGGCTTGCCTGGGGAGCCAAAATGAAAGATTTTTGTACGTACTGTAGTGTAGGACTATGACATTGTTTGAAACAGGCCTTTTTAAAAACATATCATGGACACAGGATTGTTTTAAGGACCATGAAGCTATGTGCTGTATTTTTTATATGAAATGATTGCTTTTGTACCCTCTTTCTGAATGTATTCAATAAACATGATCAGCCACAAAAAATAAATTTTATCTTGATTATTTTTTCCAACTTTCAATCAAGGGGAGAACAAATGGTTTAGCTTCTGAACAGGCTCTGAAACTAGAAGGGACTTAGTTGTCATTCTTAAGAATGTTTCAGGGTTTTAAACCCAAACTCCTGAAGAGTACATCAAAGTATTTGACTGGCGGTAGAAGGAAATAAATACATTATAATGTAAGATCCTGGAAGGCTGGAGTCTGCAACGAATCAGTCAATCAACTAATAAATTATTCAATCAACAGTTTTAAACATGTAGTCCAGCAAAGACGATACGAGTTAAAAATGAATAAGAGAGACGTTAAAAATGGATGGTAAGAACACCTTACAGTACACTAAAGTAGCCTTAAAATTCCAAGTAAGTGAAGCTCAAAATGTTTTTGTTGACATTTCAAATCACACAAATTTCAGATTTTAATGCTTTTAATAAAACGTTTAACAAACTATAACCTCAAAAATAAACTCTGACTCAAAATCAGCTGACCTGAAATAACACCGACAATTCTAGTATTGCAGGGCTGCTGCACTTTACAGTGTTTTGTTGTCCACCTTCTGTATTTGACCCAAGCTGCACGGCTGGTAAAGTCATTTCTCTTGGAGCTCAGAGGGCCAAGGCCAGGGAGTATAAATTTGTATCTGGGGTAAAAGGAGAGGGAGGGAGGGAGGTATATTTTGGGTCTTAGGTGAGCGTGTTTTAGTTGGGGGGTTGGGGGTTTGGGGGGTTGGAGATGGCAGTGGTTACAGTCTGTCTCATGTGTCAGTGTACAGCAGAGCCTCGAGGCAGCTGCTCTCTGGTGAGTTTCCCCATATCTCTTCTTTTGCTGTCTCTCCTCACTTTCTCTTTTCATTTCCATGCTGTCACATATGCTTTTCAGCGCACTTATAAGTCTCTTTAGGGGGTGTTGTTTGTATTTTGAATTTTTTAAAATAGTGTTTGGCTGCCTAAGAGCTGTGACCTGAATATTTTTTTCTGTTGCAGTCAGTTCAGTAGAGATTGAGAAATTTCTCGAAAAAAAACAGCAGTGACAAGTCTGTATTCTTTTGGAGCTATGAGGTGTTTAAATGTGATAAAATCATCCAGACAAGTCCATGTTCTTGTTTAGAGCAGAGAAGTACTGCAAGGAGTGTCACTGGCTAGACCAATATTTTTGGAAAGATGTTAATCTTGTCTGCCATGAATACCTAGGCCTCAAGCAGAGAGGTGCCTGCGTTAAAAGTCAAACTCACTTACAGCTTCACATGCTGCTAGTGTGCTAATTAAAAAAGCTTAATATATTTAGCTTGAGATCAAAATAAAGATGCAAATGTGTTTTACTTAAAAAGTAAATGTCTGATGTTAAAGCTTCTAAGTCTGAAATAACTTAGTAGAAACCAACCTTAGCAGATAGTGCAGTATAGTAATGGCAAAGAAATGTTTGATATAATTTAGAAACAATGTCACCATTATGTAGTTTGTCCATCAGGGGGCACTAATAAGTTTATTTTTCAACTGCAATGTGTCTCACTCAGTACACATCTAGGTCACAATACTGTCCAGAAAGAACTATATTTAAGGGATCCTAATCAAAAATCATCATCATCATCAGATTTTAAAAAAACCCTCAAATATGGATTGGCTTCAGAAATCAGTCAAGCTCAGTGGAATAAACAAAAATAAACAGTCTGACAACACTCCCCGAAGACTCACAGGGGCTCATTTATTGAAAAAAAAAAGTAAAACAATAATAAAAAAAAGGTTTAGCTTTCCATAACTAAAATTCTAGGTAATCTGAATATATTTTTAAAAAAAACCTTTGGCTTTAATTTGACACTATAAATGAGTCCCGTCATGCTTTGCTTAGCAGATTTGCATGCAAATGACCCTAAGTGAAGAAACATCATCTAACCCTACTGACCTCGATATCACAGCAGGTTTGATGCCCCATTCAAAGGCTGGTTGTTTGAGCTGAAAATGACCCTGCCTCTCCGCCGTGTAGGAATGGCAACCACTGGGAACCTTTCTGAAGAGCAGGTGCACTGCTCCATCTGTCTCGACGTCTTCACCAATCCTGTATCCATCCCCTGTGGACACAACTTCTGCCAGAGCTGCATTCTGGGATACTGGAAAACCAGCCCTTTGTATCAGTGTCCTATGTGCAAGAAGTCCTTCTACAAAAGGCCCGATATTAGCGTTAACACTGTCCTGAGGGAAATCGCAGAGCAGTTCAAGGAAATCAGGGTTAAAAGTGTAAAAGGGAACTTGAGCAAGGAGGAGGAGGAGGAGGGGAAAGTGGAGAAAGAAAAGAAGTGGACAATGGAGAGACGGAAAAAGGAGGATGAAGAGAAGCTTTTGGAGAAAGATCAGAAGAAGCAGCTTCTGGAGGAGCTGAAGCAGAAGCAGGAGGAGGAGAGGAGAAAGAAAGAGGCGTCAAAGGAGAAACCAGGAGAGAAGAAGCCACCGCCAGAGGATTTACCACCGCTGATTCCCCGAGGGTCAGCCACCAAAACTTCCTCTCTGCCATCACCATTGTTCGAGGCATCAGCTCAAACATCACGCCCACAATCACCTCCAATCCCTCCTTCTCCAGCTCCTCAAGCCTCACCTTCACCTACTTCCTTTTCGCTCCTACCTTCTTCCTGGGAGGAGGTCCTGTGTGATGTTTGCCTAGGGGAAGGCAGGCCGAAAGCGGTCAAATCCTGCCTCGTATGTCTGACTTCCTACTGTGAGGAGCATCTAAAATCTCACACTGCCAGGTTCACGAAGCACAAGCTGATGGAGCCTGTCGCGAACATGGAGGACAGGATGTGTCCTAAGCATGAAAGGCTGTTGGAACTGTTCTGTAAGAAGGATCAAACCTGTGTGTGTGTACTCTGCACTGAGACAGACCACAGGGCGCACTACACTGTCCCTGTGGAGCGAGAATGGACAGAGAAAAAGGTGAGACAGATTTGCTAAAATCCACATATACAGGGTTAAGGTTTAGTCAGGCAAATATTTCTCAGAGGTAGAGTAGCTTCAAGCTAGAAACCTCAGTGGGGAGAAGATTTGAAAAAATTCTACCATAAATGTGCAAGACAGAAAAAATTTAAGTCCCAATATTCATTTCTCAAGTTTTGAAACAAGTTTTGAGGCTTGAAAATGAATGAAAAAGCAAGAAAAAAAACTCCCAGATGACAGCAATAAATACATTGTGAATTGGATATCTCAAGGTGAAACATTTCCAGAGTTTAAAAGAATAGCTTGACATTTAGGTAAAAATTCTTGCCAAGAAAAGTTTCATACCACTCTCATGTCTGTACAGTAAATATGATGCTATAGCCAGCAAATGATTAGTTTAGCTTAGCATAAAGACTGGAAACAGGGGGAATCAGCTAGCCTTGCTCTGTCCAAAGGCAACAAAGACTGCCTACTTGCACTGTTAAAGATCACTAACATTTTACATTGTCTTGTTTGATCCATACCAATCTCCAGACCCCTTTTCTGTGGCTAGAAGACGGTACTGTGGTGACCTGAAAGTACCTACTGTAGCTAGTTTTCTATGTTCAGTTTAGTTTGTATCTACATTATGTATTTAGTTTGTATCTAAGGCAATGTCCAAACTAACCTTGCTGAATTTGAAAATGCGTCTTTCCTAAGTTTTGGCCTTCTGTCCAGACTTAGCCAGAATTTCTCAAACTCATAAATGGCCTTATGTTGTAATATGGACAATATGGAGTTTTCCACAACTATGCTCTCACAGAAACAGCCAGCCAGTTGTCTCGGTAATTGCCATCATACAGCCAATCATGAAACACAAGTGTGTCATTGTTGTTAAAGTAAGCTAGGTAGCTACCTTGCTAATTTTACGAGATTGAACCTTGAGTTTTAAACTAATTTGTAGGCTCCTCTATAAACCTGTGGTTCAATGACTCTATGCAGTCAATTCCAGAGTTTAATCCAAGAAAAACGTTATTTATTAATCTCAAATGTAAATTATAAGACTGTCGGCCAATAGCAGGGACCACCACATATACATCAAACTGCTCTATAGCCCATATCAGCCTCTCTAAAAACACAAGTCTTCCTGTTCCCACAAGTAAATAATTGAAAACTGTAAACTGAAGATCAAGAATATTCATTCATGTCGAATCATCAGCGTTGTTTATGTGACATTCTGTTGTGTAGGCACAGCTGAAGAGGACAGAGATGGATGTCCAGCAAATGATCGAGGAGAGAGTGAAGAAGGTGGAGGAGATCAAACACTCTGTGGAGCTCAACAAAGTGAGTGAGCTAGTGCACAAAGTCTCTAATTAGCATCAGTGATCGTATTTACACACACATAAATATTTACAATAGAGTTTTATATTGTATTTCTATTTCATTTTGAGCACTATGACACTATGGCTCGATGAAACACTCTCTGATTTCAGGCTAGCGCTCAGAGAGAGATCGAGGACAGCATGCAGGTCTTCTCAGAGCTGGTGCGCTCCATCCAGAGGACTCAGGCCGATCTGGTTTTGGCCATAGAGGAGAAGCAGAGGCAGACAGAGAGATGGGCCGAGAACCTTATCACAGAGCTGGACCAGGAAATCGCTGTGTTAAAAAGGAGGAATACAGATCTGGAAAACATGGCTCGTACAGACCACATTCACTTCTTGAAGGTGAGAGAGCATTTTGTTTAATGAACAAAGTTCACTTCAAAGTTAAATCTAAGTTTCATATTTGAGCTTTGGCCCTGAAAACGGGCCAGGAAAGGGTTCTTATATTGTTAAAATACCATTTGGAAATTAAACTTATTTCCATTTCATGTCTTGTACTGTATCCCTGTAGAGTTTCCCGGCTCTTAGCACTACACCATCTGTGAAAGACTGGTCTGAGACCAATGTTCCCACTGCCATGTGCATAGGCATGATCAGGAGATCTGTGTCCCAACTGGAGGCAACACTGAATGAAGTAATCGAAAAACTGGTAGACAGTGGTAGGATTTCCTTTAACAAATCCATATATCTTTTATATGTTTCTGTTCATTTTGATTTTAAATTGAAAGCATCACCTGAAGAAGCTGAATAAAGATACTTTTGTCTTTTGTTTTTTACAGAGACCAAAAAGATTCTGAAATATTCAGGTAATGTTTTTTTTTTTTTTGGATTTGGTTTAATTTTTTTCATTCTCTCAAAATACTCCAACTAAATACATCTTTTGTTATGTTTCTGCAGCGGATGTCACTCTGGACCCTGACACAGCAAACCCGTGGTTGCAGCTTTCTCAGGACAGACGTCAGGTGAGACACCTGGGTGCATGGCAGGACCTCCCTGACCACCCTGACCGCTTTGACACGGTGGTCATTGTCTTGGGCCGTGAGGGCTTCACCTCAGGAAGACATTTCTGGGAAGTCCAGGTGGGAGACAAGGATGACTGGTACCTGGGCGTAGCCAAGTCTTCTGTCAACAGGAAGGGTAGGATCTCTGTGAGCACCACCCATGGCTACTGGGCTCTGGCCATGAAGAAAGGCCAAGGGTACCGGGTGTCAACATCCCCGCCGGTACTGCTCACCCTCGACTCCAAGCCCAAGCAAGTGGGTGTGTACGTGGACTACAAGGAGGGCCAAGTGTCATTTTATGACATGAGAGCTCGGACTCATATTTACACGTTCAAAGATACATTCACGGAGAAGATTCTGCCCTTTTTCTACCTGTACTGCTGCGACAAAGCCTCTGATACCTTTGTGATCTGTCCTGCGAATGAGAAGAGCCCGATCAAGCAAAGTTAAGGACAAGTTTTAAAATAAAACGACACACAAAAGAACTGGAAAACCCTTATGAAAATGCAAACAGACTTTATTTTGAAATCCAGTGTTTTGTGTATATTTATTACATGTATAGCATAGCTCAAAAAATATGTTAATTGTACATCTTATGTATTCATATTAGCTCATGGGGGTTCCACAAAAGCCTTAATGGGATAGTTTGACATTTTGGGTAATACACTTGTTAGCTTTCTTGCTAAGACTTAGATGAGAAGCTCAATAAGCTGTCAAATATGAAGCTACTGCCTGCAGTAGTTAGCGGTTAGCTTAGCTTAGCATAGCATGAAGACTGGAAACAGAGGGAAAGATCAATACCTCCTTCATGTCTGTATACAGAAAATCTAACTCTCAGCAAGAACATAAATGCCCCAAGCTAAAGTTAAAAGAAAGTAATAGTAGTTTTTTCTTTAATGATGTTTTGATGGTTTAATGATTGCATGTTAATTTTTATGTGACTGATGCTGCAAAGGTTGTTGAAGATAAGTGTGCCATGATTTAGGACAATAAATGTCTCAAATATTGCCAAATCTCTCTATTTCTGGCTTCATGGACTTTTCTAAGTTTCATTTCAGTAAAATGAGGTCACTTGAACACACCCACTAAAGTGACTGGAGCTGCCTCAGCTTCTCAAGGGCTGGTCTTTATTTTTATTTCCATGCCAGAGATGATGAGTGTTGTATTGTTTGTGGTGCCATAATTACCGCGTTCCATCTTGCATGTGAAAGTCGGTTCGATCCTCAGAATTTACCGTAGAACTACGAAAAGTAAGGTGAGTTATATTTCCAACACTTTTTACTGTTTGTTACATGTTTGCTATTAAAAAACACATCTGTAAGAATGTACAGTAGTGTGTGATTAAGATGTGCAAACCGCAAGTTGATTCACATGAAAGTGAGTCACTGGGCGGGTCGGGACTCGGGACATTAAAAAACAACCTAAAAATAGACTTGGTTCAAAAGACATTTTTGGCATATTTTGTAGTTTTTATGTCTGTATTCAGTGCAAGACAAAACCATGGTGGTAAGGGTTGCACGTGATGTAAAAAAGACCCGAAATATAAAACATATAAATTACCTTTCGTCCTGCAGAGAGCCATAATGTCATCATTCAGTGTCCTCAACTCATTGCCAAAGGATCGTTTCCAGTGTCCAATCTGTCTGAATGTCTTCAGCGACCCGGTCACCACACCTTGTGGTCACAACTTCTGCAAGACCTGCCTCAGCGAGCACTGGGACAACAGTGAGTTGTGTCACTGTCCGACGTGTAATAAAAGATTCTACATCAGACCTGAGATCTCCACAAACGCGGTCATTGACGAGATTTCGGTCCAAATAAAGAAGAGAAAAGTTGAGACACTGGAAAGCGCTGGTGCGCCGTGGCAGGTGAAGTGTGATGTGTGCTCTGAAGTTAAGTTCAAGGCCCTCAAGTCATGCCTGGTGTGTCTGACGTCATACTGTGAAGCCCACCTGGAGCCTCACCAGAGAGTACCCTCCCTGATGAGACACAAGCTGATCGACCCGGTGGAGAACCTGGAGGAGAGGATGTGTGTGAAGCATGAGAGGATGCTGGACCTTTTCTGCAGGGGTGAAGAGGTGTGCATCTGTCTGCTTTGCAATGAGACAGACCACAAACACCATGAGACAGTGCCTGTTGAAGAAGAAGGGGCTTTACAGAAGGTAAGAAGAACTCCAAATGAGAGAATGTCTGGTTTATGCCCTTTTAAAAATCTTTTAATTCTATATTTTTAGGAAAATATTGAGTCCAAAAAAGCTAAGATCCAAACAATGATTGAGGCCAGACTGGAAAAAATAAAAGAATTTACGGATTCTTCTGAAATGAGGAGAGTAAGTACTGAGAACATTTTGTACAAGTGTAATTTAACAATTTATATATCAGTCCTAATGACATAGTTTCTTTACTTTATTACAGGAGAAAGCAAATAAAGAGGCCGGGGACAGTGATAAGCTGTTCAATACTCTGATGACTCGTGTTCAAGAGATGCAAACGAAAATCAATTCAAATATTCAGGAGAAGCTCCAAAAATCTGAAGAGAAAGACAAAGCGATGATTAAAGAGCTGGAGGACGAAATCACCCAACTGCAGAGGAAGCAGTCTGAGCTGGAGGAGCTTTCACAAACTGATGACCACGTTCACCTTCTGCAGGTTATTGAACACCCTCAACAGCCACCAACATACACTTAACATGCAAATAATGATCCTGTAATACACAATAGTTCAATCACTTCCTTGTTTCCCTCCCTTGCATCTTATCCTCACTCGTCAATACTTAAAGTATGCAAAAAGACCAGAAATAGTATTAATGTTCTTGTCACAAAAGTTGATGAAAAGACCTGTTTGCCAAAAATATCGTACATTTGTTAATGTTTGTTTTACATTTGTTTTTTTTTTTAATTTTTATTTTTCATGACAGTGCATCAGGATACAAAATCTGCTTTGGTGTAGATGGTTTGGTTTTATAGCCCTGTGTTACTCATGATCATGTGTTTGTGAATCATTCTAGACTTTGCAGTCCCTGAACACCCTCTCAGACGGCAAGGACTGGTCTCAGGTCAGGGTTTACTCAGACGTGTATGTGCGGACGCTGAGGAGAGCCATGTCTCATCTTGTGCACACTTTTCGTGCCGAACTGAAAACTCTGACAAACATGGGTAAGCATCTGTTTCATCAGTGAAGATGAAGTCTCTTCGTATGAGTTTCCCATAACTGAGGTGTTGTGTGTTCATATGTTACAGAACTGACAAGAATGAGACAATACAAAGGTAAGATAATAAACACACATACCTTCATTTTTTTAACTAACTGATTAAATTCAGTCATTATTACTTCAGATGAAAGCTGTGCTTGATCTAATTTTAATTTTCTCAGAGTCCGTCACCTTTGACCCAACCACTGCCGGTTGCTACCTTGTGGTGTCTGAATTTGGTAAACGTTTGAAGTACTCCAAAACTGCGAGCACCTCATCGCCTGCTGACTTTGACAGGTTTGACTGTCCCATGGTTTTAGGCAAAAAGGGGTTCACCTCTGGGCGGCACTATTGGGAAGTCAAAGTGGGCCTCAGAACCGAATGGGACATTGGTGTTGCAAAGGAAACGGTATCCAGGACGGGAACCATTGTGAAAAGAGAAAATGGCTTCTTTGCCATAGGGAAGAAAGGTGTTGAATATAAAGCTCAACGCACACCCTACACAGTTCTTAACCTGAGTCCCAGACCAAGACAGGTGGGAGTTTACGTGGACTACGAAGAAGGCCGAGTCTCTTTCTATGATGTGAATGAGAAGTTGCATATTTACTCTTTCACGGGAGAATCTTTCACAGAGAAACTGTTCCCGTACTTTTATCTGTACAGTTGGGCAAAGAAATCAGAGCCTTTGATTATTACCTCTATGGAAGATCAAGCACTTCTCTTCTCTCGCATTCGCCTCCTCACACAAGCTAAAGAATAACTAATCAGTATAAAACCGTTGTAAGGTCAAACCTCACAACTCCAAAAAGGCCTGCAATTATTGAACCTTTCAAAACTCACCACATACAGTAACGTTCTCTTTTGCTCTCCTGAAGACCTGGGCCCTCTTTAACAGCTCAAAAAACATACTTAACATTGTTTTATCAGCTTGATACTTCATGACTTTTCCTAATTATGTGTGAATTGCTTTGGAACATGATTTTGACCTGATGATATACTTCAGAACTCCACTACAGAAGATGATTCATAACCTCTGTCTGGGCAGATATGTTTAAATGCAATGGATTTTCATATGTTCTTTATCTGTGATTTGTGTTGACAGTACTTCTTTATGCAGCACTACATCTCCCAAATCCCCAATAACTCTGTTTTTACCCCAAACATATCAATATGTAGGATAAGATACTGTTTCTTTGTCCATTAATGACTTTTTGGCAAGGTCTAATAACAATGCTTTGTGTTAATTTCAGTGCATGCTCACATTGTGGCACAGTACTTTTCTACATATTGGGTTTTGATGAGATCGGAAGAACAGAAAAATTATATTTCATGGTGAAAAATGAGAAAATCTTTGCAACTATTGTTATTTTTACACATACAGGATTGAAGTCTGTGGGATCCCAAACAATGAGAAAGTAAAGTTGCGTTTCTTTCATTTTAGTATCATTCTATTAACTTGTATTATTTTTTTCTCATTGGAATAAATGTTGAATACAGCATAAACGTGTGAGTTTGCTATATTCCTAAAAAACAGACATTTGCTGCCCTTTTTTGTAGCTTCAGCTCACTTGTTATAAGGAAATGTTACAACCTGCTTTATCAGGAGTATATAGGTTTATGAGCACCCAGGAAACAACAGAAACAGAGCCGCCCTCTTTCCCAGCAGTAAAAGGTGTGTCTATACTTACAATATTCAGAAGACGAATCAACAGATAAGAGTGTAACTCAACACTGTATGAGCCTCAGGAAAGACAAGCTGGCAGTTACACAAGAAAGGTATGTGAGTTTTATATTTTAATTCTGATGCTCTGGTAAGTAAAGTTTTAATTGCTGTTGCAGTTTTTTGTGATATCAGTGACAAGCTGTGTGATGATGTTTAACTAGAAGTTATTTATAGTTATGAGCCAGTTTTAGTTGATTTACTGTAGACTGACATGTCAAAACATAAATCCACAATTAGAAATATATTTTTACTCTGTTGACACATGCAGCAATCAATGGTCCATCTTGAAACATTATTTCACTGTTACATAGAATACTGGATTCTGATTGGCCCGAATATGTGCAACGTTTTGAAATTACCACATGGCTGTGACGCAGTAATCGCGCCACTCTGACATATGCAGTCTCTGATTAATACTCATGACTTCTACTTGTTGGAGGAGGAATGGAATGTTTCATTTTATGTCAACAAAAACATTGAAAGAGTGTTTTCCCTCAAAAAACTGAAATAAATAATACTTAATAAATACTCCTTTTTAATATGGTTTTAAATATGGTGCATCCAACACCAATAAAACCTCTTACCTAACTCAGTAAGGAATTTGATTGATTGCTCTCAACCATACCATTTAACAAACTCATCCATTGCCACACACTGTATAATATATGTGTTCCCCACTGAGTGCTTTTTCTTAATATTTCTCATATGTAAATCCATTTTAAAATGTTGCCTCCCTGACATCATTGATTACACTGCGTTGTGGGTTATTTTTTGATGACTGCGCAGCTTGTTGTTGATGACTCTTTACTTACTTGCGAAACTTGATGTCGGCCTCTATTGTCTTATAAATAATTATTAACCTGGCACCAGGGAGAGGCTTACACACAACATGCAATATGTGAACTTTTCTGAAGTAAGAAATCAAAGCAGTTCTACATACTGTAAAGAAATATAGAAAGGAGCACAAAGTTAGGCGGAGTGCTGATCTCAACTTGTTTTGGTTATAGTGAAACACATGCGGCTGCTGTTAGAACCTATAACAGCAAAACACTCTTTCACTAATAAATTTACATATGATTTACCTTTTGGGACATGGTTTTCCATAAATTACCAGCCCCCCCCTGACTCTGTACTCTGTTACCTAGCCTATAACAGTAACTTGTCACAATACCAGTCCCTGTTGGACTCAGCTCTGTGTTACCCAGGCCAATTTTAGTGACTAAACAGCTCACTAAGCACTTCACATAACTTGTAATTAAACAGTTAAATAAAACTGTCTTTAATCTTTTGATCCCATCACCTGACACAAAGAGCGAGACAAATGTTTGCACTCACCCTTTAAACTAATGAAGAACTGCTGTAAGTCATATGTGTGCTAATATAGTCTTTGCTTTGTCTACAGATATATGGTATTCAGCAACCAGTGGAATAAACCATCATTCTGTGTATGCTAAAATCACATCCAATCAGACCACAGGTTGTATGCATGTATGTGCACACACATGTAAAGGCACAAATTAAGTTTTTGACCTCATGTCAGAGCTTCCTAAATGCTGCATCTGTCTGGATGAGTTCACCAACCCCACTTCCCTCCCGTGTGGACACAGCTTCTGCCTTGGCTGTATAGGAGAATACTGGAGGATCAATAGCGCCTGTCAGTGCCCCCTCTGCAAGGCCTTCTTCCCCACCAGGCCACAACTCAAAACGAACCAGAGTCAACATGCCAGTGCCCCGACTGAGGAAGAAACCGTAGCTTTAAGAGCTGGAGAGGTTCCCTGTGATTTCTGCCCAGGAAAGCATCGAGCAGTCAAGTCCTGCCTGGTGTGCCTGGCCTCATACTGTGACACCCACCTAGAGCCACATTACAAGAATGAAGATCTTGGGCGCCATCTTCTGATCAGTGTGGTGAAGAACCTGGAGGGCTCTGTGTGTAGACTGCACGGGAAGCAGTTAGTCAGGTTCTGCAGGAGCGATTGTACATGTATTTGTGCCATGTGTGCACAGACAGAACACAAGGGCCATCACATTATTTCTATCAACAAGGAAGCTGCAAAGAAGAAGGTAAAGTCTAATAAAAGCACCACATCAGGAAACATTAATGAGTTCAGTTATTGTTTTGTAACATAGGCAATGCAATATTAGAGGATTTGCTTTTCATAAAGACTGATTTTATCAGTTTGCACTTTTAACAAATTGAAATCATCATTAAATCACTCCAACATTGTGGAAATGATTCAGACTAACACAAAACACTTGTAGTTTCCTCTGGCCCTCTGCTTTTTTTTTTTTACAAAACTGGCGGAAAATCTACATGTATGCAGTAAGTGTCTGGTTTTGTGTTTACGAGGGTGCTCAAAAACTAGGCTGAAGATTTCAGCAGTTACTCATGATGAAGTATTATGTCTGACCACTTCAATAAAGTGAAAGAGAACACAAAAGACTGCTGAGGGGGCAAGTGTCAACATCATTTCTGTAACAGTAAGCTACAACTTTTACAGAACATCTGGTCTTAATTTCGGGAAAACAAGAGCAAAAACCAAACATCTCCTTTCATCACATATTTAAACAAAAAATACCACAATTTATGTGACAATGATCTCAATTTAAAACAAAGACATAGCATCTTTGAAGAGGAAATACACAATGAATCACTCTAAACTCTAAACTTTCATGGATGTGACTCAAAATATCAATGAAAGCAAGTCTGTTTTATATCAGCCATAAAAGGCTGTAGCTGTGCTGACAAACTTCTTTTTTTATTTCCACAGGTCAGACTAAAAAAGATAAAGATGAAACTTCAGCAGGCAGTTCAGGAGAGACTGAGTAAAGTTGAGAAAATCAAGCTCAATGCAAACATAAATGGAGAAAATCAGAAAGAAGCGTGGATGCAAAGCAAAGAGTTCATTAAACAGCTGGAAGAAGAAATCTCTGAGCTACAGAGAAAAAACACTGAACTGGAGCAGCTTTCACAGACTGAAGACAACCTCCATTTCCTACAGGTCACTTATGAAAGACAATATATCACTCATCAGACAAATCAAATCATTTATTTTCTTTTTGTGACAAATACTGATCTTATAACGCAGTCTCTCTCTTGTCTCTACAGAGATTTCTAAACATTGATTCTTATTAATGGTTGGACGAACAAGATGATGATTCACCCTCAAGAGCACTGGAACAAATGTTTTGGGTTTTTTTTCTATTTAAAAAAATAGTACGGCACATAACCCCATGTAAATAGGCTAATTATTGTGTTTGCACTTCAGTTTTTATGTAGGTTGAAAAACAAGATGTAACATGTTAATTAGTGAGCTTTGGAGTTGCTGGTGTTACGTCTCTACTCTAGGGGGAAACCTGGACACAACATGCTTAGAGCCCCCCACTTTTGCCAATCCCAAGAATGGTCAGTCCAACAACCAACAATGTTCACAATGTAGCAGTTTACTGGCAAAAGCTTCAGAGCTGAACAATGCTCAAAATAACAAACAAAAATTAACTAACCCCAACCCTAAACTTCCCTGACAAAAAAAAAAAAAAACAGGAGAAAAATAGGTTACAAATAGAAAAAGGGCTTCTCACTCCTGCTGACTGTGACTGCTACCTCGGTTTAAATATTTACAGTGTGCATCTAAACATCTGATGGTTGGAAAGTTGTCTAACACACTGTGCTTGCATCTTAAGTCAAAACCCAACTGAAACCATTCAAATACACTGGACTAACACACAACTCTAGGGTTTAGCAGGAGAGCCTCCATTGTTGGGAACGGGAGAGAAGGGAGAAGGGCGGAAGCTGGCATCAGCTGGTCTGCATTAGCCAGTCAGCCAGCAGCTATCCCGTCACCTGAGCCAATCAGGGAGCACCACCTGCAACTCATCACACACACACACACACACACACACACACACACACACACACACACACACAAAAAACAATTATGTGTGAATAAAATACTAATGATGATTTCTGCCAATTTGAAGAAACAGTAAACCTTAAGAACTACAATAATTGCTGAAGTTCAGTAAATCAGATTGGTCCAGAGTATGGTATATCACACTGAGAACATATTGTATGAATGTAACTTATGCCTGGGTGGATGATGTAATTTATTTGAAGGATGATGTGTGTTTAAATGCTGTACAGGATTTCAGTGTTTTTTTGTTGTTGTTTTTTTTTTCCTTTTTTGGACTAATGAACAAAATGTCAAACCCAAAACAACATATTTATACAAACCAATAAAGTGTATTTTTTGAGTAAATAAAGAACATTAAAGCAATACAGCAAAACAACACATTTTGCTGGAGTTATGTTTTTACCTCAAAGACTGAAAAATGAAACTTATGGATATCACTCACTCGTAGTCTGACAGTGAAACATGCTTCACATTGAGCAATAGACAGGGAGTAAACAAAAACCCTAAGCTCATTTCCCAGCAAAATCTCTTGCCAAGCTCAATATTTGATCTGTGCGAACTTGCTCAACATGTAACATACCCTGTAGCAGACAAACAGATGATTTGGTTGTTCATTTACATGCTGACATGCCTCTTTGAATTAAGGAAGTGGCAGACTGGCAGAGCTTTTGAACAGAAATGAAACTTAACAGAAGAGGTATAAGCAAAGAAGGGACACTCCCACTCAGTGGGAGGAGAGAGAGGAAGAGACGGTGACTGTGAGAGACTGTCTATGAGAAAAGGAGCATCTCGATAGCTGAAAGGTAACAATATACTCCACATATAAGTATTTTCTGATCATATTACATTCAGACTTTATCTCTCTTTATGAGAATGAGGGGGGAAGATATTGATTTTTACTTCAAGGTTCTGTTGAGCCTTTTTTTAAATTCACCTGACTTGACTGTTGGTTTATTGCTTTACTGTGTAAAGCTCCTTGGTTTAAGGTTTAAGCCTTTGATGTTTTAGACTTTTTCTTATCTAAGTGATGGTTTGGGAAGAGTTTTAGTGTTGGTTGTTCTTCAAGTCTACTTTCGCCAACTTTCTGTTATTGTAACGATATACACACACCCAAGGTTGAATTATCAAGTGGGCGTGTCAATGGTAATACCTTAGAGCTACAACAGTGTCAAAGGGTGATTTTATGTATGTGTTTCCTTATTGTGCAGAGAGATATGTGCTTCGTCATCTTGACTTTTGGAATATGTCTTCTGACCCCTAAGTCATTTCATAATAGAGACCAGTAATTAGTTACAGCCAAGATACAACACTGGATGCTGGATATGCATCAAGAGTTAAACTGCACCTAAGACAAGGGAAACTGACCACTCTGATTTTCAAAATCCTCCATAACTGGCCAGGTTAAAATGCTGGTCAAACTGTGGGTGGAAAATGAGTACTGATATGCATAGATCTTAGCGACTGTTGAATAAATAATTGAATCATTTGATATCAATCTTTTATATATATATATATATATATATATATATATATATATATATATATACACACACATTCAGCAGCACAGTGGACCACACTGAAGGTACATTACATTCATTTTGCAAAAGGCAACACTTGAAGTAAATATTTAAAAAATGCAAAGTAGAAATAATTGTACATACTTACCATTAGAGAAGGTTTATAATGTGTGTTAAACCTGCACTTTAACAACCACTTTAGGACTTTCCAAATTAAAAATGAAAATACTTATGCATAAATATGTTAAACATCAAAAAGTTGCTCAATAAACAGCTCACGATTTAAAGCATCACTATGCAACTTTTGAAAGAGGCATTAACAGCCTTCCTCTTTCAAATGAAAAGCTGAGAATTCACCCTTGCTCATTTTGTTACACTCAGGGTTTTTGCTGCTACAACCTTACTTGGTGTGTCATGACCAGTAGCTCATGGTCGCTAATGTTAGCTAATCTTAGCACATTTTAAATCAATAGTCCTGTGTACAGTACTGATATTTAACAATAACAATAATAATAATAACAATAATAATAACTTTATTTATATAGCACCTTTTAAAAACAGAGTTTACAAAGTGCTTTGACAGACAAAGCAAAAGCAGAACAATGCAAAGCAAGGACAATGGAGCCAGTTCACTGACTCTATTACTCTTCTGTATTTGTGCTATTGTTACACTATCTTTTAGTATTTACTATAATCCTGTAATTGTTGCCCGTGGCAACAGTGGGTGCTGTTCAGGAAAAGTTACATAGCCTTACTTTTAGTCATTGGTAATTCACTAACATATAGACAATATTTGAGTACAACAGGGCTCCAGACTAACTTTTTTCACCACTGTTCCAGAACCGTCCTGATAAACAATTTTAACCATCCTGAAGTAAAAGTAAACTTTCCCAAAATTAAACTGTTGTTTCTTTACTTTATAAAGCAAGACAGAGTTTGCCTGGAGGCCCCAAATCACTAAATTTGCCCCTGTTGATGTGTGAGTGTTTTCTTTAACAATTTCTAATTTAGAGATGCTATTTTCAGTAACTGTAAACATTTCCATGGTGAACTGTGCCTTTGTAATACAGTTTCATATTTATGTAGCCTATTATGTATGCTGCCTGCTGCAGCCCCGTTTCTGCTCCTGATAACCCATGCGGTCTGGAAAGATTGCAGCAAGCTGAGTACACCAATTTCTCCAGCAATCTCTCTTGCATAATTGTAAAAGTAACTGTCATTAGAGTCTGTATATTTCTTAGTATTCCCCGTTGTTAGTTTGCTTAGTTGTGAGTCGGTATTTTGTGCCTGATGAAAAATGAAGCTGTCTGCTGCTGCGGATATAACTGCAATCCGCGCATCACTACTGTCCACGTACAAGTTGATAAATGTTTAAGGCTTAGATTATAACAAAAAAAGACCATAATAATATATTTAAATTGTCTAAATGTAGCCTACGCTTTAGCTAATATACTCACACACAGCCAGCTCGCTGTGTTTTGTTTAACCAGCACAACATATTTGCAAATTCCTGCCAGAAAACTGTTTGTGACTGAGGAGATAGATGGGCTGTTACCGTGGGAACATTTCAGGTCTCACACTGAGTAGCCACCCAATTTTAGTAACTATAGTAGTATAGTATGAGACAAAAAAAAAAGCATGAGAAAACGCGTTCTGTTGTAGTCAGCTCTTAGTTCAGTTTGTCATTTGCTAAGCAATAGGTTAAAATAAATAAATAATGGACGACATATAGAGTGTTCGGGATCGTTAGTCTCGAGCCCTGGAGTAATAAAAGAAAAATGTCGGCAGTGAACACCTTTGAAGTTACAAAACAATAACAACATAATCACCTGAGAATTAATTATCATATTACATTACATTTCTGCTCTATTCAATCAGATATGGCCTCTGCTAGTGCATCACCCAGTGAGACAGTCCCACTGGAGAAACATCTAACATGCTCCATCTGCCTGGATCCATTTGTGGATCCTGTCACTACAGATTGTGGCCACTCCTTCTGTAAGGAATGCCTGCGCTGCAATTTAAATTACAATGACAGGATGTGCCCTCTTTGCAAGCAGCCTCTGAGCAAAACCCCAGGTGTGAATATCGTCCTGAGAAACATTGTCCAACAGTTTAAAAAGACCCCAGAGAAAAATGATGATAAGTTCACTGGGGCACCTGGTGAGGTGGCCTGCGACATTTGTACAGAACAAACGCTGAAGGCCAAGAAGTCCTGTCTTGTGTGCCTTGCCTCGTATTGTTCGACCCACCTGGAAAATCATTTATCAACTGAAAGGTTGAAGGGTCACAAGTTGCTGGAACCTGTGGAGAACCTTGATGAGAGGGCCTGCCTGACTCACGGACGCCCCCTGGAGCTGTACAGCAAAAAGCAGCAGAAATGCATTTGTGTACGCTGTATGGAAGATGGTCAGGAGGAGGTTGTCTCCACTGAAGATGAATGGGACAAGAAGAAGGTAAATAACATATGGGAGGCCCTATATGTTTTGGTTGAATTCTTGGCATTTATGGTTTGTTGATGGAAACCAAATAATTTTATATCATAGCATGTACATTGGAAAAGAGAATGTTTGAAGTTGGGATATTGAACTGCTTTTTCGTCTACTGCAGACTAAGCTTGAGAGCAGTAAGACGGCGTTACAACAGAAAATAAACAAGAGAATGTTGAAGGTGGATGAGATTAATACGTCTCTACAGAGCTGCAAGGTAAGTCTTACAAGAGACAAACATAACCAATCAGACCAGTCTGTCAAGTCAAAACTGACAGAGTGGTTAGTTGAATGAGTTTCAAACACTATGGCAATTAAATGGAGCATCTGTTAAGCAATTATATCATCCCACACAAATATATATTTATAAATGATACTTGGTAATAAGATGAACTGTCTCTGATTGAGTCAAAATATGACCAATGTTGTTTTTCAGGCCAATCAGTGTAGTTTTGTAGGGATAGATAAGATAAGATTTTCATATAGATTTATAGATATGTAGCATACCTTCAAGTGTTGTTAAAACCAAACCACAGGTACCTAAGTGAAATTTACATGACAGAAAAAAGTTACATAGAAAAATACTTCATCATACTGTCCAATTTGCAAAATGTCAAATGGACAATGCCTGATTTTCTTCAATTTTCAGGACCAGCTGGAGGATGAGTGGTGGGATATTGAGGGTGTTTTCACAGCTGTGATTGCCATTGTGGAGGAAGCCCATGCGAGAGCTCTTCAGCCACTAAAGGAAAGGAGGGAGGTTTTGGAGAAAGAGGCAAAAGATCTCATAGACGAGTTGGAAGCAGAGATCAACAGACTGGAGAAGACCATCTCTGAGCTGGATGATATATCTGCACTCGAGGATCACATCCTTTTTCTGCAGGTAAGCAGAAACTTCAGACCTTTTAGAAGACTCGAGATATTCCAGTTACTTGAACGTACTTTTCGTTCAATCAATTTGGCTTGTATCATTAGATCTTCTTTGCTGAACTATACACTAAAGTTTTGATATGTACTACAGTCAGTTCACGTGTCTGTTGGTTGATCTCTTTTTCTCTCTCTCTTTCCGTCTCACAGCGATACCCATCTCTACAAGATGTGAACAACATCAAAGACTGGACAGAGGTGGATCTTGACACATCACTATCTTTTGGAACCATGAGAAAAACTACAACAACCATGATGGAAAAAATTCAACAGGAACTGGAGAAGCTGACCCCTATTGGTAGGAGTTAAATTATCAAAGTAAACGTAAAAAGCTAACATGTACTGTAGACCTAAATGATAAAACTATTTTCTTCATTTACAGAACTTACGAGAATTCCAAAGTTTGCAGGTGCGTGATATATTCTGTTTCTTCCTGACAATATCATTGAAAAGACAGACTTTTCTGTAGAACTATTCTGTAGATCTTAGAATTGTTTCCCCAACTTGTTCTTTCAGTGGATGTAAAGCTTGACCCAACTACCGCTCACCAACGCCTTGATCTTTCTGATGATGGGAAGGAAGTGAAAGATGGTGGAGAGGACCACAAAGTAGATGATACTCCAGAGAGGTTTGATCTGTTTGGCAGTGTCCTGGGTCTCAACAGGTTGACATCTGGGAAGTCTTACTGGGACGTGGACGTCAGCAACAAGACCGGTTGGGATCTCGGCGTAGCAAGAGGCGACGCCAACCGCAAGGGGAAACTCTCACTGAATCCAGATAACGGTTACTGGGTTGCTGTACATTATGAAGGGGAAAAGTACGCAGCCCTGACAGATCCACCAATTCGTCTTACCTTGAAAGAGAAACCTCAGAAGGTGGGGGTGTTTGTGGACTATGAGGAAGGACTTGTGTCCTTCTACGATGTAACGGCTCAATCGCACATCTACTCATTTACTGAGTGTTCATTCACTGATGAGCTCTTCCCATATCTCAGTCCACATGTAAAGAAAGATGATAAAAACTCCGATCCTCTGATTATCTCTGCTGTGAAACACTGTGAGGAGGTCATGGACGAGTCATGAAGGATGTATGTGTTTGTGTTCCAGTTTTATTAGGGGAGGTTATAAAATGTTGGCAGTCAAAAACAAAGTTGTGTTTAGTAGGATGTAAATGGGGAATTTGTGGAAAATCTTGCTCTTAGAGGCTTGGTGGATTTGAAAGAAATGAACAACAGCAAAGTGGTGGAGAATTTGTAGAATTACAATTAGTAGAGTTAATTGCAAAGGTCTCAGTGGAATATATAGAGAAAGCGTTGGGGAGTAATAATGCTATATGTAACAACAATACATCTACTAGCTTAACTACATTTTTGATATTATATATTATATTATTAAAATAATGTAATATTGTTAACAGCAACCTATTTTTTGCCATTAACCAGCAGGGTAACACAACCAAAGGCTGTGGTGTAACTAATTATACCAACAAATAATGACTGTGTTTTTTTAAATTTCTTAACTGTTTCTTCAATGTATTCAAAGGTACCCTGTGGAGTTTTTGACCACTACTAGCACTATGGAGCAATGTTTTTATGCATAGTTGCCTGTTTTGTTCGTGGGTGACACAATACACACTTCTACCAATGGTTTTACATGATTTCACCTATTAACGCGCCAAAAAACAAACAAAACAAACTCCTAAAACCCAGCATTCGAAAGATAGGAAAGAAGAAGACTGCTAGCTAGCAAACATAGATGTAAACAGATGTAACCAATCCAAGTTTCAGAATTGTCAAAATAATGCAAATGTTTAAACTACTTTAAACTACTTTTTTATGTGTATTTAAATGCGGTGTTGCTGTAGTTGGCTTTCTTTTAATGAATCTGGCTTGTAGCCTCATCAGCTACAGTAACAAAGTAGATAAAGTAAAGCAAAATATAGTGAGAAGGAGAAGAAAAAGGAGAGGCTGTAACAGTGTAACTCATGGTTTGGTCCATTTCACATTTCAATATCATAGCACAAAGCTAAGCTGATGTTATGTGCAGTTTAATATACCTTGTGCAGGGATTTAGACCTAAGTTGACCATAACTATGCCAACAACTGCCAGCAAATTATAAATGTCTTTTGTCTATAGTCATGGTAAAAACTATGTAGAGTAACAGGTTGAACTTGTGTTATGATCTAACATGTGAACTCTGTATGGTCTCATGCTATGATTGGGACACAGAAGCCCCATCATAGCGAATATAGCATTTTTCCAAAGTTACACTATAATAAATGAGAACTTGGTGGTTACAACAGACTTACACAATGGTGGGTGAAGGATGTGCAGTGTGTAACATGACTTATATGGGAACTTGAGTAATTTTAGCACATTTGGCATCATCAGCACATTTCTCTTGGTGATGGGAGGAAAATCAACTTATTCTATACTGGGCATGTAATGTCAAATGTGTGTTTGCAGTCTACATACAGTGTAGCCTGATTATTTAGTAAATGTAATATATTTGTTCTTTTCAAAGCTTCAAAATCTAAATCCAAATAAAATTCCAAATTTTGAAAATCTTTTTTCTTTCAAAAATATATCTCTCTGACTTTATTTTTTTAATTTACTACTTTGAACAGATTGGTATTTCATAATCATCATGAATCATGGCAAGGCTTAGTAGACCCCCCCCAGACCTCACACCCTGCACACTGTGATTGGCTGGGGGCTACACACCCACCGACCAAAGGTTGAGGCCCAAAAGTGTACCCAAAGTACCTAAAATGACCATCTTTGGGAAAAATTAACTTGACGAGTACTTTGATTTTTTAGTTTGGCTCATGTCCCATCCATGCTAACATGGAGGGGGCGGGACTTATGAAGTCTATACTGCAGCCAGCCACCAGGGGGCAACTGAAATGTTTTGGCTTCACTTTCAGGGAGCTGTAATGGCGTCCATCTTTGTATACAGTCAATGGACAATGATGATTGAGAGGGATAATTTTTGTATGAGTCTAAACATTATTTAGTTTAATCAAAGTTATGTGTACGTACTCTCTTTGTCTCAGCTTTCCACAGATGGATGTCTATCCATGACCTTTCCAAAAAGCGAAAACAGTTGCTCATTGAGATTTTATCCATTGGGTACATGTCCTTTTACAGTCATCCACTGTCAAGGCCTTCACACACAGCTGAACTCAGCGTCCATACATAGATTAAACACGCAATTTATATGATTACACATAGTTGACCACACAGTCAAATGATTAATGCAATTATTATTTGGTGATCCCCACATACCACACCTTTCTGTGCCATCATGCCAAACCTGTTTCCAATCCACTGCCACGTCATGGAAGATTTTCCAGATACGTCACCATTTGGGAGGGTTTTTTTTCTCAAAAACATTCCCTACTCAGAGTTATTGTGGCAGAGAGGAAACAGAGACAGAGAGGCAACAGAATGACAAAGGATCGCAAGGTAGGCAACACATGAATACATGTTGTTCATTCATTCATTTTTCTTTTTAATGTTGATTTTAATGCTGGGTTACTGAAATTCTGACTGATACATTTAATCAGAAAGTTTTTATTCCAGAGGACAGAATGGTCCATCAAAATCAATCAATCATCAAAAAAGCACTTAATTAAGTCTTTGAGAACAGAATGAAGGAAATACATAATAATGACTCTTAACATCAGGAACGGTCAGTTATTGCAGGGTGATTATCAAATTTACTCCTCCAGACAATTTTTCAGATCAGGCTATCTGTCTATCTCTCTTTTTTCCTACAAGAGAATTCATAGGAAAGTTAATTTCTTGTGAAACAGAGAGGAAGGTTATATCAAGAAGTTTGTAAGCAGTGTTGCATCCAAAACCAATGATATAGATACTGTACATAAAAAAGACCTGTGTGTGTAATTCATCTTAGGTAAGCTTTTTAATATTTGCTCTGCATGTAGGGAAGTGATGACAATGCAGCTGTTACAATCTATTTATAATCTCAGCCTTTCTTCATCCACGTGTCAAAAAACAGACACTATACTTGTTTTTTCAGCAGCCCAAAACTCAAAGTTATTCAGCTTTACAGCAATAGAAAACAGAGAAACTCAGCTCACATTATAGAAACTGGAAACAGACTTTTTTTGATTTATAAATGACTTGAAAACAATCAACTGATCATTAAAACTGTTTGATTTCTGGCATCTGACTCATCAATTGGCATAACTGTCATCAAACCTCAGAGTTTTGAAAGCAGCTTTCCTTAAAATGTTCTTGCTGTACAATTTTAAAACACCTTAAATGTAATTGAGAGTTTAATGGAAGAGACAACACATTCACCATACCAACAATATGTTTTGTAACATGTTTTAGGGGAAGATGGGATGTACACGGAAGGATGTGAGAGTTGCAGAGTCTGAACAGACAGGTGGGTTTTGTGCAAATATTCCTGATTGTGTTCATTCGAGATCCTCAGTTTACTGCTTAAAAACTTGCAAAAGAGAGTGATTGAAATCAACTGTTCAATTACTTTTTAAACAGACAAGGCTGCAGACTGCGTTTCAGACAAAAGCCTCCAGGTTTGTCACTGCGGCTGGTCTAAAGTGACGACATACCAGGGTCTGCGCACACATCAGGGGAAGATGGGATGTACACGGAAGGATGTGAGAGTTGCAGAGTCTGAACAGACTGGTGGGTTTTGCACAAATAATCCTGATTGTGTTCATTCAAGATCCTCAGTTTACTGCTTAAAAACTTGCAAAAGAGAGTGATTGAAATCAACTGTTCAATTACTTTTCAAACAGACAAGGCTGCATACTGCTTTCCAGGCGAACACCTCCGGGTTTGTCACTGTGGTTGGAAAAAAGTGACGACTTATCATGGCTTGAGGACTCACCAGGGGAAGATGGAATGCACTCCAAGGGGAATTAGGATCCCAGAGAGCGAACAGCCCTACTGGGCAAATCAGTGGATTAACGTCAATCAACGGAAACATCAGCCAGCTAAGAAAGTGATTACCAAGAAGGAGGTAAGTGCTAGAAATTACAAGAGAGATTTTAAAGGCAAAAAGTTGAAGTTCAGTTAGAATTTTTTTTATTTTTTTTATGTGTCTTTATGGTATAATTCCTTTGTCTAAATCTAATTCTGTCATTCATTTATTCAGCAGTGAAATGAACACTTTGGCATCATTACTGTGGAGGTCAGAGCTTGAATACGTATTATCAACTTACTTTCTTTTTACTTTCCACCTTTACCTGACAGAATGTGCCGGTGCCATCAAGAATCAACGCCCGTGCCAAATCTGCAGCACCAACGGCCCTGATCGACGAGGAATATGAAGATTATGAGATTATAGTTCACCTAAATTTAGGTTAAGAGTTCACATAATTTGAAAATAAAGCAGCTACTGTAACACTATGTACAGTGTAGCCTGACTATTTAGTAAGTGTTATACATTTGTTCTTTTCAAAGCTCCAAAATCTAAATCCAAATTAAATTCCAATGGTTGAATAAAATCTTTTTTCCTTTAAGAAATATGTTTCTGTGGCTTTTTTTTTTTTTTTTTAATTCACCACCTTGAACAGATTAGTATTTCACAAACATCGTGACTCATGGCTGGGGTTGGTAGAAAGAGACTTTTTGGCGGGGATTTTTGTTTTTTCAGAAATGAAACTGAAAGCAGAAAAACCATAAACGTTATTGTGGCAGAGAGAAAATAGAGACAGAGAGGCAACAGAACACAAGAGGATCGCTAGGTAGGCAACACATGCATACGTGCTGTTATTTATTGTACTTTTTAATGATAGTTAATGAACCATGGCTGCACAGACTGCAAGCTTTTCAAGTCACGTTGGTTGTTAGTAGCATGATAGTTGTATTTTGGTTTTTACGATGTTAAACCACAACACAGAAACAGAATAATGAAGATCGAGAGCTCTTTTGTTATTGTTTGAAATCTTTTTTGCATGCTCGCAGCCCTAATGAACAGCCTTTAATTAGTACGTTAGCCCTAACAACTTCACCAAATCACTGAGTTGTCAAGGTGTGTTTTATATACATAATGTAAACTAATAATATTTAAAAATTCTGAAAATATTCCGTTATTCTTTACACTGAAAATAGCTACAACTTTGAAGATGAATTTAATTAGCACATTTAATTAGAAAGTTTTTATTCCAGAGGACAGAATGGTCCATCTGAATCCCTTTTTTATTGAGAAGATCCATGATGAAGTAGGTATGTATGTCTGTCTCTCGGTTTTTTTCAATAAGAGAATTCATAGGAGAGTTATTTTTCTCGTTCTATCCGGAGCAGACCATTAGACAAGGTAGGCAACTGCCCGAGACCCCCCGGCTAAAAATGGGTCCCAAACAACTATAGATTTATTATGATGTTCAGATATTAAACATATGAAATTATGTTACTATTCTAACTCATTATACCCCTGCAATAACTTACAAAGGGTCACCAAAGCCCTTTAAAACATAGTGTAGGACCCCCCTGCGCACTACAGATTAATGGACTATTCCTTCAGTGGAGGAGCCAGCGCGCGCAGCACTCGACTGACGTTTTGACACAGTAGATACGTAGGAGCTCACCCAGGTAATCTGCAATTAAACATAACATCAAACAGAGTTGTCTCAGAGCGCATCTCAGAAGAAGAAACTAAGAGGAAAAGTCAAGCAATCATTGTTCAAACTGTTGCTTCTCCTGAAACAACCAGCAGGACCACAGTTAATGACGTTTTCCTGTCGCATCGACTCACTTGTTAGATGATGGGTGCACCGACCCTCTTCCCCCCCCAAACCCTCATGAAAACAGACAAATATAATGATGATATGAAAAAATGGCATTCAAGGGAGAGAGAGTGTCAACTAGTAGTCTGTAAGAATAGAAAACTGCTTTCAATGTGCAGCAAACTGCGGCTGCCAGTGATGGAAGAAAGATTCACATCCTCAAAGTAACAATACTGCAAAATACTGCATTACAGAAATACTCCATTACAAGTCAAAGTCCTGTATTTCAAATTTTACTTGTGTTATATTATGTTACATGTTACTTGTATTATTATCACAGACATATTGCATTATAACAAGCATTTGAATGTTAATTTGAATGTCAATTTTAACATAATTTTATTCCTTATCAGAATTATCTTTATTGGCCGAATATCTTTATGCATCAGGTTTAGTGGCTCTCAATGTGCTTACTAAAACACAACACTGTTCAGAAAGACACACAAAGAAAAGGCACCTCTACTAGGGTTTCAGTTCCTTCTATTTCAGAGGGAAATGCTGTTCTTGTCATTCTGCTATATTTATCTGACAGCTTGTTACTGGTTACTTTACAGATTAAGATTTTACACAAAAAGGATATGAATAACAGATAAAATATGATTCGTTATTATTGATTAGAACTATCCAGCAGTATATAAAGCAGCTCAAATGAGCTCCACCTTGAAGCAGATGTAAAGTAAGTTTGGGTACATTGTAGGGTTGAGCGATGTCTACAGAATTGAAATATGTTTTATGCAGACACACGCCGGAGATGAGCCTCCAGGTTTGTCACTGCGGCTGGTCCAAAGTGACGACCTATCAGGGCCTCAGGATTCACCAGGGGAGGATGGGATGCACGCAGAGGGGGGTGAGAGGTGCAGGGTCTGAACAGCAGAACATGTGGGGGAATGTGGGACTTCCAAACAAACAACAGAACCTCTGGGTGGATATTTACACCTCTATCAAGACTGGTGGGTTTTTGCACAAATATTACTGATTGTGTTCATTCAAGAGCCTCAGTTCACTGTTTAAAAACTCCCAAAAGAGTCAACTGTTTCAACTAATTGAAATCGACTGTTCAATTATTTCTCGAGCAGACACAACAGACTGCTCTTCACAGACAAGCCTCCAGGTTTGTCATTGTGGTTGGACCCAAGTGACGACTTATCAGGGCTTGAGGACTCATCAGGGGAAGATGGGATGCACGCAGAGGGGTGTGAGAGGTGCAGAGTCTAAACAGCAGAACATGTGGGGGTCTGTGGGACTCTACACCTCTGTCAAGACCGGTGGGTTTTGTACAAAGATTCCCGATTGTGTTCATTCAAGATCCTCAATTTACTGCTTAAAAACATCCAAATGAGAACGATCTAATCACTCAAATTACCTTTCAAACAGAGACAACTGCAGGCTGCTCTTCAGACAAAAGCCTCCAGGTTTGTCACTGTGGTTGGAAAAAAGAGACGACTTATCGGGGCTTGAGGATTCACCAGGGGAAGATGGGATGCACTCCGAAAGGAATGAGGATCCCAGCGAGAGAGCAGCATGACTGGAAAAATCCATTGGAAGACGTCAATCAAAAGAAACTTCAGCCAGCTCTGAAAGTGATTATCAAGAAGGAGGTATGTGCTAGAAAGATATTTCATTTTAGAGCTTTTATCGGCTGATACTGATGACGTGCGGATAATATCGTGCATCCCTATTTTATTTCTTATGTGTCATAATGAATTCCTTTGTCTAAATCTCATTCTGTCATTCATTTATTCAGCAGTGAAAGGAACAATTTGGCATCATTATCATTATTTTACTTTCCGCCTTTACCTGACAGGATGTGCCGTCGCCACCGAGAATCGACGTCTGTACCAAATCTGCATCACTAACGGCCCCAATCAAGGAGGAATATGAAGCATGTACGTGTAAGATTATAGTAAAACTGAGACTTTGCATAACAATTTGAAAAGCAGAAGCAGCTACTGTAAGACTGATCATCTCCTTTCACTACAGCTGCAATTCCACATCGTTCTGCAACGCTGAGTAGTCCGCCATCTGCAGTAGTTCGACCTAAGAAGAAAAAAAGGAAGGATCAAACATCACCACAGGTATACTCAGAAACAGTTGGTTTCAGAGTATATTTCATTTACTACTTTTTAAAGCAGATTTACACACCTTTTGAACAAGCAGGCACAGGTAAAAAAAAAAAAAACCTGGTAGGTCTATCTTTGTCTGTTTTGTGCACACAACTTCCCCTCTTCTCCGTTCTAAGTTTGTACATCCTCACCTCCTCTCCTAGCATCCTAGTCCCTCCCACCTGAGATGCGAGCGGAGGAGGTGAGGAAGAGACACGAGGAGAGATGAGTCAAAGCAACAGGCAATTAACAAAATGAGACATCCTTGGTTCAGAGCTGTCATGTCAATTAAATATGACGTGTGGCAGAGCTGCTTCATCTGTCCTTTGTTTTCTCATAGAGTACTGCTGTATTTTATGATCTCTGTCAGATGAGCATAACAGTGTTCATGACAACTTATAGCCTATATTTACTTTCAATTCATATCACAATGTGGCACAATGTGACAAGAATGTACGGATGTCATACATTGTCACACTCACACTACAAATGGTTGTATATTCCAGCTCTTTTATACGTCACAGCACGGGTGCCGAAAAGACTTCCGCAAAGGATACACCTGTGTATAGCTCCTCCAGCAAGCCTCCTCTCTCCTGAAGATGCATTTTAGGAATCCTTAAATGTGACACGCTGAGATCGATTTGCGGGTCAGAGGCAGGAGGATTTAGGAGAGAGGAGACGAGGAGGCACAAAGTAGAGAAATGAGAAGAGCCCCATGTATTGCATGTCCGTTTATCCTGGGAGAGGAAACCCTCTGTTGCTCTTTCTGAGGTTTCTTCCACTTTTTCCTCATTAAAGAGTTTTTTTAGGGAGTTTTTCATTATTCAAATCGAGGATCTAAGGATAGAGGGAAAGCCCCCTGAGGGAAATTTGTGATACTGGGTTATATAAATGAAAATTGACTTGGCACAAAAGATGAGCTGGAAAAGAATGAATGAAATTGATACCAGTAGAAATGCTACAGGGCTGATTAGGGAAGTGGAAACAGATGAGCAGGCGGGCGGGAGGCAGGTGAGTGGAGGGATATGGAGGGAACAGGTAACTGCAGGTCAGATGAGTGTGGCCGGATCTTAAACCTCAAGAGATTTAGAGGCAGAAAAACAGGCGAGGATAAATATAGAACTAGGAATGAACACTTTTTTTTTTTTCTTCCTCAACATGTTGCGGATTATAACATGAATCACTGTTTTGAAAAGTAATAAATAAATGAATTCAATTTTTATTCATCATCAGTATTATGACTGAGTCACATCACAGCCACAACAAAACAAAACAAAATGACAACAATTAAATGATTAATCTTTTACCAAATTAATAAATTGCCATAAATTATATCACAATCACAAAATTGAGTCATTTAATGATGAACCGGGAAAAGATTTTATTCATTTGTCATTAACTTTAAAATGAGTAATATTAACTCTTTATTAACTATTTTAACTTTTCACCTTTACCTGTCAACATGCATAGTTTAAATTCTCTCACCACTAAATAGCAAAGTATGAAAAGTACCACAGTATGTAAATGAAATGAACATCTTTCAGGTGAACGGATCGATCAGGGAGCGTCCAACAATATACCCGATACCAGCAGTCCGAGCTAAGGAGAAAACCAAGAATGATCAAATATTATTACAGGTACTAAACTGTTTGTTTTTTTTTAAAAATTTTATTTCAAGTATGTTCAGTAAATTTTTGCCTTAATTAGGTAGCAGACAGAGGAGCAATGACAGGATATGCAGCAAAAGCAGCCACGATCAAAGAGGAGCCCCACACACGTATGTACTGAGTGAAGATTTAGAGAATTTAGCAAATCAATGTGGAAAATAAAGCAGCTATTTGGTTGAGACTGATCATCTCCTTTCACTACAGCGTTTGCAATTCAACAGCAGCCTTTCCAAACAGCCACAAACTCAAAGTCAGGCCATGAGCTGCATGATTCCTCCTCCGGTGTGCAGGTAAAGTAGATTTGTTGGAAATGTTTGACTATGAAATGAAACCAATATTGTTAGTTTTTAGCTACTCAATGCAAATTCTTACCTCGCTTTTTGTTCCAGATGGTGACATAAACACACAAGTTTATTGTTTAGCTGCTGAGTGTTTTGAAAAGTATAATATAAATGGAATTAACATCTTATTCTCCTCCATCTTTCAGGTGAATAGATCAGTCAGGGAGCGTCCAACTCTTCCACCCCGGCCAACAGTAGTCCCACCTAAGAAGAAAGAAGGGGAAGATCAAACACCATCACAGGTGACAGTTTGTTTGTTTAAAGTAGATTTACACACCTATTGAACAAACAGGAAGAGGTCAAAAATCCTGGTAGACAACAGGCTAAGTGAACAAAATGGGCAGGCAAGTGGTTGAAAACAGGCAAAATAACAGATTGGCAGGACAAACTGGTCTATCTTTGTCTATTTTGTACACACAATATGTATTGCATGTCTGTTTATCCTGTTATTCCTGAAGTTTCTTCCACTTTTTCCCCTTTAAAGATGTTTCTAGGGAGTTTTTCATTATTCAAATGGAGGGTCAGGATAGAGGGTGTTGTATTGCTGTGAAGATTGTAAAGCCCCTTGAGGAAAATTTGTGATATTGGCCTATACAAATGAAAACTCACTTGGCACAAAAGATGAACTGGAAGAGAATGAATGAAATTGGTACCAGTATAAATGCTTCAGGGCTGATTAGGGAAGTGGAAACGGGTGAGCAGGTGAGTGGAAAGAAATGGTGGGAAGAGGTAACTGCAGGTCAGATGGGTGTGACCAGATCTGAAATGTCAGGAGAGTTAATATGTAACGAGGCAGAAAAACAGACAAGGATGAATATGGAACTAGGAATGAACACACACACTGTGACACATTTTTAGGTATTTTATCCTTATTTTCACTTTGTTTTTGTTTTTTTCCTTCTTCAACATGTTGCAGATTGTAACATGAGTCACATCACAGCCACAACAATACAAAACAAAATGACAACAATTAAATGATTAATCTTTTACCAAATTAATAAATTGCCATAAATTATATCACAATCACAAAATTGAGTCATTTAATGATGAACCGGGAAAAGATTTTATTCATTTGTCATTAACTTTAAAATAAGTAATATTAACTCTTTATTAACTATTTTAACTTTTCACCTTCACCTGTCAACATGCATAGTTTAAATTCTCTCACCACTAAATAGCAAAGTATGAAAAGTACTACAGTATGTAAATGAAATGAACATCTTTCAGGTGAACGGATCGATCAGGGAGCGTCCAACGATATACCCGATACCAGCAGTCCGAGCCAAGGAGAAAACCAAGAATGATCAAATATTATCACAGGTACTAAACTGTTTGTTTTATGCCCTATTTTAAAGTTGCAATAAATGATATTTAGTCGTATTAGTTGTCAGAAAACAACTATTTGCTATGTAGAGATATCGTGGAGTAATGGCGTCCTTACCAGTGAATGAAGTCGCACTCCTTCTGTGTGTGTTGTTATCCGAGCTTCTCTGTTCTTTGTTTTGACAGCAGGTCTGTCTGAGCGTGCGTGTTAGTGCATGTGAGCGTGCATGTTAGTGCATGTGAGTGTTTTGAAAAGTACAATGTAAATGGAATTAACATCTTTCAGGTGAATAGATCCGTTAGGGAGCGTCCAACTCTTCCACCCCGGCCAACAGTAGTCCCACCTAAGAAAGAAGGGAAAGATCAAACACCATCACAGGTAAACAGTTGGTTTTAGACTCAATTATCATCTTTGAAGGTATTTTTATCCTAATGTTTGACTTGTTTTTTGAATAATTAGTGAAATTTCACCAATGTAGTTCTTTGTTGTTTTCTTTTCTAAACATATTGTAGTTGCACCAATGTCCTTTACAGTTTAATTTCTGATTGGTTTGAAAATTACCATTTAATTCATTCAACATCTTTCAGGTGAGTAGATCAATCAGCAAGATACCCGATACCAACAGCATGTCAAAAACTACACATCAGTCACTTACTTGTGTCACCTTTAGCATTTTAAAGTCAAACTTTAACAGCTACTTTGTATTCAACGCTGTACTAACAAGACTTTCATCTTATCTCTGTGTGTGCATACACTGTAGGTGTGTGCCGCCAAGGCCATACAAGAGAGACTGAAATCTGAACTAGAGCTGAAAATTCAGATGAGAGAGGAAAAACTGCAGAAAAAAGCAGCAGAGAAAGTCTGCGAGGTAATGCAGCTAAGATCTAAACTTATTTGGATTTGATTCTGAATTTCACTCATCATGAGTTTATTCCAAGACTTTGATTAATCATATTCTTCATATCATATTCTACCATTAGGGAATTATTGTTGCCACTTAAACACACTTAAAAGTGAAATGACTCAAGTAGTACCAACTTTCCACCTCTTTGTCAGAGTGTCCCAGATTCAACAAGTGCCACCACCCAAACCAATACTGCAGCAGCAGATGCCATATCAGAGGAGGATCCTAAATCATGTATGTAGTATGATTTATTCAACACAGGAAATTGCTAAATAATCAAGAAAATGAATCATTTACTGTCTTCTTTCTCTTCAGTGAATGAAACTGCACAGGACTCTGATTTCTCCACTGGCATGAAGGTACAGCAGACTCTGTTTCCAATGTTATGCAAACACTTTCGCTGTTGTGTTTTTGCTGATTGTTCAGAAAAGCAACAGTTATGCTGTTTTTGTGGGTGATTAAAATGTTACAGGTGAAGCAACTGGCCCTGATGTTTTCAGCTACAACCAAGAAAACAGCAGCAGTCCAGCAACCAAAGGAGAAACCACAGGAGGAACAAAAACTACCACAGGTGATAGATGTTCTGACAGAAAATGCAGCTTTTAAGTTTTATGCTAACTGATTTGAAAAGTGCTGTGTTAACAGCTATGATCATATTATTATTAATTAGTTGGATACATGAATGCTTTATATCTTTCAGGCGAAGCCTTTGGTCCAGAGGTTTTTAGACGCTACAGCCCAGGAAACAGCAGTCCAGCAACCAAAGGAGAAACACGAGAAGGAACAAAAACTACCACAGGTGATAGATGTTTGGACAGAAAATGCAGCTTCACATGTTATTGTTGACAGACTTGAAAAGTGTTGTGCTAACAGCTATGATCATATTATTATTAATTAGATGGATACTTGAATGCTTAATATCTTTCAGCCTTTGGCGCAGAAGTTTTTAGCTGCCACAGCCCAAGAAACAGCAGTCCAACCAAAGAAGCAAGACAAAGAAGATCAAAAACTATCACCGGTAAAGAACTAGTGTCTTTTTTAGTTATAACTATTGGATGGTTTGCCTTGAATTTTTCTACAGATATTCATGATCCCCAGTAGATGAATCCTACACACATTAATAATGCTTTGCAGCTTCTCCAGTGAGGGGATTTGCTGCTTTCCACTGTTTTATATCATTGTACATTGAATATAATTGTGTTTTAGGCTGTTAATTTGACAAAACAAGACAGACATCCGAAGACATCACATTGGACTTAATTAATTGATTAATTGAGAAAGTATTAAAATAATCCTCAGCTTCAGCCATAGAAGATGTAACAACCCCTAAAAAACCTAATTCAGTTTTGAAATGCAGGAATCCATCTTGTAGTGTCTCTAGTTGCAATATGAAGAGCTTTCATTAGCTCACAGATTCTCATACAGTTGAGATGAAACACTACATACGTGCTCAAATGCTTCATACATTATAAACCTTCCACCTTTCTCTGACCAAAGATGCCAGACTCAACAAGTGCCACCACCAAAATGAATCCTGCAGTGACAGAGGACGCAACAAAGGAGGACCCCAAAGCATGTATGTGGTTGTGTTATGGTTAATTTAACACAGGAAACTGCTAAATAGTTAAGGGAATGCGATTGACAGTGACCTTCCTCTGTTTTTACAGTGTCTGAAACTGCACAGCTCTCTGATTGCTCCACTGGACTGAAGGTAGAGCCAATTTTATTCATTAATTATATAATGTTCAATAACTATTTGTGTCAAGCTTGTGCTGGGTGTTAAACGTTTTTCAGGTGAAGCAGCTGGCTTGGATGTTTTCTGCTACAAACCAGGAAACAGCAGCCCAACTGAAGGAAAAACACCAGGAGGAACATAAACCAGCACAGGTATAGTAGTAGACTCTCTATAAATCTGATTTTTCACCTCATTTAGATGCCAGAAAGTACAAAAAGATCAAACGTGATGGTGTGTTAGGGACTCAGTTTAGTATGTCTGGCAATATGTGCTAGTTTGTTGGTAAGATACCAGTAGGAGATGGTTGCAAGGGTGTTTGAGATGGTTACTGGGTTTCTAGGGTGTATTAATAAGTAAGTTGGATACTTGAGTGTTCATTGTCTTTCAGGTGAAGCCATTAGGCCAAAAGCTTTTGAAGCCTTTGGCGCAGAAGTTTTTAGCTGCCACAGCCCAGGAAACAGCAGTCCAACCAAAGAAGCAAGACAGAGAGGATCAAAAACTATCACTGGTAAAGACCTAGTGTCTTTTTTAGTTATAACTTTTGGATGGATTGCCTCGAATTTTTCTACAGATATCCATGATCCCCAGAAGATGAATCCTACACACATTAATCATGCTATGCAGCTTCTCCAGTGAGATGATTTGCTGCTTTCCACTGTTTTATATCATTGTACATTGAATATATTTGTGTTTTAGGCTGTTAGTTTGACAAAACAAGACATCTGAAGATGTCACATTGGATTTAACAATTAATTGATTAATTGAGAAAGTATTAAAATAATCCTCAGCTTCAGCTGTAGAAGATGTAACAACCCCTAAAAAACCTAATTCAATTTGAAATGCATCAATCCGTCTTGTAGTGTCTCTAGTCGCAATATGAAGAGCTTTCATTTGCTCAGAGATTCAGTTGAGATTAAACACTACATACGTGCTCAAATGCTTCATACATTATAAACCCTCCAATTTTTTCTGACCAAAGATACCAGACTCAGCAAGTGCCACCACCAAAATGAATCCTGCAGCGGCAGAAGCCACGAGAAAGGATGACCCCAAAGCATGTATGTAATTGTGTTAAGATTTATTCAACACAGGAAATTGCAAAATAACCAAGAATGTGGTTGACAGTGACCTTTCTCCTTTTTTACAGCATGTGAAACTGCACAGCTCTGCGATTTCTCCACTGGACTGAAGGTACAACAGATTTTTGACAATTGTGCAATTGTCCATTTTATCTGATATTTGCCTTTTTTCTTCTATTGCAGCCCTTTTTCTTATGTTAAACTTGCGCTAACACAGCTAATGCTAGTTGGAGCCTCAGTACGAGAGGAGTATTTGACCTGACTTTGGCCTCCTCTGATTGGTTTGGTTGGGGCGAGTCTCGCTTAAAACCTTGAGAACTAAATATCTCTGTACTGATACCAATCTGTCCAATGAGCCTCCCCACATTAAAACATACTTTGAAACATATTTCAATTAAAAAATATAAGAAAAAAATGACCTACTGTTGTTTAAATTCAATGTTTATTTGCTGCACTTTTCAGAACAATCAGCAAAGGTTATTATGTTTCCATTATTTATTTGTGTCAAGATTGTGCTGAGCGTTTAACATTTTTCAGGTGAAACAGCTGGCCTGGATGTTTTCAGATACAACCCACAAAACAGCAGTCCGACCAAAGGAGAAACACAATGAGGAACGAAAACCAGCACAGGTATAGTAGCAGACCCTTTGTAAATCTTATTTTTCATCTCATTGAGGTGCCAGGAAGAACCTAAACATATGTCACCAACTGTGCTCTAACAAGACTTTCATCTTATCTCTGTGTGTGCAAGGCCACTCAAGAGAGATCAAAATCTGAATTAGAGCAGATTATTCAGATGAGAGAAGAAAAAATGAGTAACATCAGAGCAGCAGAGAGAGCCTGCGAGGTACTGCGCTTAAGTTTTTGACTGTTTTTTACTCTAAATTACTCTATTCATCATTTATTATATGAAGTTATTGCTGCTACTTAAAAAATTATTTGAATTCTGTAAACAAATTTGTGATAAAAATGCTGGACAGTGTGAAACCAGCTGGAAAAGTCTTTATTGGATATACACTTTACTTTGAAATTAAATCACTCAAATATTATGAACTTTCCACCTCTTTTTGTCAGAGTGTCCCAGATTCAACAAGTGCCACCACCCAAACCGATACTGCAGCAGCAGATGCCGTAACAGAGGAGGATCCTAAATCATGTATGTAGTATGATTTATTATACGCAGGAAATTGTTAAATAATCAAGAAAATGAACCATTCACTGTCTTCTTTCTCTTCAGTGAGTGAAACTGCACAGGTCTCTGATTTCTCCACTGGCATGAAGGTACAGCAGACTCTGTTTCCAATGTTATGCAAACACTTTCGCAGTTGTGTTTTTGCTGATTGTTCAGAAAAGTTATGATCTTTTTGTGGATGTTTAAAATGTTACAGGTGAAGCAACTGGCCCTGATGTTTTCAGCTACAACCAAGAAAACAGCAGCAGTCCAGCAACCAAAGGAGAAACACCAGGAGGAACAAAAACTACCACAGGTGATAGATGTTCTGACAGAAAATGCAGCTTTTAAGTTTTATGCTAACTGATTTGAAAAGTGCTGTGTTAACAGCTATGATCATATTATTATTAATTAGTTGGATACATGAATGTTTTATATCTTTCAGGCGAAGCCTTTGGCGCAGAAGTTTTTAGCTGCCACAGCCCAGGAAACAGCAGTCCAGCAACCAAAGGAGAAACACGAGAAGGAACAAAAACTACCACAGGTGATAGATGTTTGGACAGAAAATGCAGCTTCACATGTTATTGTTGACAGACTTGAAAAGTGTTGTGCTAACAGCTATGATCATATTATTATTAATTAGTTGGATACTTGAATGCTAAATATCTTTCAGCCTTTGGCGCAGAAGTTTTTAGCTGCCACAGCCCAAGAAACAGCAGTCCAACCAAAGAAGCAAGACAGAGAGGATCAAAAACTATCACTGGTAAAGAACTAGTGTCTTTTTTAGTTATAACTATTGGATGGATCCCCTTGAATTGTTCTACAGATATCCATGATCCCAAGTAGATGAATCCTACACACATTAATAATGCTTTGCAGTTTCTCCAGTGAGAGGATTTTCTGCTTTCCACTGTTTTATATCATTGTACATTGAATATATTTGTGTTTTAGGCTGTTAGTTTGACAAAACGAGACATCTGAAGACGTCACATTGGACTTAACAATTAATTGATTAATTGAGAAAGTATTAAAATAATCCTCAGCTTCAGCTGTAGAAGATGTAACAACCCCTAAAAAACCTAATTCAATTTGAAATGCATCAATCCGTCTTGTAGTGTCTCTAGTCGCAATATGAAGAACTTTCATTTGCTCACAGATTCTCATACAGTTGAGATGAAACACTACATACGTGCTCAAATGCTTCATACATTATAAACCTTCCACCTTTCTCTGACAAAAGATGCCAGACTCAACAAGTGCCACCACCAAAATGAATCCTGCAGCGGCAGAAGCTGCGAGAACGGAGGACCCCAAATCATGTATGTAATTGTGTTAAGGTTTATTCAACACAGGAAATTGAAAAATAACCAAGAAAATTAAGGAAATGTGGTTGACAGTGACCTTTCTCTTTTTTTTACAGCATGTGAAACTGCACAGCTCTGCGATTTCTCCACTGAACTGAAGGTACAACAGATTTTTGACAATTGTGTAATTGTCCATTTTATCTGATATTTGCCTCTCTTGTTCTATTACAGCCCTTTTTCTTATGTTAAACTCACACTAACGCAGCTAATGCTAGCATGGAGTCTCAGTATGAGAGGAGTACTTGACCTGACTTTGGCCTCCTCTGATTGGATAGAGGGGAGAGTCTCACTTAAAACCTTGAGAACTAAATATCTCTGTACTGATACCAGGCTGTCCGATGAACCTCCCCACATTAAGATACACTTTAAAGCATATTTCAATTCAAAAATATAATAAAAACAACTAACATACTGTTTTTTTTAAATTTAATGTTCATTTGCAAGACATCTGAAGACGTCACAATTATCAGATTGATTTTTCACTATTCTCTGACATTTGTTAGGCTAAACAATTAATTGATTAATTGAAAAAATGTGAAAATAATCATCAGAAGATAACAACACAACAGCACAAAACAACACGACAGTAACAACACAAGAGCTTATGATAGAGCTCAAAAATATGTATGATGTTGTAGATGTCTATGCAACTGAAAACACTAAAATAATAATCCCCCCTAAAAAGACACATTCATTTTTGTAAAGCAGAAATCACTCCAATATAAAGAGCTTTCCTTTGCTCAGAGATTCATATACAGGTGAGATGATGCTCTTGCTTAAATGTTTCAAATATTCCACCTTTCTCTGACAAAAGGTTCCAGATACAACAAGTGCCACCACCAAAATGAATCCTGCAGTGACAGAGGCCACAACAAAGGAGGACCCCAAAGCATGTATGTGGTTGTGTTATGGTTAATTTAACACAGGAAACTGCTAAATAGTTAAGGGAATGCGATTGACAGTGACCTTCCTCTGTTTTTACAGTGTCTGAAACTGCACAGCTCTCTGATTGCTCCACTGGACTGAAGGTAGAGCCAATTTCATTCATTAATTATATAATGTTCAATAACTATTTGTGTCAAGCTTGTGCTTGATGATGTTTTCCGCTACAAACCAGGAAACAGCAGCCCAACTGAAGGAAAAACACCAGGAGGAACGTAAACCAGCACAGGTATAGTAGTAGACTCTCTATAAATCTGATTTTTCACCTCATTTAGATGCCAGAAAGTACAAAAAGATCAAACGTGTGTTCGGGACTCAGTTTAGTATGTCTGGCAATATGTGCTAGTTTGTTGGTAAGATACCAATAGGAGATGGTTGCAAGAATGTTTGAGATGGTTATTAGGTTTCTAGGTTTTATTAATAAGTAAGTTGGATACTTGAGTGTTCATTGTCTTTCAGGTGAAGCCATTAGGCCAAAAGCTTTCAGCTGCCACAGCCCAGGAAACAGCAAAGGGGAAAGAGAGGGACGATCAAAAACTATCACAGGTACAGTACCAGTGCCTCTATTGTGTTGTTTTTTTTTAATCATTCCTATAGTAGTTTTGCTTCATTAACCTACTGAGGTGCGGAAGACAACAATTTTAAGAAAATCTTAGTTTTAAAATATGAGAATCACAAGTTCACTTACAAGTCAGTTTATTATAAATTTTGTGGTTTAGCAATTAGGAATGGGCTGACTTTATCACTGCTGTTTGCTGGTCAGCACACTTTTCCTGACAAAAATTATAAAAGAAGCGTACTCTACTTGCCATCTCAGCAAGTGACCCTAAAATCTATATGATTTATGACTATTATACACTGTTCAACCATTAAGAGAAATCCTTCAAATTCAGTCTTTAACAGTATGTAAGTCTTCTATTATATTCTTCTACTTGCGTAACAATGCTGGTATTAGGAGTGCTCTGGTAGATGAATGGTTACAGCACAGACCACATAACGGCAACATTGCCGCTTCAACTATGGCTTGGGACCTTTGTTGCATCATCCTTCCCTCTCTCTCCCCTTGTCTCCTGTCTGCTTCTCCACTATCCACTCTCCGTTAAAGACAAAAAAGGCCCAAAAACTATTTAAAAAAAACAATGCTGCTGTTGTACCTGCACATACGGTTGTACTTAGAAGCCTTGTTTTGCGTAAACTCATTCAAGGTAAGGCAAGACAGAATCCCAGATGACGTAAAGCACAAGGTTGAGATGAGAGAACGAAATGGGGATGAAGACAGATCATCTGTAAAAGCCCGTAAAGTAAGTTTTGAACATTTAGCTTTTTTATTTTAGTCTTTTCTCCTCAATATGGTTTGATACCAAAATGCTGTCCATCAGCCTTTACAGGAGAACTTGGATTGCAGACCGGTGGAGACCAACAGTGAGCTCTCAAAGGTGATGGAGGATGCTCGCCAGAAGTCTCTAGACCTTAAAATCTCCAATGAAACTCTGAGAAATACAAAATCGACCAAGGTGGGGCAAATTCACCAGAAACTGGAAAAGCCATATTCTAATGGTAAGGCCATACACTTACTAATCATTGCACTTTAATTGTTTTGCATTTGCAACCGTAATTTACGGACACTGATTATTAACTAACAGTATTTTTTTAACCCCACAGATCTTGAATGGATTACCAAGTTTGCAGGTGCGTGTTTTAAAGTGTAAAAAAATGTTATCTAAACAGGAAAAGAAGCAAATACAAGGAATTCTTCAAGTTCAGAAGAAAGAAAGATGATCTTTTTAAAGCTCACTGTGAAGTTTTCTATTACTTCTACTGTTTCTCTCTTAACTCTAGTGGATATAAAGCTGGATCCTACCACCGCACACCGATGCCTTATTTCTGCTGATGGGAAGGAAGTAAGAGACGAACAAGAGACAGACGTGGCTGATGCTCCAGAGAGGTTTGATCTGTTCGGCAGCGTCCTGGGGCTCAACAAGTTTACCTCTTGGAAATCATACTGGGAAGTGGAGGTCAGCAACAAGACCGGGTGGGATCTAGGTGTAGCGAGAGGCGACGCAAACCGCAAGGGGAAACTATTGCTGAGCCCTGATGACGGTTACTGGGCTATTGTACATTTTAAAAACAAAGAGTATGCAGCCCTGACAGCTCCACCTGTTCACCTTTTGTTTAAAGAAAATCTACAGAAGGTGGGAGTGTTTGTGGACTACGAGGGAGGTCTTGTGTCTTTCTACAACGTGACGGCTAAATCTCACATCTACTCCTTTACTCTGTGTTCGTTCACCGGAGAAATCTGCCCATATTTCAGTTTGCATCTTGGTGAAAGTGCTGATCCTCTTATCATCTCAACTGTGAAACACCAGTAATTATATGCAGCATGTTATTACAAGGGTGTGTATGCAACATACTCTTACAGCCATTTTACTCTGGTTTTTACAGATTTTATAGAAATGGCAAGGTTTTGAAAATGGTGCTTTTTTGGTAACATTACAAGGAATATGTGTTTTCATCATTGGTGCAGTTACTTACAATAAGTGTTTTACTGTTAATGTTAGCATTTCCGTTAAAGCTATGTTTTGTTAAAGGGGGCATATCTTGCTTTTTGTGATTTTATGTTATTTTTTTACTGTTACAATGTCGGATGTCTATGTTAAACATAGTCAAAGGTCAAAAAAATTGGGTTGAACCTATGTTAAATGCTCGCTGCAAGTCAAAAGTCAGGGCTTCATTCTGCACGCTTGGTTTACAATGTTACCTCTACTTTCTCCTCTTGATGATGTCAGGTTGTTCGCGCATGCCCAGAAATGGCCAACCGTTTCGTAACCTTTGTTGCTAAGGTGGTTCCAAGTGTTGTTTGCGTTGTTCACTTGCATTTTTTGGGTCGGATTCGGACCCAGCATTTATGGATGTGTTTGAGCAGTTTACATTTAGAGTAAAGAACAAGAAAAAGAAGTGAAATCCTGCTTCTACCGTTTGCTTACATAGCCTCCCAAGCCGCTGGAAGTCGGCCGGTATAAGATAAATAAGGAGTTTTTTAAACTGTAAAACATTCAAAGATATTCAAGTAGAGCCTCAGAATATAAATGTAGAGCTGGAACACTGGATCCTATTTTCTATAATGCAACTGAATAGTGTCTTATGTAAGGCCCTACCTGCTTGGTAAACACCAACTTCTTCCAAATAAAATATTCAGGGTTTTTTTTTAGACCTCGTAAAGCTCCTTCTTGAGTCAACATAGAAAGTATTATGTCAATATATGTTATAAAAGAGTTTTTTCAGGTTGAGTTGTACTTGTTATTAAGAGTTAACTGAACGTAATGTGTAAGATCACTAGAGTGCACCTTTAATTGTTATAATATAATATATATATATAATGTAAAAGAATTCCCTTGTTGAGTTCACATGTCCTGCAATTAGATAAAGAAAATTTGTAATTTTTTTCTACAAATATGCATTTCCTTTATATTAAGCATTGTGTATTTTTGTTTTTGGTTTCTTCTTTTTGAATCCCTGTAAGCTACCAAATCTACTCTTAGCTACTCTTCTTAGAGTTCAAAGGAGAGTAACTAAAAGTTTCTCCTAATTACAGCAGACAAAAACACTTTTTAAAAACTAATGTCAGGACAATCTTTAAAACCTACATTATATATTATTTTCAAAAGTGTCAAAGTGTTTTTATTAAATGTTTTGATGTGCATTTCATGTATGGATGGGTAGACAATGATAAAAAAATTGATGAGGACACCAGAGGACAGTTAGTGAAATCCTCATTCTGTCACTTTCTGTTCATATAGCCTGTTATTTCTAGTTACATCCTTGTATAAAACCACATGTACACCATCACTGTGACCTCTGACCCCTGCCCTGTCTCCCCTTGGTTTTGTCACATGATGGTAAAGTGGGAATTTATATCATTTACTTATTTTTGTAAGCTATTAGTTAGGACATTTGACATAGTCTATAAAATCACATGCAAGGGTGTAATACAAACTGTTACATAACAACTTTTTATACTTCAACGCACAGGGGAATGAAAATCCCAATAAAGAGTTTCTTTTTCTTTTTCTGACACTATCAATTGTTCCTGCATTTTTTTCCAAATGAGTCTGACAGATTAGTGTTGCTTAACGACACCACAGTGCATGATGCGAGTAGGTTTTGAACTAGTAAAGGATTGTTTTGGCTGAAACGAAACTGAAACAGTTTAAAGTTAATAGAAAGGAGGAGAAACGGGAAATGACCGACAGATCACACACAGGATCATCAAGGATACAGACCGAGGTAGGCTGAGATAAGCAGGTTATGATATCGTTACTTTTTACTTTAAAGCACTTTTTTGGTAGAATTATGAGGCAACATAAAGCACGAATGATAACACAGATTAGAAGTTTAGTTTTCCTGTTTGGCGAATATGTAATAGAAGGAAATGATCTTGAAAACTGTTGTAAGCATTTGAAAGAAATAATTTAGATTTGTATGCGTGTTGTAAAGTTATTAGAGGTCGTGTTTAAACATGCACAGTATGTTATGTCAAAAAGAGCGATTTCATACTTGTGACCGATATATCCGGGTTTCATAACACTGTCGATGATTACAAGGACGATACGGCTTGACAGGTGCAGTCATGCAAATATAGGAAAACCACAGGTTTCGAGGCGTGCACAAAAATACACACAACATAGTGGAGCGTGTGTAAAATTTAAATACAAATTTTCAATGGGCTTTTATTCGATGTTCAGTCTTTTGCTGATGTCAGAATGAAGTAAATCAAGTAAATCAAGTTTCCTGTGATGAAAGTTATTTTTAGATCTGGTTACAACGTGTTTATACGGCACTAATATTAAACCACACAGTGGTATGATGACAAGGAAGCACACTTTTTTTTTCTAAAACTGAACAGCGATTAAAAACCTATATTTTTTATTATACCACAGAACTACAGGCACCATTTTACAATAATAGCATATATAAATACTATCTTTCTATATTATGTTATATCATTCTGATACTATATAATACTATTGGCTATCTGTTGCTTTTAGAGTTGATTTCAAGATATTATTGATTACTTGCAAAGCCCAGAGAGGCCTTGCCCCAAGTTATTTCTCAGATCTATTAATGCCCTGTGTAATTCCTTATTGTTCCAAGGTTCAGTTTAAGACACAAAGGTGACAAGTAAAGACAGCTGTAAACAGGTGTAAACAGGTGTAAACAGAGCTGTTGTTATCAGGGCTCCTTGACTTTGGAATGACCTGCCAGAAGAGATCAATGCTGCAAACTCTGTCTCGTCTTTTAAATCACTTTTAAAAACCTGCTTTGTGTTTTAAATGTGTTCTGTTTTTATTGTAAAACACTTTGTAACCTTGTTTTGAACGGTGCTGTATAAATGAAATGAATTATTATTATTATTATTACTATCTTTCTATATTATGTCAAATCATTCTTATACTTTATAATACTACTGTATTGTATTGTTGTACTCTGTTATCTCATATTTATGTATATACATTGCATAGTTATACAGTATAAACATACAGTATGTACATGTAAACATGTAGCTGCTATCTGCTTCTCTGCTCTTCTTCTTGTGCTGCTGTAGTGCTGATTATCTATGGGGATTTCCCCGGGATCAAAAAATTTGATATTATCTAGTCTATGTGTCCTCACAGGTTATCTTCACTGGTGGATAATGTGTGTATAATTAGCTGGGATGACTGTAGTAGATACTGTGCAGTACACTCAGAACCATTAGAGGGCGACAAATGAGTGTCTAATCTCAGGCCTGTACCAATTATGGTTTTGAGACAAAATTAAGAAAATGCAATCAACTTAGAGTAAATATAACCAAAAGGTGTTGCCAGACTTATTCTTATTCGTGTTAGGATATGCTCTTAATTTCGAATCAAACTTTCCTCTTTAGGAAAGTAAAGCCTTGAGACACGAGAGAAGCAGAGAAACAGTTCAGTAAAGCATTTCCTGAGGCCTGTTGTGGACAGTGCTACTAAATGTTTGATTTTATGCTTAAAACAAACAAAAATAACACTATTGATCTCTGTTAGAATATGCCTTATGTCACAGTTGTTTCAAGGTTTGGTACATTGTTGTGAACATATTAAGGATCAGTCGTTGTTGCTCCTACAAAAGTCAAGCAAGTGCTTTCCTAAATGTGTTGCATAATGAAGAAGAAGCACAAAACTCACGCTTACAAAAATATACATTTGTCTTCTACAGGTACTTAACACATCAGACATGAGTTTGCAGGTTTGCCACTGCGGTTGGTCAAAAATGACAACTTACCAGGGCCTGAGAACTCACCAGGGAAAAAAGGGATGCACACCGAAGGGAATGCACATCCCTCAATGTGACCAGATCATGTTTCAGAGTTACAAACCTACAATTACCTACATGGGACCTCCAATCAAAATAGAAGACCCTTTCCTGGACGCTTACACCTCTATCAAGACTGGTGAGTAGTTTACCTCTGACTCTGCTTTGTGTTCTCATTTATCACATTAATTAACCTGCTCCCAAAAAAGAACCAATATTCCCACCAGATGTAGCGTTGAATACCTGAATTAAATGTCACCTTCTTAGCACACATTCACCTTTATACAGTGAAACAGTGTTACAGCAAGGTTGCATTTTGTGTTTGGGATGTCATACCAACAAAAAGGCCCTCTTTTGTGCATAATTGACAACATACTGTATGTCACTGCTTGGCATAATTTCAGTACTTTGTACAGTTGTATGCAGAGGGTCAAGTGTATAGCCTTCTCCCAAACTGCTCAATATAATGAATGATGAAGATAAATTAATTTTCAGTTAAAGGTTAAACGATTTCTTGCAGTTAACTTTTTTTTTCTTTTATAAAAATGAACTCTTTAGTTATGTCTCAAACAGACACAACAGACATGCCTGCAGAGATGCTCTTCCCGAGCCTGAGGATTCACCCGAGCATGATGGGAAGCACTCCAAGAGGAATTAGGATACAAGAGAGTGAACCGTACATCTATAAAAATCAGTTGCAAGAATCTCACCAAAAGGACAGCAAACCAAATACCAGTGCTCTGGTAAAGAAGGAGGTATATCATTGTCTTTGATATCATGTTAGACTTCAATCATCTTTATAAATATATAAAAAATGATATAAGTCAATCAGTCTTGCAGTAGAACATTACAATGTCAAGTGAAACCTTTCAAATCTTATCTCCCGCCTCTCTCTGACAGAATGTGCCAGCGCCACCAGACCTTACCACCGAAACAAATCCTGCAGCCACAGAAGCTGTAATGGAGATGATCAAGTCACGTATGCATTTTGATTTTAGTTTATTAATATAACATTAGAAATAACACCCAAAAAATGAAGCAGCTATGTCTGATAGTGACATATCCTTTCTTTGTAGTTTTGGAATATCAGCAGCGCTCTCTTCAAATGGCCCAAAACTCTGACAACACTCATCCAGAGCTTGATTTCTCCACTGGCGCACAGGTACAACAGATTTCTAACTTGTTTGAAGAACCTGCTTTGGAGTAGAAGAAAAAAAGCTGTTTCAGCTTAAATTAATTCATCCAGATGTTTACCTGCTGTATAGAATTAAAATTTTTGCCTTTCATTCTTTGTAACCCTCTTGCTTTTCCACTTTTCTCATGCATAATCAGTTCAGGACAAAATAGAGAAAAGTTATTTTATACAAAACTGTTTAAGGGGAATATCAAAGTTTTCGGATAAGATATTGCATTATAAACAAAGGTGAAAGTGTCATGGAAATATTGAATGATCAGGAAAAGTGAGCAAAGTTTCACTGAGTGAGATCCATTAAATCTTATCTTCCACTTTTTCCCTGACAGCCTGTCTTGATGCCAGTGTCACAAAACCTCAGCCTCCAAATGAATCCTACAGCTGCAGAAGCCACAGTAAAGGAGACAAACAAACCATGTATGTTCTATAAATAAATGACTTCATACAAGTGAACAAGAATTACATACAGGAGAGGGGTTGTAAAAGCAGCTGTGTTTGAAACTGACCTTCGTCTTTCTCTACAGGGTTTGAACTTCAACAAGACTCTCATCAAATTGCCACCAACTTGGACAAAACTCATCATGCGTTTGATTACACCACTGGTGCATGGGTAGATCTCTGACTTGTCTCTATGTTTACCTACTGAATAGATTACATTTTATTCCTTTCATTTTTATAACCCAGTTGCCTCTGATAACAAGCACCACTTTTCTCATGCATAATCCAGAAAAAAAATAATTGATTCTGTTGTTGCCCATTATACAAAACTAAAAAAAATATCATGGAAACACTGAGTGATCGGCAAAAGTAAGCAACGTTTTGTGAAGTGAAACCCATGAAATCTTATCTTATCCACTTTTCTCTGACAGCCTCCCATGATGCCAGTGTCACAGGACCTCAGCACCCAAATGAATCCTGCAGCTGCAGAAGCCACAGAAAAGGAGACAAGCAAGTCATGTATGCTCTATAATTGTAATTGTTTCATTACAGAAAGAGAACAAGTCTAATACAGAGAAAAAATACTAAGTAACTATGTTTAATGTGCTTTCTTTACAGTTTTTGAGAGCCCACAGCACTCTCATCAAAGTGCCACCAGCTTGGACAAAGCTCGTCGAGCGCTTGATTTCTCCACTGGCGCACAGGTACAACAGATTTCTGACTTGTTTAAACAACCTTCTTTGGAAAAGAGGAAAAAAAAACAGTTTCAGCTTAAATGACTTCATCCAGATGTTTACCTGCTGTATAGAATTAAATTTTTTGTAACTCTCTTGCTTTTCCACTTTTGTCATGCACATGCATCAGTTCCGGACAAAATAGAGAAAAGTTATTTTATACAAAACTGTTTAAAGGGAATATCAAAGTTTTCGGATAAGATATTGCATTATAAACAAAGGTGAAAGTGTCATGGAAATATTGAATGATCAGGAAAAGTGAGCAAAGTTTCGTTGAGTGAGATCCATTAAATCTTATCTTATACACTTTTCTCTGACAGCCTCCCATGATGCCAGTGTTACAGGACCTCAGCCTCCAAAGGAATCCTGCAGCTGCAGAAGCCACAGAAAAGGAGACAAACAAGTCATGTATGCTCTATAATTGTAATTGTTTCATAACAGAAAGAGAACAAGTCTAATACAGAGGAAAAAATACTAAGTAACTATGTTTAATGTGCTTTCTTTACAGTTTTTGAGAGCCCACAGCGCTCTCATCAAAGTGCCACCAGCTCAGACAAAGCTCGTCGAGCGCTTGATTTCTCCACTGGTGTACAGCAGGTACAAAATAATTTTTCTGAACATCCGGATGTGGAGCAAAACCGGTTTTATCCTGTGAGTCACCTATTAAAGCACATTAATCCACCTGTATACACTTTCAGGTTCACCGTTATATTATCATTTGGTCCAACTTTCACTGAGTGCTTTCACCCTTTAGATGGACCAACTGATGTGGGGGCCACCAACGACCACAGCTCAGGGAACAGCAGTACGAACACAGGTGGAGGAAAAAGAAAAAGAAAAAGAAAGAGAGGCTCAAAAACTATTAAAGGTACAAGACCTCTAATAATACAGTATATTGTTTTTAGCCATGCTAGGGATGACAATGTTGGTCAATTGGTCAGTCAGTAGTTTGTCCAATACTTTTGTTTATGACTTAAAGTACAATACCACCAACAGCTGCTAGATGCTGGCTCCACTTGACTCCCATTCAAAAATCATCAATTTCTCTCTAGAAATACAAAGTCAATAATTTTTTTCAACAAGTCAATATGGTCTCAATTGCTAATTTCGGGCCCTCTAATCAGTTTGCTGGTGGTTATTTTGGAAATGATTGCTTCATCTAGAGATTGAAGTATTGGAGTTTGGCTTCAAACTGGCTCCAATGCAAACCAAACCAAACAGTCTATGTTTATGAGTAAATACCTTCAAAACTAGTAACATTCCCATCAGCCTCAGTTGTACTTTGTGTTTAGTTCTAATAAGCAAACTATAACATGCTTGTGCAAGATTGTGACCGTATTATATCTGCCAAAAATTAGCATGTTAGCATGCTAACGTTAGCATTTCATCAGCATGCTGACATCGCTATGCCTATGTACAGCTTCACAGAACTGTTAGCATGGATGTAGACTCTTCTTCTTGTTTGACTCTACAGGGTATTTTATACTTTTATACTCAGCAATGCTACCATTTTACTTATGTGTTAGCATGCAAGTGGTCACTACAATGTGTGCATACCAATGTACTTTTTGTCTTGATTCAAGGCAAGACAAGATAGAACCAGAGCTGACTTACAGCAGAAAACTCAGATGAGAGAGCAAAAGGTGGCTGAAGTCAGATCATCTCTGAAAGCCTGCAAGGTAAGCTGCAGCAGAGATTTAGAACTTTTTGATTTTGGATTTGATTGATATTTCTTTAACATCTTTACTATCCATCACTCTTTTCAGGGCAGCTTGGACGCTGAGTGGCTGGAGATTAACAGTGTGTTCTCAGAGGTGATGAGAATTGTGGAGGATACTCGGCAGAAAGCCCTTCAACCTCTGGAGGAGAGGTTGGTCCTGTGTAGACCAGTGATGGAGATAACACTTCCTTGATTACGAGTTCATTAGGAGCTCCACAGTTAGAGGTCATCAATGCATGTCCTGTATGCAGTTATGGTACAGTACATTTTATTAAAACTAACGTACTGATTACTTTTTAGGAGACAGAGAGTAAAGAAAGAAGCACAACAGTTGGTCCAGAAGCTGCAAAGAGAAATTGATGAGCTCAAAAGGACAATCGATGAGTTGGACAAAAACCCAAATTTGCAGGTGAGCCCGAAGGATCTGACATTATGCTTCTACTGTACTTTTCAAACTAATTCTGACAATACAGATTAAGATTTTTCCACTTGTTTTGTATTTTACAATTTGTATTGACAATGCGTTATTTCTGACACACAGGTTTCCGCTCTAACAAGCTTGGATGAATCTAGAGATTGGAAACATCTAACTGTTGACACTTCATTCTCGTTCGGTACCCTGAGAGCTACAACTTCTGCCATGATGGAACAAATTCACCAGAAACTAGAAAAACTCTCCTCTGTTGGTGAGTCCCTATGTTAATCAAGGTTTTTATTTTACTAAATCAAGGTTTGTGTCCAACTTATTGTCATTTACTTTAATGTAATTTCTCTTCCCACAGAACTCAAGAGGATTCCTGCATTTGCAGGTGTGTATCTCAAAACTACTACTAAATAGTAAATATTCAACTATGTGAATGTGACTATCTTAACAAGAAAAAGTAAAAAATAAATCTGTGACAAGCTTTCACATAGAGTTTCATTTTGGTAAAGTCTACAAAAAAGATAAGTGTAAAATAATGAATCAGTGGTACAAATAAATTACGTTTCTTGAATAAACTTAAACTAATTGTCCAGTTAGCGACCAAACGAATTAACTGCTAGTTAGCTACTCTGACACTTATTTTACAAGGAATTTTGATGTGCCTCTTTCTGTTGTGAATGAACTACTCTGCAGAAAGCAAGTCAGTTATCTTGTCTCCAAAAAGCACACGTTCTTCTATGCAATGACATTTTAATATTGGTGTGTTTATGATGTAATATTCCTCCTTTTTGCCTGAGTAAAATAACACCAAATCATCAATATTACACCCTCAGAACCTCACTGAAAATGTATTCTTCTGTGGACATTTATTTTCTGCGCTGGTTGATCCTTACTTTAGTGAGGGGTGCTTTATATCTGCTTTTATTATGGAGTAGTATCCATAAAATGCATCAACATATGTGAAGTTTTAGCATGTGTTACCCAGTTGATGTGCTTCTTCCCACATTAGAGCTGAATTTATTAAACCCTCATCATGATTCTGTTCTATTGTATTCAACTGCAGTTGATGTAAAGCTGGACCCCACTTCTGCACACCAATGCCTTGTTCTTTCTCCCGATGGGAAGAGAGTGAGAGATGGAGGAAAGAACCAGCCAGCTCCTGATTCTCCAAAGAGGTTTGATCTGTATGGCAGCATCCTGGGGCTCAACAGGTTGACCACTGGGAAGTCATACTGGGAGGTGGAGGTCAGCAACAAGACTGGGTGGGATCTGGGTGTAGCGAGAGGCGACGCAAACCGCAAAGGGGAACTGTCGTTGAATCCAGATAACGGTTACTGGGCTATTGTACATTATGAAGGCAAGAAGTATGCAGCTCTGACGGCACCACCCGTTCCTCTTACCCTGAAGGAGAAACCACGGAAGGTGGGGGTGTTTGTGGCTTACGAGGAAGGTCTTGTGTCCTTTTACGATGTGACGGCTCAATCTCACATCTACTCATTTACTAATTGTTCGTTCAGGGATGAGATCCTCCCGTATTTCAGTCCACATCTCAAGCAAAATGATGAAAACGTGGATCCTCTGATTATCTCTGCTGTGTAAAAGCAGTAGTAATTATATGAGGGGAATGTCTTACTGGTGTGCTGTAAGTTATAGTGCACCACTGGTTATTAAAAGTATGAGTTGGGTGTACAACAACAGTTTACTGTAACTACTAAAGGGTTTAAATTGGGTTTTTTGACCTTCATCCACAGGAGTTTTTTTTCTTTTTTTCTTCTTAAACAGGACATTGTTATTTCTATATTGATGATGACATTATAATTTCTTTTCAGTTCAGTTTTTTGTTTTCATTTAAGAGATTGTTGGTGTTTTGCAAAATGTATCTCAATCAATGTGTAAGATAACAAATGTATATATGAATTTACATATATGAAAAAGTTGCAAAATGATACCCATATTTTATGCCAAAGGATGAATGAATAAGAAAGATATTCTCGCTAATCTTGTCAATACATTTGTTTTCATTCAAACTATGCTGCAAATATATTTAGCATCTTAATACACTTTCATGTACGACACATATAAGTAATTGATTATAAATATATGGTTTGCTCTTTTGCTGTTTTTATCTGTCTATATTATATTTATCTATACTCTAAAACATCTTACTTTTGGTGGACACTTGACAACTCCCTTTTTTTAATCTCCATGTTCATCTGTTTGTCTCTTAACATGTTCACAATGTGGTTTCTGGTGATTTTGATATGAAATAAGATTGCAACTGCTGTGGTCTGCATGAGTCATCCTAAATATGCTAGTTCACTGGTATTAAAATATGTTTTATGATTTGAAGCTTGATTACTTAAATAGGACAGCCATTTGGGAAACATTTTACTGTATAATATATTTTGTATTTTTCATTTATATTTTTTCATGGTTTGGGTAAAATAAAAACAATAAAACAAGTTTGACTTTGTATTTGTTGATGTCTCCCTTTCTCTCTTCACAGCTTCAGAAGCTCTTTTGCATTTTCTTGGAATTTTTTTTGGACTGTGTTATTCTCCATCTGTCCACCAGTTGCCATGTTCATTATTCTATATCTGGCTGTGTACTTTCAATACCAATACATCCTTTTCTTAAAGGACAATTATTATGAAACTATATAATATTTTGTTTATTGGTGATGGCATTTCTGTGTATATCAGCCAAATTTAACAGTCTACTGACTTTTTACTTTATCCACTGCAGTGAAATGCTATTATATGCAACCTCTAGGAGAGCCCTTGTGTTTTGTGTGTGCATCTGTCTCCCTCACCTGGTGGCCCTCCTCTTTGCATTTCCTTCAGCAGGTATAGCAGTGACATGGGTTGAGATAACAAGTAGCCTTTTTCAGCTTAAGGTGTAGCATTTTATCTGGGAGGTGGTGGACTGGAATTTGACCTTGAGATCTCCATTGCATGGACCAATCAGGTGAGAGGAAAGGCAGGAAAGCTTGTACTCCATTGTTCTGTTAATTGTTCGATGTCTGTGTTTATGTGATTCTTCAGTTACCCAGGGCACAGGACTAGGTAAATTTGGGGTGGCCTGTACATTTCAACACATAGGATTTACATGTTAAAATCACAGGGTTAGAGGAGGTTCCAGGGTGGTTTTGAGTAGACAGAGTATTATTATTATTTATTTTACATGGATTATTTTATTAGATTTGAGACCACTCTGACTACAAAGTGTGGATTTCTATAGATTTTGCACTGCATTGGTTGTGTGTTGGCACATGATTGTAAATAAATATATTCTACTGTCCTTTTGGTGTTGTTGCCCCATCATTTCATTCTACCAGTAACTGTTTGTTGTTGTTAAACACACTTCTACATCCTTTAGACAGCCTGAAGGTTTTCAAAACTGTGCAAAGCCACAATAAAATTCCAGAAACAGGCTTTATGTGCTGGTGGTGGGGCTCTTGACTGGGCTGCAGAGGTGGATGGCTGTATGTTTATGCCTGGCTCCATAACTGGCCTTGCTCCTCTTCTTAGGTTTGAGGTGGTGCCACAATTTTCAATGAAGGGTGTCAAGAACTCCATGACAGCCACAAATTTCCAAGGCCTTTGAGCTGAGGCCCCAGCTCCACTCCTGTGTCTTTCCCTCTCCTTTTTTTTCTTTTTTAAAAGTGTTCCTGAGTCTCCTCCACCTTGATCTGCAGATGTCCTCCTGTGAAAACAAGACTAAAATAACATTCAGTAAAGGCTGATGTGTGAACAGTGGTGGAAGAAGTACACTGTTCCTTTAGTTAAGTAATAGTACACTTAACAGAAGTAAAACAGTTGAAAAGTATTCAATATTCAAAGTACAATCTACTAACTATTGAAAGTAAATGCTATGATGTTTTTATATATGTGCTTGGCAGCAGTTCTTGATCCATTGACCACATAAGGTTATGTTGAAGTGTCTGCTTTTAGTTGGCAGGCTTAAAATGTGATAGTACATCATCTTATATAACATAGCTATGCCGTGTCTTAAAAACAAATGCAATTTTAGTTTGAGGTAACCGTTAACTGGTGGGTTTAGATTAACTGAGCCCAGTGGATTAAAAGTAGTAGTGGATGAACTGCAGATTATAACATGAGTCACACCCACAATGACTCAGTGATAATGTGTTTCCCACAGTGACTTGGTGTCCTGTGTACAAATAAGAAATGAAAAAAATGACACAGAAAAAATAGAATGTGTTTTATATGTTTGGTTTTGAGCATTTCATTTCTTAATCAGATCATTGACAGTAGAGAGATGACAGGGAATGAGTAGAGAGAGATGGGGAATGACATTTTACAAGGGTCCCCAGCTGGACTCAAACCAGGGACGTTCTGGTTCATGATCAGCTTCTTAAGACAAATATCATGAATATATCAGGCCATACAGTATATATATTTATTTAATCCACATTACATATAATATTTCGTTGGGCACTATTATTCACCTCTGCCTATAACTGTTTGAGCTCATTTTTATCACTACACCCTCTTCTCTCTAACATGTTCATCATGTGAAGAGGAAGTCATGTTTCTGCTACTGTGTCCTGCAGAACTCACTATGAATATTATATTATTATCAGTTATATATCTGACACCCTTTGTATGAGTGTGACTGATGATCAGTTATTCAGAGTGTCATGCTGTACTGCAGTATGGCCTGGTTCAGCAGCTTATCTGTGAAACTTCAGACTAAACTATATAATCAAATCCAAATTTGTGCAGATTATTAGCCAACCTGTGGCACACTCCTTACAAGTAGCTCACAACAAGAGCCTGCTCAGACTAAGTCGCTAACAGTATCTCTTCTGAGTCCTTGCATGTTTTTAAATGGAGAACACCAACTTCTGCCCTCTAATATGTGATTTAGAGTCAATATACACACAACAGGCTGAAGAATTCTGAGGTGATATGTATGATTGTCATGACTGTTTCATGTTTTTTGTATGTCCATGAAAAGTGTCATATGTATAACTGTATGTTTAATCTGTGTGTAAACCTCTTAAACAGAACTGCCTAAGAATGCAAAATGAATTTCAGTGTAAGCTGATAATAAAGTCTTATATCATATCAACAACATCCACCACTGAATACTGCATGCATGCACTGTAGCTGTTGTTATATTGACAGAATTTGAAGTTCAATTACACATATTATCCTTTCTGTATTTGTTTTAATGACTGTTGCAGATTATGTGCAGTTTATTTCTCATGAACTTACAAGGGCCATGATGATGAGTGCTTCTTTCTCACTATTTTCTTGTATAAGGTGTTAGCCACAGTGACCCACCCTGACATGTTCACACATACAGTATGTCATGACAAAAGTGCACTTTTACATTTACAGAAACAGCGGTTGGTTTGTGTCAAATATGCACGTACACTAAATTACTGGTAATCAGACATGGGTTATATGCAGTAATTTGACTGGCTGTTAAGCTTTATTTTGGGTGAACATAATTGGTTGTGTCCAAGATGTGGTGGAGAGAGCAAGTTTAAAAGGGGAGAAACATTTTAGAAGTTCTAACAGGCACTTAAACATCAATCGGTATTGTTCCTCTCCAGACTAACACGACAACAGAGAAAGGTAAGAAAACCCCTCTTCCTCCCTCTTTCTCTGAAATTCTAAAGATTTTGGCATTTTTTAATTTAATTAATTTTTAACTGCAATTTAAAAATTCCATCTCCTTCCTTGGAATTTTTGGTGTCTCGTCCTTTATTTAAAATATGGAGATACAAGTTAGCCCCTACAGTATATGTTATGTCCAGATGAAGATCTTTGTGATTTATTTGGCAAGCATTTCCATTCTGCAGTTACTGGATGTTAATTTTAAACCCTGCATGTACAGAATTTGACAAATTACTTGTTGGTGTGTTTATTTTGTTTTTGAGCAACTAATTACTCTGCTCAATAACTCAAACTCTCTTTCTTTCTCACTCTAGACAAAATGAACGTCATTCTCCTGACTCCCTTCATCTTCATTCTAGCCCCTGTTGCTAGCGTGACCTTTCCCTCAAGGCCCTGTCAGGGGAGAAGTGAGATAGACAAATACAATGAATTCATCAAGAAACACATCCTTCCACCTAACTTTGACACAAATTCTCCAGAGGAATGGGGAAAGTGAGTGAAAATGTTAAATCAATTATTTTTTCTTGTGAAAGAGCCAGTAATACTAAAAATGTATGCTGAATTGTAATTTAGTGGATTCTTCTTGATCCTATATCATTGCAATGTTTAACTTTGGACTTTAGAGCAAAAGTGCTGCAGCAACTCAGCAAGCCAAAAAAAAGTTGAACCTTAACATGATCTCTTTATACAGATACTTAATGAGGTTAGGACTCTGTGGCAGAGTTCCTGTGCAGTCCTTCATCAACAACGACAATAAGGGAAAAGTCGTGGAGATCTGTAGTGACGCTGGCCGGCTCTTGCGAGATAACTTGTGCATCAGCAAGTCAACAATGTTGGTATATCATGTCACATCCACACAGGGTTGCGAAGTTGAAGCTAGCGATATAACAAAACGCAATCAAAATGTGATTGTGGCATGTAATATGATTGAAAATCAGTGCCTCCCTGTCCATTATCAGAAATACAACAATGAAAGACCAGGCAATATAGCCTGCACCTAAACTTTCTGTCAAGCTTTGCTAAATGAATAATTTGTGCTCATGAAAATGTGAAAGAATCTTGAGCTACATATATTTTGTAAATCACATGTTATAGATAATACAGTGTGTTGTATCAAGCAAGGTGAAATGAATAGAGCTGATGTTTGGGAAGTTTTTAAAACATTTTCTCTGTTTTCTTTTTCATGGTGTTGGTAAAAAATAAAACGATGTTTGGCTTTACATTTGTTGTTGTCACTGTACTGCAGCTGCTGTTATACTCACATATTGTCCTTTCTGTATTTGTTTTAATGACTGGATAGATTGCAGATTATGTGCAGTACAGTATTTTCCTGTGTACATGGTTAATGCTTCAGTCTTTGCATTTTCTTGTATCAGGTCTCAGCCACAGTGATCCACCCTGACAGAGTCACACATACAGTTCACTTCTTCATTTACAGAAATAGCAGTTGGTTTGTGTCAACAAACACACGTGCATTACCCTGCTGTACAGTCATTTACTGATAATTATCATAGACAGACCGTATATAGTAAAAGATACGTTTGCAGTCATATGATTGGCTGTTAAGCTGCTTCAGTCTTTGCATTGTCTTGTATTAGGTCTCAGCCACAGTGACCCACCCTGACGGGGTCACATATACAGTTCACTTCCTCATTTACAGATATAGCAGTTTGTTTGTACATTTACAGGTAATTATCATAGACATACCATACATAGTAAAAGATACATTTGCAGTAATTTGATTGGTTGTTAAACTGTTTGTTTTGGGTGAAGATGATTGGTTGTGATCAAATGTTCACAAGATAAGAGGAGGTTTTAAAAAGGCAGGCTCATTTTTGAAATTCTAGCAGAGACTTAAACCTCACTTTGTATTGATCAACTCTAGACTGAGGCTGGCAGATCAGAGCAGGTGAGAAAATCTCCCTAACAAAAAAAAGTGTGTAGGTGTGACCCTTGTTGCTGTGAGGCTACAATTGTTGTTGCTTCAGTGGTTTATTCATTGATGAGTAGTGTTTACAACTTCCGGCTTGAACAACCCAAACTTCATGTTTATTGTCTTGCTTTAGCAGCTTTACAAGCACAACTTACCAACAACATTATAAACTTTTCAGTGTATTCATTTGTTGTGGCTGTACAGTAGAATATCAATATCAGTGGATTATAGACAGGTACATACACACTCTGCAGACTACTGATATGTTTCATGTCATGCAGCTGTGCAAGGCCAGTTATGGAGCCAAGCATAAACATACAGCCATTCACCTCTGCAGCCCAGTCAAGAGCCCCACCACCAGCACATAAATAAGCAATTACAGAGCTTAACTGTGCATGAAATAAATCCATTCAGTGTTCAAATGTCAGTATTTAGTGACACATTTGTTCATCTTCCTACAGACAAACAACATTCTGGGTGCAACATATAACTGTTTTAAAAAATATTTATGTAACAAAACTGTCAACTTCATGACACAACACAGTAAATAAAAGAGGACTCATTACACTCATTTTCAAGTGATTTATTTCTCTGATTTACATTGTGAGTGACTGCCTTCTTTTTAGACATCTGAATTTAAATTCTAATGGTCAGAAATGATTCTGTATCACAATGAAGTGGTAAATTATTTATCCATTCTCATATTTGAGTGACCAAAAAACCACTGAAACTTGTGTGGTAGTTGTTTCCCCAAACATGTGAGTTTGCAGGCAAACGGACATACACCATGTCACCTCGCTGCAGCTGCAGGAACACTGCGTTTCCTCCATTATCAGTTGAGTCATACTTTGACGGGTGATCACCGGTCATGACCATCACCTGATTGTTCTTGTACAAGTACAGCTTTGCCGCATACTGTCCTCCAGCATGAAAGAAGATGGTAAAGTAATAAACACCTGCAACCGGTGCAGTGAAGATACCTATGGAAAGAAAAACAGGTTTTTGGTTGCGGCCTAACAACATAGTTTAAGATTTTTTTTTTTTTTTTTTGGGGGGGGGGGGGTTCAAATGAAATGTATCTATCGTTCCATTATTTTCTTGCTCCTGCTACCTGCTCATCCTGTTCATGAGGGAAGGCATCCTGCTGAAATGCTGATCTTACAAAAATGGTAAATCTTTAAATGAATAAATGTGTGTGTATGTATTTATCATATCTTACCTGTGTATTGACTGTAGGCTCCACCGATGTTTGTTAACACTCTTCTGTAGATTAGAGTCGTGTCTGTGTTGAATGGTCCGATGTGTCCACCACCACCTACTGTTGCACTGAATATTACCTTGGTTCTCTCTGTATAAAGTAAAACATCCTAAATCATTATCTTGTATTTCCATCCTACTAATATCTTCCATCCTTGTTTATTCCATCATAATGAACAAAACAATTCATTCATTCCTAAATAAAGTCTTTAAATCAACTACAGGAAATGTTTGACTTTACCTTTGTTTCTCACATCCATAATCTGGTTTTCACTGTCCTGCAGTCTGGTTTTAACAGCTTGCAGTTCTTCCTCAATGGCATCAAACTTTCCCAGAAGCTCATACGTGTCAGACAAGTTGGCAAACTGCCTTTGACTATTTATTTCTGTGTCAGTAGCGTTAGCATCCTCCTGGGCCAACGTCAAGCTGCAGAACAGGAACACAAAAAACAGCACCGTAAATGTCATCTTCAAAGTTCATTCAAGATCTTCAGTCTCCTAAACTCTGATTGATATGATCCCTCTGACTGCTTTTATGTTGTTTAAAAACGACCTGTTAATATTTAACAATCCCATTTGACACGTGACTTCATTATTTTATTGTAAATGATCCACTAACTGTTTCAGTGGAAGAGCAATGAGGAAATAATATTTTCTCTGGACACCATCAATGTTAACCTTTGATTGTTACGGTCTAATGCCTTTTTGTTGTTTTGTGAAATTGACATGACAAGACTTTTTTAGGTTGTGGCACAATGAAATTAACTACATCCAATATCTTTGGAAAACACATTTACAAAACTAAAAACATAACACACAACATTTCAGAAAACACAACGTCAGTTCATATGCCTGTAGTGAAACTTGCAACCTCATAGGCAGACTCGGAGCCTCTATCCAAGTGCTGATTTTTTGGGGAAGCCTGGCCACCCTATTGGCCACCCCAGATGTAATTGACTTAGATTAGTGGGGGTTTTTTTTTAGAGGCAGAACAATTTCTGTACAGCTGCAACACACCTGGGATGCGTTTTAGGTGCACACACACACACACTTAGGTGAGCACCCACAAATGCCTCTGGAGACTTGTTTTTACAACTGGCAAGTCAAGTAAACCAACAAATGATTAAAGGTAAGCTAATTATATATGTCTTCATCCTCAGTCTATCTCTCTTGCTTAAAATGCTTTTTTTCTCCTGTTGGTTCTCTTTTTGATGGCTGAAGCAAGCAGGTAAAGCAGAGTTGTGGTTATGAGTGAATGGATGGATTGTGTTTGCAGCTTTGGTATGTTAGAGGCTAGAAACAATTCTCTTACAAATCACAACAGCAGAACAGATCTGTGTTGTTAAGAAGACATGCAGTTCACTGGATTGTGGGATGTGACATAAAGGGTAACTTTGAGGCTGAGGCAGTTTTGGATAACAACATTCCTATGAAACTTTTAGGGAAATCTAGCTTCAAAGAAACAATAACCAAAGATCAGCGAACCTGAGAATTTTATGGTTTCTTTTTGAGATTGTCAAGCTACATGACCCTGGAAATGCTATCAGCTGGAATCAATATAAACACAACAGGCTGAAGAATTATTTTATACATCAGTCTATACTGTTGCTAAACCAAGATCAGTGATCTGCTAACTGAGATCTGAATACGGAGGACATGATGTGATATGTATGATTCATGACTGTTTAATGTTTTTTGTATGTCTATGAAAAGTGTCATATGTATAACTGTATGTTTAATCTGTGTGTAAACCTCTTAAACAGAACTGCCTAAGAATGCAAAATGAATTTCAGTGTAAGCTGATAATAAAGTCTTATATCATATCAACAACATCCACCACTGAATACTGCATGCATGCACTGTAGCTGTTGTTATATTGACAGAATTTGAAGTTCAATTACACATATTGTCCTTTCTGTATTTGTTTTAATGACTGTTGCAGATTATGTGCAGCTTATTTCTCATGAACTTACAAGGGCCATGATGATGAGTGCTTATTTTTCACTATTTTCTTGTATAAGGTGTTAGCCACAGTGACCCACCCTGACATGTTCACACATACAGTATGTCATGACAAAAGTGCACTTTTACATGTACATGCACATTTACAGAAACAGCAGTTGGTTTGTGTCAAACACATGCACGTACACTAAATTACTGGCAATCAGACATAGGTTATATGCAGTAATTTGACTGGCTGTTAAGCTTTATTTTGGCTGAACATAATTGGTTGTGTCCAAGATGTGGTGGAGAGAGCAAGTTTAAAAGGGGAGAAACGTTTTAGAAGTTCTAACAGGCACTTAAACATCAATCGGTATTGTTCCTCTCCAGACTAACACGACAACAGAGAAAGGTAAGAAAACCCCTCTTCCTCCCTCTTTCTCTAAAATTCTAAAAATTTTGGCATTTTTTAATATAATTAATTTTTAACCTCAATTTAAAAATTCCATCTCCTTCCTTGGAATTTTTGGTGACTCGTCCTTTATTTAAAATATGGAGAAAACCTACAAGTTAGCCCCTACAGTATATGTTATGTCCAGATGAAGATCTTTGTGATTTATTTGGCAAGCATTTCCATTCTGCAGTTACTGGATGTTAATTTTAAACCTTGCATGTACAGAATTTCACAAATTACTTGTTGGTGTGTTTATTTTGTTGTTGAGCAACTAATTACTCTGCTCAATAACTCAAACTCTCTTTCTTTCTCCACTCTAGACAAAATGAACGTCATTCTCCTGACTCCCATCATCTTCATTCTAGCCCCTGTTGCTAGCGTGACCTTTCCCTCAAGGCCCTGTCAGGGGAGAAGTGAGATAGACAAATACAATGAATTCATCAAGAAACACATCCTTCCACCTAACTTTGACACAAATTCTCCAGAGGAATGGGGAAAGTGAGTTAAAATGTTAAATCAATTATTTTTTCTTGTGAAAGAGCCAGTAATACTAAAAATGTATGCTGAATTGTAATTTAGTGGATTCTTCTTGATCCTATATCATTGCAATGTTTAACTTTGGACTTTAGAGCAAAAGTGCTGCAGCAACTCAGCAAGCCAAAAAAAAGTTGAACCTTAACATGATCTCTTTATACAGATACTTAATGAGGTTAGGACTCTGTGGCAGAGTTCCTGTGCAGTCCTTCATCAACAACGACAATAAGGGAAAAGTCGTGGAGATCTGTAGTGACGCTGGCCGGCTCTTGCAAGATAACTTGTGCATCAGCAAGTCAACAATGTTGGTATATCATGTCACATCCACACAGGGTTGCAAAGTTGAAGCTAGCGATATAACAAAACTCAATCAAAATGTGATTGTGGCATGTAATATGATTGAAAATCAGTGCCTCCCTGTCCATTATCAGAAATACAACAATGAAAGACCAGGCAATATAGCCTGCACCTAAACTTTCTGTCAAGCTTTGCTAAATGCAAGCTTTGCACATAAATAAGCAATTACAGAGCTTAACTGTGCATGAAATAAATCCATTCAGTGTTCAAATGTCAGAATTTAGTGACACATTTGTTCATCTTCCTACAAACAAACAATGTTCTGGGTGCAACATATAACTGTTTTAAAAAATATTTATGTAACAAAACTGTCAACTTCATGACACAACACAGTAAATAAAAGAGGACTCATTACACTCATTTTCAAGTGATTTATTTCTCTGATTTACATTGTGAGTGACTGCCTTCTTTTTAGACATCTGAATTTAAATTCTAATGGTCAGAAATGATTCTGTATCACAATAAAGTGGTAAATTATTTATCCATTCTCATATTTGAGTGACCAAAAAACCACTGAAACTTGTGTGGTAGTTGTTTCCCCAAACATGTGAGTTTGCAGGCAAACGGACATACACCATGTCACCTCGCTGCAGCTGCAGGAACACTGCGTTTCCTCCATTATCAGTTGAGTCATACTTTGACGGGTGATCACCGGTCATGACCATCACCTGATTGTTCTTGTACAAGTACAGCTTTGCCGCATACTGTCCTCCAGCATGAAAGAAGATGGTAAAGTAATAAACACCTGCAACCGGTGCAGTGAAGATACCTATGGAAAGAAAAACAGGTTTTTGGTTGCGGCCTAACAACATAGTTTAAGATTTTTTTTTTTTTTTTTTGGGGGGGGGGGGGTTCAAATGAAATGTATCTATCGTTCCATTATTTTCTTGCTCCTGCTACCTGCTCATCCTGTTCATGAGGGAAGACATCCTGCTGAAATGCTGATCTTACAAAAATGGTAAATCTTTAAATGAATAAATGTGTGTGTATGTATTTATCATATCTTACCTGTGTATTGACTGTAGGCTCCACCGATGTTTGTTAACACTCTTCTGTAGATTAGAGTCGTGTCTGTGTTGAATGGTCCGATGTGTCCACCACCACCTACTGTTGCACTGAATATTACCTTGGTTCTCTCTGTATAAAGTAAAACATCCTAAATCATTATCTTGTATTTCCATCCTACTAATATCTTCCATCCTTGTTTATTCCATCATAATGAACAAAACAATTCATTCATTCTTAAATAAAGTCTTTAAATCAACTACAGGAAATGTTTGACTTTACCTTTGTTTCTCACATCCATAATCTGGTTTTCACTGTCCTGCAGTCTGGTTTTAACAGCTTGCAGTTCTTCCTCAATGGCAACAAACTTTCCCAGAAGCTCATACGTGTCAGGCAAGTTGGCAAACTGCCTTTGACTATTTATTTCTGTGACAGTAGCGTTAGCATCCTCCTGGGCCAACGTCAAGCTGCAGAACAGGAACACAAAAAACAGCACCGTAAATGTCATCTTCAAAGTTCATTCAAGATCTTCAGTCTCCTAAACTCTGATTGATATGATCCCTCTGACTGCTTTTATGTTGTTTAAAAACGACCTGTTAATATTTAACAATCCCATTTGACATTATTTTACTGTAAATGATCCATTAACTGTTTCAGTGGAAGAGCAATGAGGAAATAATATTTTCTCTGGACACCATCAATGTTAACCTTTGATTGTTACGGTCTAATGCCTTTTTGTTGTTTTGTGAAATTGACATGACAAGACTTTTTTAGGTTGTGGCACAATGAAATTAACTACATCCAATATCTTTGGAAAACACATTTACAAAACTAAAAACATAACACACAACATTTCAGAAAACACAACGTCAGTTCATATGCCTGTAGTGAAACTTGCAACCTCATAGGCAGACTCGGAGCCTCTATCCAAGTGCTGATTTTTTGGGGAAGCCTGGCCACCCTATTGGCCACCCCAGATGTAATTGACTTAGATTAGTGGGGTTTTTTTTTTAGAGGCAGAACAATTTCTGTACAGCTGCAACACACCTGGGATGCGTTTTAGGTGCACACACACACACACTTAGGTGAGCACCCACAAATGCCTCTGGAGACTTGTTTTTACAACTGGCAAGTCAAGTAAACCAACAAATGATTAAAGGTAAGCTAATTATATATGTCTTCATCCTCAGCCTATCTCTCTTGCTTAAAATGCTTTTTTTCTCCTGTTGGTTCTCTTTTTGATGGCTGAAGCAAGCAGGTAAAGCAGAGTTGTGGTTATGAGTGAATGGATGGATTGTGTTTGCAGCTTTGGTATGTTAGAGGCTAGAAACAATTCTCTTACAAATCACAACAGCAGAACAGATCTGTGTTGTTAAGAAGACATGCAGTTCACTGGATTGTGGGATGTGACATAAAGGGTAACTTTGAGGCTGAGGCAGTTTTGGATAACAACATTCCTATGAAACTTTTAGGGAAAAAAAGCCTTGTCTCCTGTTATTTTCCAGAATATTTGAAGATTGTAAAATAATAAACATCTGCAACAGGTGCAGTGAAGATAACTGTGGAAACAGAGTGTGGGTCACAATTGACAGATTAATCATTAGCCGGGTCCCAACTGAAAAAAAATGTGATGCAGGTAAGAAACATACTTCCAATTGAAACACACACAAAGTCGTGCTGAGTGTTACGAAAAATGGAAAACTCGTGTCCATGCACACAAATCTATAGATTCAATTTCGTGACTATTTCACACACTGCTGTAAGACTGGGTTGGAAGATCACATGTCAGGCAAGCAGGCAAACTGTGTTTGACTATTTATTTCTATGTCAGTAGCCTAAGCATCATCCTGGGCCAAAGTCAAGCCTAAGAACAGCAACACAAAAAATAAAACTGTAAATGTCATCTTCCAAGTTCATTCAAAATCCTTCAGTCTCCTACACTCTGATTGCTATGATCCCTCTGACTGCTTTTATGTTATTTATTAATGACTTGTTACTTTTTAACATTCCACTTGACATGTGACTTTATTATCTTATTGTAAATAATCTGTTAACTGCTCAGTGGAAGAGCAATGAGGAAATAATATTAACATTTTTTGGACACCATTGATGTTAACCTTTGATTGTTACCTGTCTAATGCCTTTTTGTTGGTCTTTAAACATTGTGAAATTGACACAATGACAAGATTTCTTTGGGTTGTGGCACAATAAAATATATATCTATTAAGTACAGTGGCCTACCTTTTCCATTTTTTGTTGTTGTGTTTTCTCATTTGTTGATGTGTTTCCTGAAAAGTTGTTGTGCTGGAAAAGCAGAACAGACCAGAAAACTCAGCGCTACAACAAACTTTGCGGTGCTTCGGTGAACCTGATTTTGTTTTCTGACAGAATATTATATCGGACTTTGCCAACTCTGAATACAGAACAGAACAACAGCAACTGTGTTAGCTGTAACAGGGTTTCTGCCAGAAAAGTTAACAGGCCCGGGGTGCAGTTGCACCCAAGCACACGTATACCTGATCTCCTTGCTGCACCTGCAAGAACTCTGTGTTGCCTCTATTATCCACTCAGGTTGTCACCATGACGTTCTTATGGAAGGATAGACATGTTTGGTGTGATCCAAAAGAATGATAAAAGAAGGTGAAATAATAAAAGCCTGCGACAGGTGCAGTGAAAATACCTGTGGGAACAGCATTTTATTGCAATGCTCCTTCAACTCTTGGGCCTTCGCAGCTCTCCACACTGGCTTGTCTCTGTTTCAAGGTATAACCACAAGTGACCAAAAAACAAAAAACTCCCAGAAGCTCCAGCCTCCTCTTTTATATCAGCTGAGTCCTACTAAGAGACATGAATTAGTATTTGATAATCAATTACCCCACATGAGATTAACACCTGGGCCACAAAATATCCAAACATTTATAATTGAATTATCAAACATACTAAAACACATTCCCCTGGGAACCTCCTTTTATACACTAATGGTACCTTCCTGTATAGTTTTGGCAGCTCCGGTTCTAAACAGAGGAGTGAACACTTTTAACAATAAACAGAAATGTTTAGTGCAAATACTAGTCCCTGTAACTTATTTAAAAATACATTCTGTGTGCTTTGTTACACTATGACCCACGACAGAAAAAACTTTGTTGGCAGGCTTCCTGACATCAAAAAAACAGAGGTAATGTTGACGATGTGAAATCATGCTACTCTGACACTACAAGACAGAATTTTGAGGTATTTTACAACTGGTGATTCATTCTGGACCACTGCCTTCAATAGCCACGTGGGTCACAGCGTTATGGGC